>NC_090929.1:431909230-432218480 GCF_040938575.1 Ambystoma mexicanum
GTCGCACTCTAGCGTAGGTGACAAGGGAGGGAAGCGAGCGAGAGAGCGATCCACAGCAAGTAGCTGTCCCGGCACTTCCACTGTCACAGTGCTCACACCGCCATGGAAATGGTGGATGAACTGCACAGCTAGTTGCACCTGTTTTGGGCAGGTCGGCATGAGGGACGTGTGGCTGGATGATTGGGGAAGACCCCCTTCCGTCAGCGGGGAGGGGCGGTGGTGCTTTGGGAGCCCTTGTGCCTGCTTCCTCCCATCCCCAGTCCTGATGCACTTGAATCAATTGTCTGTCTTCAGAACTAAAAGCTGCTGATGTCATCCACACCCACCAGGCCCCGGGATGACTGCACTTGCGCATTGTTTAATGAAACGAGGAGCATGTTTTTCGGGGGAGTGCAGGATCATGCGTGGCAGGAGATTGCGTTCCAGAGATGAGGAGACTTCCGGAATGCGCTACACCAGGAGTAACCGATCAAGATGGGGCAAGTGACCCACTATCCTTATTTCGTCTGATTCGCCAAAAGGTTAAGGTGGGAGATAAGGAAGAGGAAGCACCACTGCAGTGGTGCTAAATGCGATCGCCCCCAGTGGAGACATCCGTGATGCGCCCCAGGCCGGCCCGCGTAGCCCATAGACCCTACAGGTGTTGGTTTCTTGAAGTCGCCTTGTTTATGTACATACGGAACATTGGGTTGCATTGAATGACTCAGTGGTTATTGAAAGGTCGCATTAGAGAATTTGACAAGAGGACAGTTAACACCAGAAATGGTTATAAGAAAAATAGTCTGTTGCCTACAAAATCCGGGCGTCCCTTTTCCTTGCGCGCCAAGACAGTCACGTGTTCTCGTTTTGTTTGAACTCCAACTAAAGATGTTTGGCTTTCGGAACCCTTCCTATGAACCTGCTGGGGGTCCACGCTGAGGATTACTGGGTCACAAATGTTTATGTCCCAGTCTGACACGGAACGTCCGCCTTAATGAAACTTGGACATGGAATGATTCTGAGGGCTTCTGAGGTCTCTGACCTCCCTCCACCACCTGGCCTCAGGACCCACCTGTTAGCTTATGCCTGGCGCCACCATTCCTTGGCCTGGCACCTGAAGCCCACGGGTGTAAAATCATTGATGGGGTATGGGTTGGGAGGGGAAGCTTAGGTGAATGCTATTATGTTAGCAGCTCTTCTTTTAGCAATGTGATAATATTAGCATTAGTATTAGCCAAAGAACAATATGTTAGCAGCAGGGGTATTAATAGTGTGATACCAGCGATGCCTAGAAGTAGCAAAAGGCTAGAAGCCCACTAGCACCAAATGTTTGGAATGCCCTCCCAATCTGGCCAAGACCAGTAGCAAATGTGCTCTAGTTTGAGAAAGCTTTCACTACAACCCTACTTCCAAGCAACTGGCTGGAACCAAAGCCGAGAATACCGGCTTGCCGTTGCCGCAGTGCTCTGGGAGTACATTGTTTGGTGGCAGATGTGCACTAAAAGAAAATATCAGCACAATACACACATGTAAGCCAGTGGTTCATGTGTCTTGATTCAACTGCACAAACTTTATGTCATATAATAAATAGAGGCACATGGGCTATATAGAATTCAACTTCCTTCTGCTCATCGGAATATGAGCGATTATCGAGTGGTGGAGCGTAGAAATGCAAAAAAATAGCTCATTCAAAACGTTGTGAACGTGTTCCATGGAAGGAAGACAAGCATTGCTTCCTGTTCACACTTACCAGCCATGCTGGGGGTGATGTCAAAGCGCAACAGTTCACACTTTAAAAAGCCTGTTTTGGTATGACCATCGCACATGCAGTATCTCCTATTTCAGGAACAACTAGTAATGGCTTCTTATTACAAGCATGCGGTATCTCAGGAGAATAAACTGCCTTCTCCTTGTTCGGAGCATGCTATATCTCCCGTCCCAGAAACACCCAATATCTACTTCCTCTGCAGCACACAGTTTTGGGTTCATATTTGGTGCATACTATATCTCCATTTCCAGGAACACCAAGGATCTCCTCCCACAAGACCGCTCAGGCTAATGAGCATACATTATCTTCTCCTTGTTCAGAGCATGCTATACCTCCCTTCCCAGGATGACCCAGTGTCTTCTTCCTCTGGAGCACACATTATTGGCTTCATATTTGGTACATACTATATCTCCATGCCGAGGAACACCCAGGATCTTCTCCCACAGGATAACCCAGAATATTCTCCGAAATGAGCATAAATGATCTTCTCTTTGTTCGGACCATGCAATAACTCCTGTCCCAGGAACACACATTATCGCCCCCCCAGGATCACCCAGGATATTCTACCTCATGAGCATGAAGTATCTTCTGCCAGTTGGCAGCATCCTTTATCTCCTCTCCCAGGAACATCCAGCATTTGTTCCCTCAGGAGCATAACGTGTTACATTATTGGCATTTGTGTCGTGCCCCGCTGCCATTTCCATGGTCGCCAGGTGCTCTGGCGGATGTGGAAGAGAGACAGTGTTTTGTTTAGTTAGGAGGAGCGGGGGAAGGTAAGATTGCAGTGCTTTGCGTTAAGGTGGAAGATTGGAAGTGCACTCGGTGTAGAAGGCACTCAGCGCTTTGTGACCATAGAAGGAACCTCATGCTTGTAGTGTGGGTGTGCATTGGCCAGGGGCAGGGCGTTTCAGTTGGAGTTAGTGGTGGAAGCATTTTCTGTTGTCTACAGTCTGGGGGAGGGTCTTTTCTAAAGCCGCGAGTGAGTGGCTGGTTTGCATTAGTGTGTGGTCAATAAGGTGGAGAGAACTGAGGGCTCGTAGAAGAGCTAGGGATATTCTTTAGGATTCTGTGGTGAATTTCAGTTGTTGTTCTTGAAGTCAATTGGATTGTCGTGAGTGGTGCTTGACTTTTGTGGTGGAAACGTGGAGGTCACGCTTGTGACTTGGAAAATCCTGGAGACAGGAAAGGGTTCTGGAAATGTTTTCTTGCTGTGTGATCCTCTAGTCATAGTTCTCTGACAGTTGTGTGTTATGTTTTAGGTGGATGGTCAGGAGCCGGCATGTAGTTGTGTCCTCAGGCAAAGGTTGTTTTAGTTAGTGCTGATATTTCCACGGCTTGTTGGTCACAGGTTTGAAGATTTCAGACTATTATGTATTGAAGAGCCAGGCTTTTAGTTTTCTTTGGAATGTCCCGGTTCCTGTAAGGTGTACATTTCCCTTTGTAGCGTGTTGCAATGCTTTCCCACAATTGTGGAAAAGGGGGAGCCCCTGTGTTTTTCTCTGCACAATCTTAGAGTTTCCATCTTGATCTTAGGTCTCTTCTTGGTTTATAGAGTGGAATTGTGTGTTGAAGGAATTTTGCCTCTTGGCCTTCAAGGGCTCTGAGGGCAATGCCGAGGGCCTTGAAGTGTATCTTTTTTTGATTGGCAACCTGTGAAAAGCTCCGACAGTCTGAGTAGCAGTCCAGCTGCTATGTTATGGATCAGTTGAAGTTTTTTCACAAAATAATATTGTGGGGTCGCTTGTGGAGAGCATCAGAGATATGACTGCAAGGGTTCTGTGTCTAAAGGAGACAAAGGGCATAATCAATTTTTTTCTATTGCATTGATTGGTGGTTCCAGCGTGAGTCTGAGGTCCATTAATATGCCTATATTCTTGAACACTTTGAAAGGTTGCAGCAGTTACCCATTTCCGCAATCCATGGTAGGGGTATTTAGGGTGCAGTTGTAGTGAGAATATCACCACTTCCGGTTGGTCTGTGTTGAGTTTAAGGTGGTTGGTTATCCTCCATTTGCATATTCATTTGAGGCGGGTTCTAAGAGTGATGCTGGTGTTTCAGTCATCAGCCATTTCGTAAATTAACTGTGTGGGTCGTTGGCATAGTTGTGACAGATGCGCCCATAAGACTGTATGATCTTCCTCATTGAGACCATATAGATCTTGAAGAGCTATAGCGAGAGGCTTGATTCCTCAGGCACTCTGCAGTCGATGGCATGAGGCCTCAAGCTGAATGGAGGGAGACTTGTGATTTCTGTTCTGTTGGTAAGGAACAATCTCATCCATTGGAGTGCAGTATTGTGGAGTGCAATTTCTTCAAGTCTTCTAAATATGTATTGTGGTTAACTGTGTCAAAGGCTGCTAAGATGTTGGGTAGTATGAGTGCTGAGGTGATATCGGTTTCCCCTGAGACTTTTAGGTCATCCCAGATGGATACTAGTGCTGATTCAGTTCCTCTCATGGGTCTAAAACTGACTTGTGAGTTATCTAATACATTGTTCGACTCTAACTCCTTATGGATTTGGATATACATGTATCTCTCTAGAATTTTGGCTGGGTGAGGTTTATTTTAGCGAAGATGGATATGGGTCTTCAGCAGTGTATTTAGAAGTGGTTCGACATAGGCTGTCTTGAACATTCGTAGTACGTTTCCTGTTTCCAGTAAGCAGTTCATCAGTTTGTGAAAGTAGAATACTGGTATTTCCTTGCTGGGGATCTCTTTGTAGATGGTAGCGGGGCAGGAATCCATCGGAGAGCCGCCTTTGTTGCTTATATTCACCAATTGTTTTAAGTCTTGTTCGGCATTTGGTTTAAAGCTGTTCATAGGTGGGGTGGAAAGATAGATAACATTGGCCGGGGTTTGA
Organism: Ambystoma mexicanum; assembly: GCF_040938575.1. NCBI lineage: Eukaryota > Metazoa > Chordata > Amphibia > Caudata > Ambystomatidae > Ambystoma > Ambystoma mexicanum. The sequence continues at coordinate 431,913,838 of NC_090929.1, forward strand.
GTGGTGCTTGTGGTTTAGTTTGTTGTGGCAGTGTTAATGGCTTATTTTATGTTTAATACTTTTCTCCTGAAACGGTTGGAGATATCATCACATCGTTTTTGCATGAGTGAAGGTACTTTGCTGCAGGAGGGTGGTTGCTCATCTCTTTAATAATTTGATAACGTTTTTTCTGTGAGTGCAGTACATTATTAATTCTTTCGGAACAGTAATGTTTCTTAATTGAGGGTTTCAGCTTTGTATTGGCACATTAGTCCTAGGTAGGGGAATTTGTCCTGTGTGTTGTAGGATGTCTTCCATAGTTTGTCTGGTAATCGATTTATTTTTTTCAGAAGTCGTAGGTGAGGTGGGAATCATCTTGTTTTTTTTCTGAGAAGGTAATATGTTTTAGTGGGGGGGTGTCAATTGCCTTGATTATCCAGTTTTCTAGTATTGCTAACATTCCTTCCGGTAATAGGAAGTCTTATTTGCTGGGTTTGGACTTGTTCGTGAGGTTTCTGGGTTCTTCCAAGTTTAGAGTTTTCCAGCTTCTTCCAGGTTCTTGTTTGTTCTTTGTGAATCAGGAGTAGACACACAGGCATGTTGATAGTGAATGGATTCATTAGGTGGTTAATCCATAATACCTGAATGGGGTATGGGGGTTTGTAAGGTCACCTTGGCAGAATATTGCGCCATGGGCGTGGCCTGCAGTATGCATCACCCATTTCACCAGTTGCTTGAGGTTGACGCTGGAAATGTAGAAGCTCAGGTTTATGGGTATTAACTTTGTTTGCTTCTCAAACCCAACATTGATTTCCCCAAGGACCTTCAAATGTTTATGTTGAATCAATGTTAGCAATTATGTCTGCAATGTTTTCCGCGAAGGTGAGGTTGTAAGATGGTGGCCTGTAGTCATAGGAAGCAGAGGTTGGGTTGTTAGTTGAGTGTGAGGTGGATCAAGAGTCCTCCACAATCTATGAAACCATGTGCTTTGAAGTCGAGATTTTGAGGTGTTGTTCACATAATGTATTTTCTCTAAGAGGAGCACACATTTTTGTCTCTGCACATAGAGTATCCTTTCACTGTTCAGTGCAGGGTGTATCTTCCCTAACAGAAGCATACATTATCCTCTCCCTCAGGAGCTCAACGTGTATTCTCTGTATTAGGGGCATGTTGTCTCTTCTGTACTAGGAGAACACGTTATCTTCTCCACCAGAAGCTTGAAGTATCTTCTCTTTGTTAGGTGAATGGCATATCTTCTCCATCAGGAGCTCAAAGTACCTTCTGTATGTAAGGTGCTTAGTGTATCTCCTCTCCCACGATCACCCAGTAACTTCTCCCTCAGAAACACACAGTCTAACTCTCCCTCATTATCATAAAATATGTACTCCTTTTAGGAGCATGCTACATCTCTTCTCTCCTTATCCTCTCCCTCAGGAGCACCCAGGATAGTCTCCCTAAGGAGCATAAAATATCTCCTCCCTGTGAGGAGCATGCTATATATATTTGCCCAGTAATTCCCATTATGTTCTCCCTCGGGAGCACCCAGGATAGTCTCCCTAAGGAGTATAATGTATATCCTTCCTGTGAGGAGCATGCTATATATATTCTCCCAATAATTCCCATTATCTTCTCCCTCAGGAGCACCCAGGATATTCTCCCTCAGGGGCATAAAGTATCTCCACCATGTGAGGAGCATGCTATGTATATTCTCCCAGTAATTCTCATTATCTTCTCCCTCGGGAGCACCCAGAATAGTCTCCCTCAGGAGCATAAAGTATCTCCACCATGTGAGGGGCATGCTATATATATTCTCCCAGTAATTCTCATTATCTTCTCCCTCAGGAGCACCCAGGATATTCTTCCTCAGGAGCATAACGTATCTCCACCATGTGAGGAGCATGTTATATATATTCTCCCAGTAATTCCCATTATCTTCTCCCTCAGGAGCACCCAGGATATTCTTCCCCAGGAGCATAAAGTATCTCCACCATGTGAGGAGCATGTTATATATATATTCTCCTAGTAATTCCCATTATCCTCTCCCTCAGGAGCATCCAGGATATTCTCCCTCAAGAGCATAAAGTATCTGCACCATATGAGGAGCATGCTATTCATATTCTCCCAGTAATTCTCATTATCTTCTCCCTCAGGAGCACCCAGGATATTCTCCCTCAGGAGCATAAAGTATCTCCACCATGTGAGGAGCATGCTATACATATTCTACCAGTAATTCTCATTATCTTCTCCCTCAGGAGCACCCAGGATATTCTTCCCCAGGAGCATAAAGTATCTCCACCATGTGAGGAGCATGTTATATATATATTCTCCTAGTAATTCCCATTATCTTCTCCCTCAGTAGCACCCAGGATATTCTCCCTCAGGAGCATAAAGTATCTGCACCATATGAGGAGCATGCTATACATATTCTCCCAGTAATTCTCATTATCTTCTCCCTCAGGAGCACCCAGGATATTCTCCCTCAGGAGCATAAAGTATCTGCACCATATGAGGAGCATGCTATACATATTCTCCCAGTAATTCTCATTATATTCTCCCTCAGGAGCACCCAGGATATTCTCCCTCAGGAGCATAAAGTATCTCCACCATGTGAGGAGCATGCTATATCTCTGCAGCAGGAACACATTTTAGCAGTTGAGGGTCATTTGTCACCGCAAGTTATGCTAGACTTCCCGGACTACAGTGGGTCCAGAATGCTGCAGTTCATCTCCTCTTCCATTTTGCCAAATGCTCAATACTTTCTCCATTAAGACAATCTCGTCAATCGTTACCTGTCAGGCAGACAATCCATTTCAAGTTACTCTGCCTGGTTTTATTAAATTCTTGCACGTCCCTGCCCCCTCTTACCAATCCATGAAGATTGAACCGTATCAACCTGCGCTAACAGTTCCGTCCCCCAACCAATGTCTCTGGTTTATTCCGAGCTCTCGCTGTAAAACAGGTGGTGATAGGTGGTTTGCGCTCCTTCACCATCATCCTTTGAATTCTCTTCCATGACAACTGAGAGATATTAACTCTTGGTCACTCTTTTGAAAAGTTCTCACAACTCGTCTTTTTGTATAATGGGTTTTTCGCTTCTCTTGAATTTATTCTCTATCCATGTGTTCCAGATGCAGTATATTCTACTAGGTTCCCTCCACACAATACAAAGAACTCGAATCAAAATCAAATCAAAGCTTATTCAAGGGGTCAAAGTATCTTCTCCCTATTAAGGGCATTCTGTATATTCCCTGCAGGGAACACTCAGGAGCTTCTCCCTCAGGAGCACATAGACCTAACTTTCCGTACCTCATCTCCTTGGAGCACAAAGTATCTTCACTTCCAGGAACACTCAGTGTATTTTTCACAAGAACGTACAGTTCAATTATACCTCCAGAAGTTCCCAAGAGCTTCTCACAAAAGGGCACCCACTCTTTTGTTTTCCAGCTGTCATGTAACGTCTCTCCCAGTAGGATCCCCTGCTTTAAGGTTTGCTTAGCCCCTCTCCAGATACCTTCAGTATGTCTATGTCGATGTTTGTCCACAAGCTCTGAGGCACATGGTGGCAGCCAGCAGTTGCAGGTAGTACTGCCAGAACAGCACATCATGATGAGGGGGCTGAGTATAGGCATAATATGACCCTGCAGCTTCCATACCTCAAGTATGGTAGGCAAGGCCTAGCTTTCAAGACCGATTGTTAGGTGGGCTCTGTGGCACGGCTCCAGATACAATATTACATGAGAATAATCACAGATATTTCTTATAAATATCCATCTGCAGAGGTCAATTTGATTTTTAGAGAGGGTATAGGAAGGAAGAACCAGAAGACAGGCCTTCTCTCTCTATGCTCCAAAACTCTGGAACCTCCTCCTCATCAACGTCAGACTTTTCCCATCACTTCTACAGTTCAGGGAAGTGCTCAAGGCCTTCCACTTAAAAAAATAGCTCCTCCTAAACACCTAGGTCCACGAATTCGCACTCCCCACCCTACCTGCGTCTCAGTGATCTGCTCCCCGCTGTCTTCCCTCATGCTGCCAATTGACCACCCTCCCCTGTTAGCGCCCTGTCCATTTTTCTCTGCTTCCCTCACTGTGTTCTTCCAAATATGATTGTAAAGCGCTCTGTTGCTTCCTGAAGCTAGTTCTACACTCAAATACTCTAGTAATAATAATAGTGTGGCTGGTATTTTACCCCACTCCGCTATTCCACAGATAAATAATAATGCCATCAACTAGGTTCCCTTGCAGAGCCAGCCTGGCAGGATTACGCGTCAGACTGGTGGAAATCAAGGTTCTACGCCATGGTTTAAGTCTAGCCAACAGAAATCTAATGCTTCCGGGGAGGAACAATTCATAGTTTGCAACACTGTCTGGTTCTAGGGATCAGATCCCGAAGAGTACAAAATCGTGCAACTGGGTGCTTTACCAGGGTGAAAAGCAAACAATTCCAGCTTATGACATTCGGTCTAACACTCATAATGGCGGCTCAGCATTCCCTCTCCCTGAAGGACTTTCATTGGCCAGAAGCTCATTATTTCATTTCCCATAAGCCCTCAGAATTTCACAGAAGCACAAGCTGTTTCCGGTGCTAGGACCAAAAAGCATGTCCCCTGCCTCTGCAGCACTGGGTACACGTCCTCGCCTTTATCATTACAGGAAGTGATATTGCTGGAAATGAGTGGAAGAAACAAATTGTTCTCACTATCCTTGAAAAATGATTTGTATTAAAGTCTGTGAGTGCACTCCGGGGCTGCAGTACCAGGCCCGGGTGACCACCACAAGCGCATTGAGACTATAATAATGGTAAAAGGTGCTTTATAAATGACAAGTACAATACAATGCAGTACCTGAGGAGGTTTGATGTGTTGTGTTGGAAAAGGAGGCGGCCTGGTGTCATGTGTTGTCACTGTAGATCTAATGATGGGGTGTGTTGGAAAGAGGCCTAATTTTTTATGTGAAGGAAGAAGGTGTCTTGCTGTGTAACAGGGTCCTTGTGTCGCGTGCTGTGAGGGAGGAGAAGCCATGCGGTGTGGTGTTAACAAGAATGAGACCTGATGTGGCGATGGAAGGCCTTCTGTGCTGTACTGGGGTCAAAGGTTTGTTGGCTCTATTGAGAGAGGCTGGGAGGGTGACTGGTGTGTCAGATTGATGAGGGAGGCAGGTGTCTTGTAGTGAGGGAGGGTGACTGGTGTGCCATATTAAGGAGTGAGGCTGGCATCTTGTAGTGAGGGAGGGTGACTGGTGTGCCATATTAAGGAGTGAGGCTGGCGTCTTGTATTGAGGGAGGGTGACTGGTGTGCCATATTCATGAGGGAGGCAGGTGTCTTGTATTGAGGGAGGGTGACTGGTGTGCCATATTGATGAGGGAGGCAGGCATCTTGTAGTGAGGGAGGGTGGCTGGTGTGCCATATTGATGAGGGAGGCAGGCGTCTTGTATTGAGGGAGGGTGACTTGTGTGCCATATTAAGGAGTGAGGCTGGTGTCTTGCATTGAGGGAGGGTGACTGGTGTGCCATATTAAGGAGAGAGGCTGATGTCTTGTATTGAGGGAGGGTGACTGGTGTGCCATATTGATGAGGGAGGCAGGCGTCTTGTATTGAGGGAGGGTGACTTGTGTGCCATATTAAGGAGTGAGGCTGGTGTCTTGTATTGAGGGAGGGTGACTAGTGTGCCGTATTGATGAGGGAGGCAGGTGTCTTGTATTGAGGGAGGGTGACTGGTGTGCCATATTAAGGAGAGAGGCTGGTGTCTTGTATTGAGGGAGGGTGACTGGTGTGCCGTATTGATGAGGGAGGTAGGTGTCTTGTAGTGAGGGAGGGTGACTGGTGTGACATATTGATGAGGGAGGGAGGTGTCTTGTATTGAGGGAGGGTGACTGGTGTGCCATATTGATGAGGGAGGCAGGTGTCTGGTAGTGAGGGAGGGTGACTGGTGTGACATATTGATGAGGGAGGGAGGTGTCTTGTATTGAGGGAGGGTGACTGGTGTGCCATATTGATGAGGGAGGCAGGTGTCTTGTATTGAGAGAGGGTGACTGGTGTGCCATATTGATGAGGGAGGCAGGTGTCCTGTATTGAGGGAGGGTGACTGGTGTGCCATATTGATGAGGGAGGCAGGTGTCCTGTATTGAGGGAAGGTGACCGGTGTGCCATATTGATGAGGGAGGCAGGTGTCTTGTATTGAGGGAGGGTGACTGGTGTGAGGGAGGTAGGTGTCTTGTAGTGAGGGAGGTGACTGGTGTGCTGTATTGATGAGGGAGGCAGGTGTCTTGTTTTGAGGGAGGGTGACTGGTGTGAGGGAGGTAGGTGTCTTGTAGTGAGGGAGGTGACTGGTGTGCCGTATTGATGAGGGAGGCAGGTGTCTTGTAGTGAGGGAGGGTGACTGGTGTGCCATATTGAGGAGTGAGGCTGGTGTCTTGCATTGAAGGAGGGTGACTGGTGTGCTGTATTGATGGATAGTTCTGGCCTGTTGTATTGAGTAAAGAGGATAGTGTGCTGTATTTAAGTCCCTGATAGTGATGTTGGCGGTGCGGGGGTGGTCTGATATGCTATATTGAAGAAGGAGTCGGGATAGTCTGTGAGAAATGCATTGTGCCCTGTTTTGAAGGTGCATGCAAGACCCTTTTCTGGAGGGCCAGATGCACTGTGCCAGAAGGAGGTCTGATCTCTGTGTTTTCATAAGGCTGTTGGAGAATGTGTGGTGTACTCTGTTAGAGGCCCCAGTGTGCCTGAGAAGTTGGTAAATGTGCTGTTTTGGAGATGTGCTGTGTTGCAGTAGGTTTTGCATGCTGTTATATGAAGAGGTCTGATGTGGTGTGCAGCATGAGGCCATATGAGCTGTGTAGTAGGAAGCCATGTGTGCCATGTTGAAGGAGGAGAAGTGTTGTGTAGGGTTGCTGGAGTAATGATTAGCAGTGTTAGCGGAGGCCTGGTGTGCTGTGCTGCAAGGCGTCTGCTTTGTAGGAAGAGGAGGCATTTTGTGCATTTTGGGGGATGCCTGGAGTGCTGTGTTGCAGGAGGAGGCCGGGTGTGCTGTGTTGCAGGAGGAGACTGGGTGTGCTGTGTTGCAGGAGAAAGCTGGGTGCGCTATGTTGCAAGAGGAGGCATGATGTGCTGCGATGCATGAGCAGGCCTGGTGTGCTGTGTGCCAGGAGGTGGCCTGGTGTGCTGTGCTTCAGGAGGAGACATGATGTGCTGTGATGCAGGAGGGGCCCTGGTGTGCTGTGTTGCAGGAGGTGGCCTGGTGTGCTGCGGTGCAGGAAGGAGCATGCTGCACTGTGATGCAGGAGGAGCCATGATGTGCTGTGTTGCAGGAGGGGGCCTGGTGTGCTGTGTTGCAGGAGGGGGCATGCTGTGCTGTTTTACAGGAGGAGGCCTTGTGTGCTGTGTTGCAGGAGGGGGCATGCTATGCTGTTTTGCAGGTGGAGGCCTTGTGTGCTGTGTTGCAGGAGGGGGCCTGGCATGCTGGGCTGGAGGCAGCCGCTTCGTGTGCTCTGTGAAGCTTTTTACATTCTATGTAGCGAAGGCTGGAAGGTCTCTGTTTTGGAAACTGAAGTCTCGGTGACGGACAGGCGAGTCTGTTGCTTGAGATTACGTTCCATGAAAACTTTCTAATTTTGGGTTTACCTCTTGAACTTGGTGTGTGTCACTTTGCTGGGGATGCGAGGTTGCGTCTGGCAGCAGCTTTCTTTCAGCAGAGGTAATGAGAAAGTGCCCAGCAAGTTGGTTACTCGGGGGCTCTGACAGGTGCCCTTTGAGGTGCAGAGGGGGCTGTGAAGTCACATTCGTTGATCCAAGTAAAGTCACTGTGTGCCAACAGCCGCCACTGACCCCCGGGGTTGGGTAGAGGGGTGTACTTGTTTCCAGGTGTGGACTGGCCTATAGGGAACTCCGGGGATTTCCCGGTAGACCTCTGCACCCTGGGCCTACTTTGTGTTTTAACCTATTTTATTTCCAAATGTTCCCATAGGAAAAGGCTTGGGTTTCCTCAAAGTGGGTAATATGGGGCCACGTTGGCCATTATTTCCAGGGCCTCTTTTTGTTCCCAGTGAACCTCTGCTTGTCTCAGCCCTGCAGCCCTTACTCAATACTAGGAATGTTTCCTTTGCCCCTCGAATACCGTCGAAACTGCTTTACCGTCCCTGCCGTCCGATCTTCCGGTATAACCTGGATATTACGGGCATAGGTACCGGTAACTTCCCATTCCATGGAGTGCCATAGGACTCTGTGGGATGGGATTGCCGGAATTACCAGCAACCCGTAGTACCGCTGCTGGTGATTTCGACAATTATTCGACGGCAGGGGCCTGAACTCCGGGCAGGTCAGGCCTGCCAGTAGTTCACTGACCCTACCATCAAACTTGTGTTTCCCTGGGCCGGAAAAAATGTTGGTGCCGGTATTACAGGCATTTTTTCCTGGGATCTTGTAATCCGGAACGGTGGGGTTTGCAGTGGAGTCAATGATTTATGTTGTATGTTCTGTGAACATTTGATTTTCTGTTCATCTCTGTAAGTCCGTCTGTTCCATCCCGCTGTGGTTGTCAGTTGGTGTGGCCACAAACACAACAGGGGGATGACCGTGGCAGTGCAATGTGGAGGCAACGCAATCCCAGTGTTTGACGCTATTGCATGAAGCTTGTCCAACACAGTGTGTTTGGTTCGGCTCCGTACAAAAACACAGTACCATAGCATAACAGCCCAGAACACAATTTAGGAAGGCAGTGAGGAGTGCTCAAAACCAATTCCTAAGCTCGCCATCACTCCACGAGAATCGCCTGCACAAGTTTTCACTGTACTTATTATTGTTCAAGATTGGATAAGCTTTTATGACTTATGTTTAATTTCTTACTATTGGCGCGAGGGATGACTTTTGGGTAATGCAGTAGAATGAATGCTGCTCATAGGCGTTGAGCACCTATGCCCAACTTCCTGTGATGGCTGTGATTGGATTGGAGTGTTAGACATGGAAGGAAAACAACTGTGGGTTTTGAGGAATGGTGAAGAAAGATCTTCCCAGTTTTCATAGACATAGAGAGCAGACTTCAATCAAAGTAAAGGAATATGATATGATAGGTTATTTATAACGTGCTTAATACCCAGAGGTTTCTAAGCGCGGACCCTGGGATCGAACCTGCGTTGCTCCGTGTCGTCTTGCTTCCAAGGTGAGCACGTTGCCCCTGGGCTATCCTCGCGAGACGGGATGCTTATAAATGTCTGCCTCTAGTCTCAATTTCCATAAGCATGGGGAGTAGACTGCTTGAGACATTGGTTAAGATTAAGAGGTCATGAAGAAAGACTGCCTTCTTCCTCTGTTATCTATCGAGAGAAACTACCTGAACAGTTACTGGCCCTGAAGCTGTTTCAAAACTCTGCAAACATGCAGAACCTTTGAAGATACTGCGTGCTGCTGCCTGGACTCCTAGCAGGAGGTTTGTAATTGTCAGAGAAAAGAGAGGACAGAAGGGCTGGGTATCCCTGCAGCATAGCATATGGCACGGGACCCTGGGTATGAAGTTGATCAAGCGGCAATGAGGGAGCTTGTTGATAGTCTGCTGTAGTGCTGTGAGGAGCAACATTGTATGCACAAGTTTGGTGCAAGAAGAGGACACATGACCATGCGGGAGTTGTAATTGCTGCATTGGTATCTGGCCCTTGGTCTGCTCAGTGCTTAAGCGCAAGGAAGTTGTGAGCCGACACATGTAATAACCGGCGCACATAAGAGTCTGTACCGCACACCCTCCTAGCGCCGCAGGACAGGTGATGGAGCCCAGTGGAGCCCCCGCTGAGGGACAGAAAGCCCAGCGCGTAGCTTTGGGCCGTGAGGGTGATCTAACCTATCCCGGCCATTTCCTCTTCAGCCCAACGAGACCGTGCAGTCATTTCAGCGAGACCTAAGCATCAGTTGGGGTCTTGCCTTGGCACAGAGAATTGGGTTCACCCGCGCAACGGAATGGTCAGGAACATCCCGGATCATGGGGGCATTTCTGCCAGCTGCCCTGGTGCCAGGCTTTGATGACCCAACACAGGATTTTGTTGGGCTGGAATCTATTTTCATTATTATTATTATTATTATTATTATTGGTACCACACTTCATTCCTGCCACACTCGAAGTGGGTTTGTATAAGAAGGAGAACAATCGCCAGGGCACATGTGATACCCTAGCATTGTGCAATGTCTAGGCCATATTGTATGCATGCATAGAGCCGGTCCTTAAGAGAATACTCTGTTTCTGCGGCAGAGGGTGCGGAGTTGCAGATTTGAGCCGCGATTGCTCACTGCCTCTTGTTGACGCTATACGCTGGTGGCCCAGCGCAACACCAAGTCATGACGTCTGTCGGGGATCCACTGAGCATAGCATTGCCCTGCGCCATTGTGGAGTCCCCTGCAGCTTCCCAAGGAGCGGAATTAAAGGTACTTGCACCTTGCCTTGCCCTATTTTGGTAGAACCCAGCACGCCTCTCCCTGCGCTTCTTAAGAAAAGTGCAGAGGAGTTGCTGGTCCACCAAAATGTGTTACGGTCACCCAGGGGAGTTGCTAGGTGTGGAAAAGACCCGGGGCTACGCTGATGTCGGAACTGTTGGGACTGGGGGCTAGCTGGCCTTTTGGCTGTAGCTCCTGATATTCTATCCGGGGCTACAACCAAAAGATCAGGGGCTATAGCCCCCTTAGCCCCCCCTAGCAACGCCCCTGCGGTCACCCCTCCAGCACACGCTTTAGTAGCACTGTAACCACTCTGACGCCTGTCACACCGGCATCCTATGTAAGAGAATCGTGAAGTGTCCTAGCACTGCTGTGCCTGTCAGCTGCATGTCATTCCATCCACCACATTTACTTTGTGGTCTTCGACTTCAACTCTTCTATGTCGACTTTTTTTCATTTTCTTTGATGGGACGTGTCCCTCCCTTCCCCCTCTCCTCTCTGCCACAGCTCCACTGCCACCCTCTCCCCACATACTATCCCTGCGCATATGCAAAAAATCCAAAAAGTCGACATAGAAGAGTCGAAGTAGAAGGCCACAAATGAATTGTGGTGGGTGGAGTCAGTGCATACCTTGTATGTGTAGTCAGTTGCCATGCAGGACCTGGTTTGTGTGGTACAAGCATGCCCCGCTGTTGCGCGCCATGGTGGTGAGCTTCTTCCCTGTGTGCTTGAGAAGCTTGCACTGCTGCAGACTGTGCTCTTTATCTGCTCTGTGTTTGTCAGGAAAGCTTGTCCTGTAAATACCCATGTACTGTTTATTGAAAAGGGGTAATGGTTGCATTGCTCTGGTTGTACCTGTTCCGCGTGAAGGCACGATCGGGGCGCTTATCCTATCACAGTGTGTACATAGTGCATGCTTTCTGGATAAACAAGGCCTCAGTTCCGTGACATATATATGGGGTATTTGTGCCAACAATAGATTTTCAACTGAAATATTTAACAAAAATGTCTGTAAACTCATTTTTTGTAAAGATGGATGTAGAAGTTGCAAATCTGGTTTATCTGGAAACCTTGTGTCACCTCGCTGCAGAGCTGGCACCGGTCCGCTTCTGGGGTAGGCTGGGCAAGGCGGGGTGCACTTGTTTTTGGCACGCTCCGCATTTCGCAGGACGATTGTTTCTTGCGGCTTTTTTGTTTGTTTTTTTTCTTTTTAATTTCAGAACATTTTGTGCTAAAAGATGAACCCTTTGTGCTTCTCGATGATTGCCCCAGGAAACTCCCAGACACTGTGCCATAGACGCGCGCTTCCTGTAAAGTGATGGCAGTAGGACTTTCACCATGGAGGCCATGCCGTCTGCTATGACATCGGGCCAGGCCGACGTTCCAAAATGGCTGCGCATTGACACAGGTCTCCGATGCTGACCGGTGTGTGTTTCCATCCATCCAGGAGAGAAAACGCACTGGAGCTGCGCTCCAGCACAGTGTGTCTTGCTGGAGCACAAAGGCCCAAAGCCCCTTTGTTGAAGAAGCCTTCTGCCAGACTATCATTTCTCCTGTGCTTTCCAGGAGACTCTGGGTATGCGGCCAAATGCAATTGCTTTACAAACTCCACTGAAAAGTCATCATTTGGCCACTGTAAACGCTCAAGGCCGAATGCTAAAGAATCAATTTTATCTCTTCTTCTTGCCGACAGACTTTATTCATCAGCTGTGATTACTGGATACCAAGGCTTACTCCATCCTCTCGGGTTGATTGTGTAGTCATGGGTTCGATTTCTCCATGGCCTTGTCACAGTAAGGCTGGTTTCACAGGGTCTTCACAGTGATGGGCAATGGGAAGCGGTCAAAACTAAAGTGGTCCGAAGGAGTATACTATGGCTCATGGTATGCAGACATTTTATTGTTAGGGTGAGTTTTGTGGCAGATGAAATGAGCACCACGCTCAGTACGTGTTACGTGCTCAGATGTATTGTGTACTTTAATTACTATCGCAGACATACTTGTCAAATTGGCAGGCATTCTTTTATTCCCAAAATGCACTTTGATGTTATGTAAAAGAGCCAGCATCTGACAGGGCATCCCACATGAATCTACACCTAGCTCTGCCTCTTAGACCCCCACATCACTCCGACTCATCCGACCTCTATGAATGAGGACGCTTGGGGGAGGTGAAGTTCCCACAGTCAATTATGTCCAATTCCAGCACTACATCCCTCACTGAAGGAATGAGATGTCAGTCAGTGTTTCTCTCCACCTCTTCCGGTTGATCTGTGTGTAGTCTTTATCTTCTAACGTGAGGTATTTATGTGTCTGCCCATCCCTACAAGACTGAAATGTTGGTCCATGTGTGTGACGGATCAGCTTCCGGGGCACCAGTGGTCCAGGGATGAATATCAGTTTCTAAACCATCAATCAACCCCACACCTCTAGGACACCAGAAGGGCTCCAAACAGATTGGAATACAAATACATTATAAGACCTCCTTGTCCAATTTTGGTAACGTGGATGGAACGGCAGGCTTGTCTCCACAAAGTCATGGATCGTTGGTTAGTTGCAACACTGCCAAAATACAATTATTATCCAATGGTAAAAGGGACTGTCCAGTCAAGGTCGTATAAAAATATCTACTTTGTTATTATCACAACAGATAGTTCTAGCACACTACAAAATACAACCCACCATGTAAAGGAATGCAGAGGACAAACAGTTTCAAGAAAGAAAAGGGATGCACTCTGGATACTGACAGGAGGGTAGTCGGTAAAGTAATAGTTCAAGGATACTTGGTTTCAGCACAAAGGGAGCAATAGGTTGTAAAATGTCACTCTGGGCCTTCGGAGAAGTACCAGGGGGATAGAAACACAATGTACCTTGTACTTGTAGAACTTCTTGATGCTCCAAAGTGTAGAGTCGGTTTCAGGGCACTTTACAGCTTCTGCAGCAGAGTTCAAGACATGAGACAGCTGTGGGTATCAGGCGGCAGGCAGTTTGGTGAGCGAGGCTGGACAGATGGCTGCAGGCTGCCCTACATGGCAGCTCTGGGTTAGAAATCGTTGTCTCAGTGCTGGATGGCAGGTCTGAAGCACTGGTCGAGGTGTCTTGGATGGCGTGAGCGGCTGCGGCGTAACGACAGTCAGCTTTAATGGGTCGAAACGGTCCTTTAAGGCGGGTGCTGGTTGATGCCTGTCAATGCATGCCTCCTAGCTTCTTCACTGGGCTTGTCATCCTTTAAGGCGTACGGCCCAAAGCTGAGGAGAGTGTTGCAGGCAACGGCCTTGTCCTTGGTTTGGTTCAGAGACTCTCTGGCACTTCCCACCTAGGAAGCGTACTGCAGAGCCTAGCAGGGCACGCTCTGTGCTGGCTGGGTACCGGTTCTGGAGCTGCTGGAGGGTCCTCTGGATTCAGTATCTCCCTCTGTTCCCTGGGAGATGTTTAGGGGAGGGATCTTACTTCCCTCTTGGAAATCCTGGCCTTCCTTCACTGGCGGAAGCTGTAAGGCAGACTGTACCTCAGCCAGGGTCCAATGATGAGTTCTTCTTGTTACTCCTTGCAAAGTCATGATGATCTGCCCAAAAGAAGAGTTCAACCCTCTTTTAAAGCCAAATATGCCACAGTGATTGATGTAGGCTAAGCCTACCTTAATGAACCAATCCTGGGTCCCCACCACGATCTCCTGTATGCGTGAGGTCATAACCAGAGTGCTTTGCAACAGAAAAGGTAAAGGGGTGAAAACAGAGCTCTCTGTGGTTCCTGATCAAAGCGGCAGGTCTCCCTTGAAGCTGCGGCGAGAACAGACTTTCTGTCTCCATCATTCCACATACTTCTGAATGTGGTCACCCTGCGGGGGTTGCCTGCTTTAAACACATAGTCCAAGTCATGACAGGACACTGCCCTTGATACTGAAAGGCGGGAGCTGGCTTTAGGTTAACACAGTGCATATCAAAGGTTGTTGGGATTTTCCTGTCCTTTGTTAGTCCTGCGACCAGGCCTCCTGTGAGCGTGCTTGAATTAACTCTGATTAGTACGTGAATCTGCTACCAGCAGCTAACAAAGCACAGGGCGGATCCATGGAGCATTTGTTAGTTAATTAGTCTGGCCATGGCCAGAGGCAGGTTTTGCCCTCTCCTTTCTGAGATGTCTTGATGTACTCTGGGCTGTCATATTACAACTAAATATGACAGGGAGGACGGCACGTGTAGGCTGTATCCACCCAGAGTACACCGGTCTATGTGTATGTTGTACGGTGAGCATAGGAAACTGTGCAGATTAGCCCCATACATTTTCCGGAGGTTGATCTACCATCATTCAACCCACTGTGCAGATGGTCAAATTCCTCGCACATATTCGTGGGACATCTCCATTCTCTTGGATGTCTTCCAACTGTTGGGTATCTTCCATCTGTTGGGGGTCTTTTCGTCTGTAGCGCATCTGTAGTGTCTCCTGTGTGTGTGGGACATGTTCATTCTGTAGGGTGTCTTCCATCTGTAGTACGTCTTATGTCTGTGCAGAGTATCTTCCTTGTGTGTGCGACATCTTCATTCTGTATGGTGCCTTATGTATGTGCAGGCATCTCCCATCTTTGTGGGACATCTCCAGTCTGTTGGGTGTCTTCCATCTGTAGGGTGTCTTCCACCTGCACAGGGAGTCTTCGTCTATGGTTAGGCAGTCTTTGATCTGTGCGTGATATCTAGGTTGACCAGACGTCCCGGAATTTGGTGCTCTGTCCCCCTTTCTCAAGATTATGCTTCCATTGGAAACTGCAGTGGTGCCGGTTTTTTGGTAGTAGGTCTTCATAGCTGGCAGGCAGGAATGCACAATCCCGCACAGAAGAAATGCTGCATTTTACAACTTAAGGTAGTGTTAGTTTGTGATAAATTAATTATAATGTGCGTTTATTTGAACAGTAACAATTAAACCCCCTTGACAGCCACTTTCAAGAGTTAGTCCTACTTTTATGTTAGGTGCCCTGTCCCGAGTTTTGCTTTTGAAATCTGGTGTGTAAGGAACCCATTTTCTCTGCAATGATAGGGTGATATCTGTCAAGGTCAGAGACACATCCAGTTTGGACCTTCGCTCTTGACGAGCCTGCTTCCGTCTGCTCTCGGTTCCCTGGGGGGGATTATAAATGTGGCGGGAGTGGCTTCTTCCCGTCAGAAGTTCGGGGTCTGACACTTGGCACCGAGCTCACCCTGGAACTTTATTAATGTAATGTCCGTCTGAACTCGCCGCCCTTTCTTTGACTGCGGGGGTCAGCTCTGCTTCCAGAGCTCAGGAAAGCCGGGCTCGCGATTGCCAGGGCGGCAGAAGCGCCGCCGTGCCCTCCCCGAGACCGACCTCCGCAATGTGCGCGGGGGAGGAGCGCCTCGGCCTGGCAAGTGCGCACTTCCAACAGTTGCTGTGTACACAAATGACTACACGGGCAGCACATTTGTTTTGCAAGGGCGACCTGTTTAATCATTTCATTCTCATGTGGACATTTATTCATTTGGTTTCCACGGTTACGGAAGCCATTAAGTGGTAGAGAGCAATAAGGCAGCCGAGTCAAACAGGTAATAAAAAAATTAAGGCCGTTTTAGGCCCAGGGAGGACATGCAGTGAAACGAGACGAGAGCAGCTCAGAGCCCACTGGAGTTTGCAAACCAGTCGAGGGCCACTCGGGGTGTGGGCAAACAGGGCAGTGGCTGCTCCGAGCCGCCCCGTGGGGCAAACGTGACCGGGGCCGTCCCGAACTGCCTAATTTGTACAAATGAGGCGGACAGGCGCCGCTCTGAGCTGACTTTTCTGGCAAATGAGGCCAGGGTCACTCTGTCCTGTGAGATGTGGAAGGGGCACAAGTCCTAAAAACATAAGTGGGAGTTCTAATTAGCCTACAGGATACGCAACCGCAAAGGAAGTGATGTCGCAGTGCTTTTAGCTTGGCTATTAGCGCCACATATAAGCTAAAACTATTGCATTAGAGTACAGGTGGGGAGAAATGGCATATGAGGAGGGGCACAAAGCTTGTAGGTGTTGCTTGGTTATTTGCCCACCCATTGACTGTCCATGCCATGCTAATCCCTATCTCCATTCCCACCCAATCCCTGCCACTCCCCGGCCAAAATACCTCCTCATGGGGACTCTTTGAGCTCATCTTAATGAAGCCTTACTATCAAACGTTGAACTCAAAGTGCCTGCCAGTGTTTTTTTCAAAGCAGTCTTCTGAGAGCTAATGGGCCTCATTACGAGTTTGACATGGTGTCCCCACCCTCTAGGGCTGTTCAGGGCTTGCAGTCTGACTGGAAATGCTCACCCCCAGTGTCACCGTCCCATAGGGAGGTTTTGGGTTTGGAGTCTGCTTGGAGATGCTCGCTCCTAGTATCACCATCCTCGGAGGGATGTTCAGGACATGGAGTCCGCTTTGAGATGCTCACTTCTTGTGTCACCAGCCTCTAGGGATGTTCAGGGCATGGAGTCTGCTTGGAGATGCTCGCTCCTAGTATCACCATCCTCGGAGTGATGATGAGGGCTTGGAGTCTGCTTGGAGATGCTCGCTCCGAGTATCACCATCCTCTAGGGATGTTCAGGGCATGGAGTCCGCTTGGAGATGCTCACTCTTAGTGCCACCAGCCTCTAGGGATGTTCAGGGCATGGAGTCTGTTTGGAGATGTTCACTCTGTGTGTCCCCACCCTCTAGGGATATTCAGGGCATGGAGTCCGCTTGGTGATGCTCACTCCTTGTGTGACCAGCCTCTAGGGCATGGAGTCCGCTTGGAGATGCTCACTCTTAGTGCCACCAGCCTCTAGGGATGTTCACGGCTTGGAGTCTGCTTGGAGTTGCTCACCCCTAGTGTCCCCACCCTCTAGGGATATTGAGGGCATGGAGTCAGCTTGGAGATGCTCACTCCTTGTGTCACCAGCCTCTAGGGATGCTCAGGGAATGGAGTCCACTTGGAGATGCTCACTCCTTGTGTCACCAGCCTCTAGGGATGCTGAGGGAATGGAGTCCACTTGGAGATGCTCACTCCTTGTGTCACCAGCCTCTAGGGATGTTCAGGGCATGGAGTCCGCTTGGAGATGCTCACTCCTTGTTTCACCAGCTCCTTTGGAGATAATCGTAGAATGATGTCTGCTCAGAAATGCTGCTCTTTAGCATCACCCCTGCTCCCCTGAGATTCTCTAAGCTTGGGATCTACCCAGAGTTCCACCTCTCTAGTGTCAGCAGCTCTCTAAAAACCGCTAGATACTCATGTCTACATGTTAATGTTACACCCTAGTGCCTGCTGGGCTAAGCTGGGTGTCTTCTCAAAGACATTCACTGCCAGTGTCACCAGCTCTTTCAAAATGGCTGGGCCCGTATTTCTCCATGTTATGTTATGTTATCAGCATTTCTAACGAGCATGGTCGCCCAAGGGCATCATGGCGCGAGGAAGCACAAGGACCCACTAATGAGTAGCAGCAACCAAAAAGAGACGTGTTTTCAAAAGACAATGAAATTGAAAATGGTTCTCAATGTATTTAAGGGCAACAGGTAATTTGTTCCATAATTTAGCCGCTGCAATGGAAAAAGATCAGCCACCCATCCTGGAAAGGTGGAACTTCGGAACCGTCAGCAACAGAGCATTGCTGGAATGAAGAAAGCGGCCTGGGACATAGGGTAGGAATTTTCCGCTGAGGTAATAAGCACCTTGCCCATACATGTCAATGCTGCTCTCTATTGTCACCACCGCTATGAGGATGCTCAGAGATGCTGACCCCCTGGTGTCACAGGCTACTTGAAGATGGTCCAAGCCCCAAATCTCTGCCTGCTGAGTGATGCTTCTCTGTAGCATCAGTGCTCCCCTCACCCATCCACCTTAGGATACTCAGAGTCTGTCCAGAGATGCTGCCCCCAGGTGCCGCATACTACTTGAAGGTGGTTAGATCCTTCTCGCTGCATGCTGGGAGATGCTCCTCTGCAGCGCCCAGGCACCCCACGCATTCAACCTGGGATGCTCGGAGCCTGCTGAGACCGGCAAATTAATTTTTTTAACTGCCCTCCAACACATATCTGGTGATCTTGGCAATTGGACGATATCATTAGCTAAAGCTTGAGACGGGCACAGTCCAGGTAATGTTAGTCAATAAACAAAATAACCTTGCACACTAGCCCACTCTACGTGCAATGAGGGCTCTTCGGCATGCTAAAGGCTGAACCAAAGGGTACATTTGAACCATGTGCTAGAGGCGATGTGGGACCAGTGCAGTGTGGCCTCCTTGTTTGCAGGTGTAGAGCCACGGCGAAACCCATCTCTTTGCATGGGACTCCCCGCAGATATGCTGCTGCTGCTGCTGCTGCTGCTGGACAATGCTCTTTCTTAATAGAAATGTGAATGTTAGCATGTGCCACACTTAGACGGAATTCTTAGCTTTAGCCAGCGTCGCATCTAGATAGGAATGTGAATGTTAGCATGCGCCACGCTTAAATGAAACTATGAATGTCACCAAGGGCCTCACCTAGATGGAATCCTGATCACTAGCCTGCCTGACATCTAGATAGGATATTGAAGATTAGCAAGTTCCACACTCAGATGGAATAGTGAATGATAGTAGGCATCACACCTAGACACAATTGCAAGGACAGCAATGCCAATTAACCGATCCACTAGCAATTTCAACCCTCTGCATACACCTCTCATACTCTAACCAAACACAACCACAAGCCTACAACACAACAATCTGCACAAACTTCACTACACTGCAACAACAAAACAAACCACACATAGACTCGCACAACAGCACACGACGACTACCGACCGTAAAACACCCCAAGTCCAGCCAACGGACCCACCGGGCTGAGGCTGCCAACA
Source organism: Ambystoma mexicanum (assembly GCF_040938575.1). NCBI lineage: Eukaryota > Metazoa > Chordata > Amphibia > Caudata > Ambystomatidae > Ambystoma > Ambystoma mexicanum. The sequence continues at coordinate 431,933,051 of NC_090929.1, forward strand.
GCACATCACTGCTCTCTTGCACTTTTCCAGCTTATCCCCACTAACTCACCCTCCCCCTACCTCTTTTTTTCAGAGCCGCCAGAGCGCCAGGGGACCACTTCGGTGGTGATAGTGCGCGGTACAAATATCCTTTAACATTAACATTAACATTTCTAGGCCTACAGGTTCGGACTGGCCTATAGGGCAATAGGCACATGGTGGAACCAAAAACACAAAATGCTGGTGTGGACCAGTTTTTTTGGTCAAAGTGGGCCACTTTTTTGACCAATGTGGGCCAGTTTGATGAGTTACTTCACTCTGCGGCTAGTAGTATTGACCAGTGTTGCTGAATAAATAGTCTTTAAAATGCACAAATAGCATCACATTTTCTCAAAAAAACTCCCCTTTGGGTACTATTCAAACAGTGTTACAAAAGGAATGGATAGCCATTTGCAATGGTGGGCCGCTTTTCTATTGGTGCCCAAGACCATTTTATGGCCCATTCCGACCCTGTGGGCCTACGCTTACCCCCCCCCAACCCCCATGTACTTTTTATTACTTTAAATTTAGTACATAATACCTCACCAAATGCCAGCGCTAAAAGACACGTGATTATCAACACGCACTTGTTTCTAATAACAACCACAGCATACCCTGGCAGCCCATCGCCCCTCGTGATCCTGTAAACCCGATAACAGGCGCAGTGTTATTCTTACATATAAGGAGAAATGCAGCTACCGGGCCTTGTCAGCCAGAATGAGAGCGGCTCTCCCTTCCCCCACGGGGGCTCCCAGACCAGCACCTGTCAGAGCCTGTCGCGCTATAAAATCCCATTCCAGTCAAAAAATGTCCTGTTCCCGAGTTGGCCCTGTGGCCCCGGTGCCAGGAATCCCCAGCGAGTCTCTCCGGTGGCCTTGACACGGGGCCAGACTATGCCAGGCCCTGCGCTTCGCTTTGACGGCATTTCAGCCCGGAGAGGCCGGGGGTCGGGTCCCACGAAGGCCCGCGCTGGGACTCGTCTGCTTTACATAACTTGAAACGTCTGGGTGTTGCCTCGTTTCGGTTAAGCTCCAGCTTTTTCCTTGGTTAAAGGTCAATATTTAGCGACAGTAAAAGTGTTCTTTCCTGGCAGAGCACTTGCGGGAAGATGTCAGCGAGGGTTTTAATCAAAGTTTCCCCATCGTTCCCATAATGCGCTGATAAGGTGTGTCTAGTACTCCCAGCATGCACTATGCTTTCCCGTGCTCCTTTTCGGAAATGATATCCAGACGTCTCCATTCCTCGATTCTGTGCTTGCCATGCGGATTTTTCACCTTTTCCTTTTTTAGTTTTGGCTTTTAGCCGGCGCAAGCGTAAACGATTGCCTTGGAGTTCAGCTCGGGAGAAGTGGCGTATGAGGAGGGGCACAGAGCTTGTAGATGATGTTTGGTTATTTGCCCACCCATTGACTGCCCATGGCCATGCTGATCAGGGGCTTCGATAACAGTGTACACCTTCATGGCTGGGGTTGTGGGTTTCTACCTCTTTGTGGGCTAAGTTTGCCCAACTCAGAGGGATGGGCCCTGTCTTTCTTCTGGCACAGGTTTTGTGTGTGTTGAGTTATGTGTGTCTTTTATAGTGTCACATTACCACCATAGAGGCCTTAAAGCGCTGACCATTGGCAAATCATTCACCCTCTGGTAATGGAAGACCTCTGAAGGGTTACATGGCCCTTTAACTGACTTGTTTTCTCTAAATGGAGACTGTCTATTTACTCTATGGCACTAAAAAAAAGCTTTTATCAATTCATTTGTCTCCTAAAAATAGGTTTTTAGTAACAGAGATTCAGACGGTGACACATGTTTTCGGGATGTTGTAAAACAATGTCACTCAGAGGGTTATGTAATCTTTGGCTTGCCAGATGTTTTGCACTACAACTCCCACCAGCCCTAGCCAGCGTAGTCAATTATATGGGATCATGGGAGTCATAGTCCAAAACATCTGTAGAGCCGCAGATTGCAGCCCTCTATGATGCTTTTAGCACCTTGAACCCGTACAATTGGACACAACCTCATCAAACACCTCAGTGTTTGCAAGAACTTAAAAAATATTGCCACAAAAATATATATTTTTTTGAAATAAATACCAACTGTGGAAAACATGGCAACTCTGCCATCCACTCGGATCTGAAGGCTGCTGAAGAGGGCTAAGAAAGCTTGTCTTCCTTGAAAATGTTGCACGCAAGACACATGATAGGCCAGCGAATTCCCCTCTATATAGGGTGGCATTACTCCATGAGCGCAACTCGAGAAGGACCATATTTTAACCCTGTGCTATCCACGCCTGTGCGTTTCCCAGCAGAATACATGTTTTGGTCAGTAACTCTGCTTAAAGTTTCATGTAGGAATTTTCATTAAATCGCCGTGTGTAAAAGTGTCAATTATAAATATGTGGAACTAACTAGTAAGAAGGTAATGGGAGCAAATTGCACCTGTCGGTGAAGTACTGTTCTAAATGGATAGGGACGAAGGGCCGAGATGCCTGGGTTTTGCGGCACAGGCTGCCCTCACATTAGAAGCCGGCTCACACAATGAAGCCTTTTGATTAGCCATTCTGGGGCTTGGGAACTCTCTTCTGTTGCCCCTTCTGCAACTCTTTTGGAAGGACTTTTTAAAAAATGTCCCAGGCAAGCAAGCTAGTGGCTGATATGTTCCTATATTAAGGGAATGGTGTTATGTCTAATATGGCTTGACTTAAGTTAGTGTGTTACCATGTTTAAAAGGGTGGGTTTTTATGCACAATTGTTATTTTATTGTTTAGCTTGTAAAGTGCCCCATGCTCAGCAGACCGTGTTCGTGTTTACTCAATGGCTAATATAAAATAAGCAAATAAATACTAACAGGGCATGAATAGACACCTTGTTGCCCACACCCCATCTACAGCATTCAGACACCCAAAGCCCAGGCTAAGACGAGACCAAGGTAGGTCAGGTTCCTTTATTGTAGCTGACGGAGATAGGCTAGCTAAAGGGGCCTGCAACCTTTGGCTCTCCAGAAGTTTTGGACTACAACTCCAATCAGGTCTAGCTAGCTTACCCATTTGTGAGGGACTGTCAGAGCCGCAGTCCCAAACAACATACCGAACTGAAGGTTGCAGAACCCTGTGCTAGCAACTCTCTCAGACTGAGTGAGAGATGCAGGATGTTAGACATACTGGCGGCCATTTTGGACTGTTGCAGGAAGATGATACACTCAATGTATGGTGATAGCAGTCTATCATTCTTCGCTCATTGCCAAAGATTACACCTTACATCGCCTTAGGAAATGTTTGTAACCAAGTGCCAGTAATGTCTTGAAATGTCCTGAAACACAACAGACTGTACTTTCAACCCAGCTGGATTAGCTGGCCGCTCTCTTGGACAAAGCACTGCCTTTCCTCACCAGTCGGGTTTCACGAGAAATGCAAATAAGTGGTTAAGGCCTGTATGCCACCCTGGAGCTTGACGTTTGCAGCACTATGTGCCTTGACTCCACGTTGTGCTCCATCAAGACTTAGGGAGCTTTGGAATGGTCTCATGAGGGATTTAGGGAGAGTAGCTGGGAAACCTGACCGAAGCAAAGGTAAATGGTGGAAGCAGGACAAGCAGCACACAGCCTTTCGGGTGAATGGACAGATAGGGTCCCGGCAGGGCGCGTAGTGGAGCTAGTCACTTGAGATGTGTGCTCTGGGGCAGTTAGGATGAGGATTCTGCATAGCATGGGGTTTTATGAAGCAACCACACATGGGCCCTGGATAGGATGAGGATTTGCAAGAGCAAAGGGTCTGTCTCTGGGTACCTGGTTGTATTGATGGAGGCTGGCTTCGTCTAACCCATGCTGGGCTAGGTGGCACCCCGGGTGATGAGGGGCTTGCTTGAAGGATGTGGGGATCAATGTCTGGACGGGAGATATATCCTGTGACAGAAGCAGGCCGTTGCCTCCAATACTGGGTGTAGAGCGTGTTGACTAACTTAGAGTGTTTTTTGCCAGCAGCAACTGGACTAGAGCATTTTGTTTCTGTCATGGATGCGGTGTCCATCCTTTCCCGAGTAAGAGTACACAATTGCTTTTATTACAGCGCTTGAGCTGCTTGTCTGGATTAGTGAATGGATGTTGCTCTCATTTCCGAGGGTCAAGGTGCTTACCTAGGTTTGAGAGGCTGATGTTTAACCTCACTGCCAGCTGGAGGTTCAGCTCCTTGCCTAGATGATTTTTGCCATCATCGTCACCAAGGGGCGAGCTCCTTCCGCTGAATATGAGCTGGTGGAATGTACCCCAATGCTTAGGGTCAAGCTCCTTCCTCTCTTTCTAACCTCACCACCAGTCGGAGATTGAAATTCTGGCCTGGATTAGTGGATAGTTTTGCCAGTACCATGGTGGGTTGAGCCCCTCCTCTTGAATCTGAGAGGGTTTATGCCTTATTGCAGAGGTTTGAGCTCTTTTCTTGGGTTACGGAAAGGGATTGGCCCTGAATGTCATTCCCTTGAATTTCAAGGGCTGGTTTTCAGCCTCATTGCTGGGGGTAGACCTCTCTGCCTGGATCAGAGAATGGTTGTTGCCTCCATTGCCAAGGATGAAGCTCCGTCTGTGGATTATAAAGTGGCATTACCCACATTGCCAACCCTGGGTGGGTTTAAACTTGTTTTCGGGGGTTGAGCTCCTTGCCCGAACAAGAGAATAGATGTGTCTCCTTTTTCCAAGCCTGTCCAGGGTTGAAGCCTTTGTCTGGAAATTTCAGAGGGTGGTTTTCCATCGCATTGCCGGGGCAGTGCTTCTTGTCTCGGTATGGGAATAGTTGGGTCTCACTTTGCTGGCTTTGAGTTCCTTGCTTGTATTCAGTCATTTCCTTGTCCTCTGGAGTATTGAGCTCCATGAGGAGTGTGCCCTCGGGCACAGGGCTGCGCTCAATGCCTTCAATGAAACATGGGTTTGCTTGGTTTTGCTTTCCTTGCCTGGATTAGAGCGCTGGTTGTGCCCTCATTGCGTGGGGTAGTATGTTTTCCTGTATTAATTCATGGTGTTTACATCATCTGGTTAGACTTTTTACTCAGTGTGCAGCTCCTCGCTGAATTAGAACATTTGCTCTACTCTCTTTGCTGTGGGCGGACCTCCTTGCCATGATAAGCAATTGTTTGCTGCCTGCATTGCCATGCATTGAACTCCCTGCATGCCGGCATTGCCATGCATTGAACTCCCTGCTTGCCTTGCCATGCATTAAGCTCCCTGCTGGCCTGCATTGCCATGCATTGAACTTCCTGCTTGCCTGCATTGCCATGCATTGAACTCTCTGCTTGACTCCATTACCATGCATTGAACTCCCTGCTTGCCTGCATTGCCATGCATTGAACTCCCTGCTGGCCTGCATTGCCATGCATTGAACTCCCTGCTGGCCTGCATTGCCATACATTAAACTCCCTGCTTGTCTGCATTGCCATGCATTGAACTCCCTGCTTGCCTGCAGTGCCATGCATTGAACTCCCTGCTTGTTTGCATTGCCATGCATTGAACTCCCTGCTTGCCTTGCCATGCATTGAACTCCCTGCTTGTTTGCATTGCCATGCATTGAACTCCCTGCTTGCCGGCATTGCCATGCATTGAACCTCCTGCTTGCCTTGCCATGCATTGAGCTCCCTGCTGGCCTGCATTGCCATGCATTGAACTCCCTGCTTGCCTGCATTGCCATGCACTGAACTCTCTGCTTGGCTGCATTACCATGCATTGAACTCCCTGCTTGCCTGCATTGCCATGCATTGAACTACCTGCTGGCCTGCATTGCCATACATTAAACACCCTGCTTGTCTGCATTGCCATGCATTGAACTCCCTGCTTGCCTGCAGTGCCATGCATTGAACTCCATGCTTGTGTGCATTACCATGCATTGAACTCCCTGCTTGCCTTGCCATGCATTGAACTCCCTACTTGGCTCCAATGCCATGCATTCTTGGCTGCATTGCCATGTGCTGAACTCCCTACTTGCCTGCATTGCCATGCATTTAACTCCCTGCTTGCCTGCATTGCCATGCATTGCCAGGTATTGAACTCCCTGCTTGTCTACATTGCCATGCATTGAACTCCCTGCTTGCCTGCAGTGCCATGCATTGAACTCCCTGCTTGCCTGCATTGCCATGCATTGCAAGGTATTGAACTCCCTGCTTGCCTGCATTGCCAGGCATTGAACTCCCTGCTTGGGTCACATGATGTTTTCTTTTACCTGCAATGCCGGTGGAGGCACGAGTTGCCTCGATGGAAGAATGGTCACTTTGCCTAAATGAGGTTGGTGGGTGTTTTTTGGGGTGTTGTAAATGTCGTCGCTTGCTTGGGCAGGACCCCCCACAGCCACCATAGATTGGTCACCTTTTTGATGCGGCCTTTTTTCATGAATCGTGTTGGAAAAGATTGAAATGTTATCTTTTGCACTATGAGCGAATTTCTGTTACCCGATGAGAGCTCGAGACAGACAAAATCCCTGAGGCTGGGAAATTCCATCTGCTGGTCTGGAGAGGGGGGCAGGGGTGTAGGTTTCAATGAAAAATTCCGTATAGCGCGAGCGCCAGTGTGGGCCGTGTCTGGGCCCTCGAGTGCACCCACTGCTCTGTGCTCTGAGTGAATGCGGAGTATCCGGCCTTAGCAGTAAGGCCCTGTGAGTGCATGGCCAGTGTCAGGCCCAGTACCTGTGTGACCATTGTTAGGCTCTGGAGTGGGCAATCTGTGTCTTACCCACAGGGTGGGTAGCCAGTGTCAAGACCTGCCAGTGTCGAGTGGGTGGGCAGTGTTAGACCCCCAACGTTGGCCATTAGTGTCAGCCCTGAAAGTGTGGGTCAGTGTCAGACCCTGGGATCAGACTCGGGCTGGCCTAAAGGGCGATGCCCAAACCAAAAACACAAAATGCTAGTATGAGTCTTTTTTTTTGTCAAAGTGGACCCCTTTTTTGGCCCATGTGGGGCAGTTTGGAAAGTTATTTCACCATGTGGCTAGTAGTTTTGACCAGTGTGACTAAATAAATATTCTTTAAAATACACAATTTGCGTCTCATTTGATTAAAAATCTCTCCCTGGGGTAGTGCTCAAACAGTCTGTCACAAACGGAATGAATTGCCATTTTCAACTGTGGCCCACTTTTTCGTTGGTGCCCGAGACAATGTTATGCCCCAGTCTGACCCTGCATGGGAGTGGGTGAGCAGTCTCCTGCCCTGAGAGTGGGTGAGCATGCTAAGTATCCCAAGGGTTGCCAATCAGTGTCGGGGCCCTAGAAACGTGGGTCGCTGTCACGTCCTGTGAGTTCTCAACTAACAACAGGCTCAGTGTGTTCAATGCCGTTGTTGGGCTCTGTGGAAGCGCAGCCATTGAGGATGCAGGCAGTGTCAGGCTCTGTGAGGGTATGGCGAGTGTCAGGACCTTTGAGGGTGCAGCCAGTGTCAAGCCTTGGGGGGATAGCTCAGGGGCAACGTGCTCCCCTTGGAAGCAAGACGACACTGAGCAACACAGGTTCAATCCCCGGGTTCGCGCTTAGAAACCTCTAGGTATTAAGCGCGTTATAAATAACCAATCAAATCAAATCAAGCCCTTTGAGTCACAACACCTGTGTCGGGACCTGTGGGGGGTGGGGGGGCAACTATGAAACACCCTGTGAATGAGCCACCCCGGTCAGGCCCTATGAGGGAGAGGGCAGTGTCAGGGGCAACTAGTCTCCAGCTTGGTAAGTGCGCACAGAGTGCCAGGCACTCTGAGTGTGAACCCAATGTGAGCCGCTGTAAGTGTGCTCTCAGTGTGCAACCTGCAGATTATGCGCCCAGTGCGAGACCCGATGAGTGCGTGCTCGGTGTGAGATCCAATGAGTGCATAAACACTCTGAGGCCCACGGAGTGTAGGCACAGTGGGAGACTCAGTGACTATGTACTCATTTGTATGCCTGGTGAGTGCTTGTTTAGTGTATCACCCTGCGAGTGCATGCTCAGGGTCAGAGGCGTTGCTAGGGGGGATTAAGGAGGCTATAGCCCCAGGTCTTTTGGTTGTAGCCCCGGATAGAAGCTTAGGGGCTGTCACCAAAAGGCTGGCTAGCCCCGACTCCTGACAGTCCCTATATTAGCTTAGCCTTGAATCTTTTCTAGACCTAGCAACACCCCTGCTCAGGGTTGGGTCCTGTTAGTGTACGATGCGACCTTGTGAGGGCATCCTGCGTGTCGGGTCTTGCCTCTGCATGCTTAGTTTCGGGCCCTGGGAGAAAACGGTTAGTGTGTGGCACTGGGACAGCACGACAGTACCCGCTCCAGTGAGTGCACTCCTGTCCATGGACATTCACTGTCAGGCCCTGTGAGTGTCATTTCAGTATCCAGATACATATCAACTCTTCCTTCCGCCAGTACTCACTCTTGAGTCTTCCCAAATGCTGCCATACAGTTCCCAGGCCCTGTGAGTGTGCACTCATCAGCCCTGCTCGATTCAGTGCTTAATGTCTGGGGGTGTTTGCCAGGGCTCAGCCCTGGCACTTATTTCTGAGGCCGGCACTTATTGTCTCAGACTCTGGTCAATTATTATATGGTGTTTCGGCAACTTTATTATTTTAACTGTCAGTCACCTGCCCCCCCCCTATGAAATCAGAGCAAAATGTTAACAATGATTGTGTTTAAAGATACACTTAAACATTTGACTCACATCAAGACACACCAAGTACGTCATTTTATGTTAGGTTGATTGGGATTTGTAAATCACACATCTGCCATAGTTTATTTATTTATTTTATTGTATTTATTATACATTTGTAAGGTGCTTATACATCAAGTGCCCACAGGGCAACAGGGAGGGAACATGGGAGAGAAAAGCAAATGTAACAATGAAAGAGAGAGGCGGACCTACCAGGTCCTGTGAACATTCAGAACGTGGAAGTGCAGAGTTACGCGGAAGTTTACGCGGAAGTGCAGAGTTAGTCCATACATCCCAATGAGCCTGTGAAAGTTGCAGCTTTTACCCCATACCTATTGACACTGCGGGGGGGGCCTGGATGGTGGCACCCGTGAGCGGGAAGCTACCCGTCCCGCTGTGTCATGGGTGTGCTAGAAAGTATTTGAGTCCTGGAACTTATTTTATCACAAATTAAGCACTGATGATATAGTCTTTCTCTTCTCACTTGTGATTGGAAGGCACTCATTTCACCATCCCCAGCGAATGATGCTCGGTGTTTAAGCCTCATCAGTAATTGGATGTCCAGCTCTGATTGGACGGCCTGTTTTGGAAACATGGGGCCTCATTCCGAGATTGGAGGTAGTCATGGCGCTATTAGCACCATGACTGCCTCCAATAACGGTACCGAGTCCACCCTGGTTCAATGGGGACTTACTGGTCTATTCCGACCTTTGCGGGACCGGTAAGTCCCCACTGAAAATGGCAATCCCCATTCCCATTTGAGCCCCCATAGGGCTCAATGGGAATGGGGAGGGCGCAAATAACGGCCCGGTGCATGCCAAGGCCGTTATTTGCGCCCTGGTCCCCTAACGGGAACCGTAAGGTACGTTTGGTCCGACCACACGTACGTTACGGGTCCCGTTGGGGGACCTCGGAATAGGGCGCAAAGGGATTACCGGCACCGGTGTCCTTACCGGTGCCCGGTATCCCTTTGCACCAAGGTCGGAATGAGGCCCATGGTCATGGGATGGGGAGCGATTGGAGGATTGCTGGGGTAGGAGTGGGGGTGACAGTGAAGATGTACATTCTCAGGACGGCGGTCCTCTGGTTGACTGTGAGTGCCGAGGCAATAGTGAGCTAGCGTTTGGGGGGGTTTCATCTTTCAGGGGTATAGGCTCTTAGTGAAGTGGCGGAGGTGCCTGGGTCCACTCTGTTCACCCTCACCTTTTCCCTCTGACGTACCATCTCCCAACGCTACACTAACTCCGTTTCTCCTCATACTCTCCCGTTCTCGCCACTCTCCTATTCCCCCTAAACTCTTCCCTTTTCCTCCCACATCTCTCATTTCTCCACCCCTCCTCTGTTTTCTCGACCCTCTGCTCGCACGCGCCACTGCCATCCCCGCCTTCTCCCCTATTTTCACCATTCCCTCGCCACCTTCTCCTCCCGTCTACATGCACCACCCCTCCCCCCCCCCGCCGTCCCACCCCCACCTCTTCCGCCCCCCCCCCTCCTTCCCTCCCATCCCTCTTGGTGCCCTGATCTAATTCTCCAAAAATCAGCGGCTCTGCCAGTTGCTCCTTCTGAACAGGTGTCCGGCCCTTGAGTGATGTTTTTGTTCGTAACATTTTCAAACGATCTCAGAAGCCTGTGTTTTGGAATTGGTCCCTTATTTTAGGGCCCTGACTCTGGGAGGGGTGGGGGGGGGGACATAAGGAGACAGCGCAATTTTTAAACAGTTGTCGTATTTGTTCTAAAAGTGCAACAACAGTTGTTCTCTTAAGTGTGAAATGCCTGAACAACTGTGGATTCCCACTTTCGGGCCATATAGAGTGTCCAGACAGAGGACGCTTAGAGGGTACACGGGCCTGTGTACTCATGGGGCAGCCTGCGTTGCCAGGGCTCGTTAGCCACTCGCGGGGGAGCGACATCGACGCTTACTCGGTGGGCTGTGCTGGGCCTTAAGAGAACGCTCCCCGATTAACCTTCTAGGCGCTCACCCTTTAGAACGTCGATTTTCGCTTTTAGGCAAGTCTTCGAGGATTCGACATTCTCTCTTGGGCAGCGCCCATAGGGAGGTCTACAAGGGCTGGTCTTTCAGTCTTGGACTCAGGGCTCATGAGACAGTGTGCCATGGCTTGTGGTTCGCTTCCTCGGGAGTCTGCTGGCCTGGGAGTGATTGTTCAGGTGTCATTGTTCCCTCACGATAAAGCACGTGCAGTGCTGGGGCGTATCGCTTTTACTGTAAAGCCCGGCAATCATATTGCAGTCTAACTGACCTCATTGTTCACTCATAGGGACAGTCAGGGGCGTTGCTAGGGGGGGCTAAGGGGGCTATAGCCCCTGATCTTTTGGTTGTAGCCCCGGATAGAATCTCAGGAGCTACAGCCAAAAGACTAGCTAGCCCCCAGTCCCAACGGTTCTGACATCAGCGTAGCCCCGGGTCTTTTCCAGACCTAGCAACTCCCCTGGGGACAGTGCTTCCAGAGTATTCCAGAAAGATGCATTGTTGCCTCAAAGCTACCAGCTAGGGCTTATCCTGTTTACTGTAAGGCAGAGGACTCATAGAGCACTCCAGTTGAACGCACTGTTCACTGATAGGGACAGTGCTCCCAGAGTATTCCACAAAGATGCATTGTTGCCTCAAAGCTACCTGCTAGGGCGTATCCTGTTTACTGTAAGGCAGAGCACTCACAGAGCACTCCAGTTGAACTCATTGTTCACTCCTCATAGAGTAGAATGATTGAACCCATTGTTCACTCATATGGATCCCTTACTTTTCTCCCCTCAAGAGAGGCCATGGCTCCTTGGGAATATGTGACTCATGCTTCTACTCTCAAGGAAAGTCGGGGCTCCATGCACAGGAGTCGCCTCATACTTGTAACCTCAAGGAAAGTCAGAGCTCCATACACTGGAGGCTCCTCACACTTCTATCCTCAAGGTAAGTCAGGGCTCTGTGCAAAGGTCTCCTCATGCTTGTATCCTCAAGGAAAGTCAGGGCTCCATGCTCGGGAGTCTCCTCACACTTCTATCCTCATGGAAAGTCAAGACTCCATGCTCAGGAGTCTCCTCGCACTTCTATCCTCAAGGAAAGTCAGGGCTCCATGCATTGGAGTCTCCTCACATTTGTATCCTCAAGGTAAGTCAGGGCTCTGTGCAAAGGGTCTCCTCATGCTTCTTCTGTCAAGGGATGACATGGCTCCATGGAAAGGATCTCCCGATCCGTGAAGGTCAGAGCTCCATGCAGAGGGTCTCCTCGTGCCCTACCCTCAACGGAGGCCATGACTCCATGATAATGGAGTCCTGCCTCTTCCCTCAAGGGTGGCCATCGCTCGTGGGAGGTCAGGGATCCACTTGAATGGTCCCCTCATTCCTCTACTCTCAAGGAAGGGCACAACTCCACACAAAGGTTCTGCTCACGTTTCTATCCCCACGGAAGGCCATGGACCCTTTAGAAGTGTCCTCACATACTTCTACCCGCCATGAGGTCCAGGACTCCATGGGACTGGTCACCTTGTGCTTCTATCCTCCACCTCCAGAAAGGCCAAGACTCTGTGGGAAAAGTCTCCTCATTCCTTCTTCCTCAAGGAAGACCATAGCACTATGCATAGTGTTTCCTCATGCTTCTTCCCTCAAGCAGGGCCAGTGATCCTCATGAAGGTTCTCCTGGTTACCAGACATTTCATCGAAAAAAATTGGTCGACTGGACAAATGGTCGATCCAATTTCGTCAAAAACCAAATGGTCGAATTTTTTTTATTTTTTATTTTTACCCCTTTTTTTGGGGGGTGTCCCCCCAACCCCTTTTTTTTCTCAAAAACCCTTTTTTTCTAAACTACAACCTTAAAAATAAATATACACATTTTTAAAAAAATCGACCATTTGGTTTTCGACGAAATTACGTCGACCAAATGTCCTGTCGACCAATTGTTGTCGATGAAATGTCCGGACACCGGTTCTCCTAGTGCTTCTACCCTCGAAAAAGGCCAGGGATCCCTAGGAAGGTTCCCTGCATGCTCTACACCCGAGAAAGTCCAGGGATCGTTAGGAAAGGTCTATGCATGCTTCTATCCCAGGGAAAGGCCAGGGATAGTTCGGAAGGTTCTCCTCGTGCTTTTATCCCCAAGAAAGGTCAGGGATCGTTAAGATGGGCCTGCTCATGCTTCTATCCTCAAGGAAGGCCTGGGATCCTTTGGAAAGGTCTCCTTGTGCTTCTACCCCCGAAAAGAGACAGGGATCCTTAGGAAGGGTCTCTGCATGCTTTTACCCCAGAGAAAGGCCTGGGATCCTTAGGAAGGATCTCTGCATGGGTCTACCCCCAAGAAATGACAGAGATCCTTAGGAAGGGTCTCTGCGTTCTTCTATCCCTGAGAAAGGCCTTCTCATGTTTCTATCTTCAAGGAAGACCATTGCTCGTTAGGGAGGGGTTCCCCGTGTTTATCCTGGTGCAAAAAACATTGGAGCACAAAAGAAATTACACTTTGAATGCATTTTTGCACCTCGGCAGAGATTGCCCTAGTGCTAAAACGGTGCTTGCATCAGTGCACAGTGTCTGTAATCTGGCCTTTAGGGGAGGTCCATAGACTTGGTGCGGTAGAGAAATGTTTTCATGCACCATGCTTTCTGCCCAACGTGTTTATGAAGGCTGCCAGTCCCAGCCCGCCTTACACGAGTGCTTAGGTCTGAGGATGGCAGTTTTCTATGGACAGTTCACATGGCTGGGACCCTTGAAGCGCTTTTTCGGGGTAGAGGCGAGCGGCCTTCGAGCGTCATTATGAAATAAGAGTGCAGAGTACTTCTTTGAGTGGATGTGCGAGGCGCAGAGGGGAAGGTTTGCTGCGGTGGGCTACAGGGTGCAAGAATGCGGGTGCAGCAAAGCGGTAAGCACTGCAGCATTGCATGCGCCATGCTCGCATCGGTGCCTCTGGCAGGGGGTGGCTTGGAGTTCCTCCCTGGCGCAGTCCCAGGGGCGACGGGTGCTGTAATCTCCACATCCTGATGGGAGTCCTCGGGTGGCCCCGCCAGCTCACCTGCAGGGAGGGCATGAACCAGGTGCAGCCGGGGGCGCTGATACTGAACGCGCACTGCACGGTGCTTCGGCCGCCGAACTTCACACGCCTGGTGGTAACATGTCTCAGATGTGTTAACAAAACGTGTAAACAAAACGGCAGGGCGGGAAACCCGCCGACGAGCCTAGCTGCTCCTCCCCAGCGACCACCAAAGGCGAGGCGCGTAGCCCAGGTAGGCAGCGGGCTTCGAGGCGCGGCGCCCAGGTAGGCCGCGGGCTTCGAGGCGCGGAGGCCAGGTAGGCCGCGGGCTTCCCAGCGCCCACAACGTGCTCGCGTGAAACGGTTCTGCGTTTTCCATAGTTTGGCAAATGAAAAAAAGACTAGAAAGTAACATTGATGCATGTGGGCGGCTCCAGCCAGGCGAAGCAGGGAAAGAATAACAGGGCTCCCCGTGTGTCAGGCGAGATTACAAGCTGCTGCTATTTAGGGCGAGTCTGGTGGATTTAGGGCCCGTTAGCCCCATTGTGCCCTTTTCACTGCGATGGGTGGCAGGCGACGCCGCCCTGCCAGGCCTCAATTGTTTCAAATATTTCCCAGACTCGGACAGTGCAGGCGGGGTGGGCAAAAGACACATTTATTTGGGGGCAGCGCTACGAGGCTCCGAAAATTACCTGTTCTGCGAGAGAAAGCATTTCATGGTTGGGTGGGGGAGTGGGATGTGGGCAGCATAATCCAATCAGTTTCTCCCCTATCACCTGTTTACAGTCTGTGACACCAGGGTCGGACTGTAGCATACCATTGTCCCGGGCAGTAATGAAAAAGTGGCACACAGCTGCAAAAGGCAACTCAATCCTTTTGTGACAGACTGTTTGAGGAGTACCCCACGGGGAGTTTTTCTTATAAAATGTGATGCACATTGTGCATTTTAAATATATTTATTCAGCAACACTAGTCAAAACTACTAGCCGAATAGTGAATTAATTCAACAAACTGGCCCACATTGGCCAGAAAATTGGCCCACTTTGACCCAAAAAAAACTGGCCCACGCCGGCATTTTGCCCTTTCTCTCTTTAGGCAGTCCCAGCCTGCAGCGGAAATGATCTGCAATGGCTGCCTCGGTAGGGCAGAGTCTTCTAGATGGCCTGGGTGTAAACTTTACAGCATTATTCTTGGGGGTGGAGCCATAATCGTTTTTGGTGGGGCCCAGCTCAACTGCTCAGTAGCCAATGAATTCCTGTGGCCCGCATCCACGCCATTCCCTGGGCTGCTGGCTCATGCAAGCCTGGCTGAGCACTGAAGGTGCATGGTGCCGTGCAGGGCTGGCTTCCACTGCCCCTCGTGCCCCAGCACATGTATTATTGGTGGGGTTTGAGCCCCAAGGCCTATATAAAGTGGCGCCCATGCCAGATAGGTCTTAGGGAAGAGTAACACAACTAGAGAAAAACAATGCCACAGCCACTCGTTCAGCGGCTAGCATGCGTATGAGTGCAGAGAAACACAAAGGGGTCAGCGGCACCCAGACCCTCATGGAAATACAAGACCCTGCACCAAGGATCTGGGAATTCGGGATGAGAGACCCAGGAAGCTAAGAAATGGAAACCCAACTCTAGGACCCTTCGCTCGAGCGATGGGTAGCAGTGGCAGGTGGCCCTGGGTGCAGGAGTTTGGGTGTTATAGATTTAGGTCACCACAGTTAATGTGAACATGTGAAATAAAATAAATACAAGTTGAGAAATAAATAAAAGTTGAGGGTACTTTTTTCGTTGGACGCCACCTTCGGATGACAGAGGCAGAAATGGCTTCTCTGGACAAGCATAGCACTTCCACGTCATCTTCCATTCAATCAAGAGGTCATGCCTCTTGATTGAATGGAAGAGTCTAGCTGGTATTTGTCAGAGATCCTTCGGAAGCCTTGCAAAGGCAAAGACCTGCCCATTGTGTAGATGCCGGGTTGGGAGAGACGGGGAGCGGACAGAGACAGGCGTGGCCTGTGGCGCCCAATGGGCACCAGTGCAAACTGGTTTTGGCAGCGGATGCAGGTCGGCTTCACACACCTGGTCCGGCAGGGGGGACGCAGCAGTGCAAAAATCCCACATAAAGGGAGGCCAGAGAGGGAGGTAAGCATTGGTCTCTGCCTCTCCTTGGAAGTCTGCGCCGCTGTGCTCCCGCTACCTGGGCCCGTGTCATCTCGACCACCTGCCTCGCCGTACCGTTTTCTCTCCTCCTCGGGGGCTGAGCGAACAATGCCAGACTCTGCTGTTCTGTCACACCACGCTTGACAATGGTCCAGACAACAGTCTCCATACATGGTCGTAAAATGCCTGCATGGTCTTCAAGGAAAGTGTGGGTGAGTCTGGTTTTCCCACACCCTGAAATCCAATGTTTGGTCCATCAGGAGCTCTGCAAACAAGGCAGAGTGGCAGTGCATCAGCCCTGCATGTGGCACTCGAGATTGGCATCAATTAAGGAATTCTAGTAAGGTGACTATTGGCATTTCTAGCCTATCCCGTTATCCAATAGTGCAGTCCCACAGACAAAGTGTACACCTGTTGTGTTCTTTAGTTAAGGTTTTTCACTTTTTGGATAAGAATTTATTATTCTGTTCTAAAAAGTTTTGCTTTGAGCGTGAACTGTTGAGATGCCCAGTGAGCCAGCAGCAGATGCTGTGCTCTGCAGGCTTCAATAAAGGATCTTACTAAACCTTGCCTTCTGGCATTGATCCTTTCAATGGCGACAAGGCGGAGAATCATGGAGCCCACAGAGTGACCCTCGCAGCAGCTGCTGGCAACTGGCTCTCCGAATCTCCTTGCCATGGGAGAGGGCCATGGAGAGCTGGCAGTGATTCCGGATTGCAGGAGGAAGCGTTGGAAGCATTCCTGCATCAAGGGTGGTGAACTGACTGAGGGACAAGGTCCCTTCCCTGCTACACCCACGGTACGGAGGAGAAACGGTGGGGGGGCTAAATCATCACGTGCGGCTTTCCAAAACGGCCACGCAGTGAACTGCAAGCCGCATCAGTGAACGTGGACCTTAGAATAAAGGACCCTACTACATGCTCATCTGAGCGAGTAAGATTAGAAACAAGGACACGTTACTGAAAGTCAATAGGATTGAGGCAAAAAAGCATTGCCTTTGCCAGTAAAGTGCACTGCAAGAAGGGCAGAGGAGACTAGCATCTGCCTGTGAAGCGCAAACTATTGCAGTCACTGTGTGGTGACACAGAACAAGAACGAGAATAACAATTAAAATATAACAATGGATATGGCTATGGCAAACATTCCTCCTCCCCCACCCTTTTTAGCTGAACCAGGGAATCCCCCAGTAAGATGGGAGGGATGGAAACACATTTTGATAGTTACCTGTTTGCCATGGGGGAGATACATTTGCACCTTCAAGAAAACATGCTTTACTATTACACACTTTGGGCATAGAAGGACGCAGTGTTTTTTGAGGGGCTATCAGAACCAACAATTGAAGGTGCAGGTGACCTGGATGATTTTACAAAGGCAGTGAGGATGCTACAAGAACATTACGAGCCAAGGAAAAATGTGAGATTTGAACGTCACAAGTTCTTCCAAAGGCATCAGGAGCCGCTAGGTCCGATGGATAGTTATGTTTCTGCTCTGTACACCCTCAGTCAGCCATTGGTGTGAATTTGGTAATTTGGCAAATTCCCTGATTAGAGATCAGCTAGTGAGGTGCACAAACAGCATTAAGGTTCAATAAAAATTGTTAGCTAAGGATCTTTCTCTTGAGCAAGCAGTGGAATTGACATCTAGCATCAAACAAACCGCTCACTACATGAAGGACATGAAATTGGGACAAGAAGGAAATCACATATGTGCTCTGAAGAACAGAAGAAGTGCTGAGGGAAAAGGAGATCTGCGTTGTTTTAAGTGTGGCTATACCGGACACCTTTATTCTGCCCAGCTCGGAATGCGTCTTGTATGAAGTGCAAACGTAAGGGACATTTTGCAAGAGTTTGCAAAGAAGGATCAGTAAATTCTATTGAAAAAGCTCCACCTTAATCGGAACAATAAGTGGCCCAGTTGTCCCAAACAGAGAACATGTATAACAATGTCAGACATGTAGTTGACATCTCTGCTCTTGGTGGAGGTAAGTGGGCCCGTTGGATGAAATTCATATCAATGGGAAATCATTGACGATGAAAGTAGACAGTGCTTATCCTTGGACTATAGTGTCTGGCAAAACTTTTACGAATGTCATTGGTGGGAGAGTACAAGAACCCATGGAACATGACACCCGTTCCCACTACGGTGAGGCTGAAATAGAGATGTTGGGGAAGTTCCAAGCTACAATAGAGTATAAAGGTCACAGTTGTGCCACACAAGTGCCTGTAGCAAAAAAGGGGTCCTCACTTCTTGGATGGGATGAACAGGCGAGTCTTGACATTCGTATTCAAACAAATTCAAAGAAACCTGTATCGATTGCAGAGGTCCAAGACAGATGTGCTTGTGAGTTCCCAGAAGTTTTCTCAGATGCGCTAGTTGAATTCAAGGATTTTGAACATCTTGTTAGGATGAAAGACAGTGCTGTTCCTGTTGTACATTAAGTGCGCCATGTACCTCATCACTTACGAGAGCAACTAAAGGAGGAGTTAGATATGCTATTGCAGAAGAGCGTGATCGAAAGAGTGCAGGCTACGGAATGGCTGTTTCCAGTGGTTTTGGTGACCAAGCCAAATGGGAACCTGAGATTGTGCGTAGGCCTCAGGAATCTAAACAAGAATATTCTAGTGGATCGACATCCCTTACCAGTAATTTCAGAGGTTTTAGCACTTCTGGAAGATGCCAAACAGTTTACAGTTATTGAACTCTCTGCCACTTACCATCAGGTACCGTTGGCACAATGTTGTCATTAGCTCACACAATTCATCACTCCAGAATGAACTTTTAAATATTGCAGGATGCTTTTTGGTCTCGCTACAGCAGCCGCTGTTTTTCAGCGGGTTATGGAGAAAGTACTTGAGGGTGTGAGGAACATTATCATAGTTCAAGATGCTGTGTTAACACATGCTGCTTCGTTGGAGGAACATGACAAGATTTTGAGAGGAGTTTTATGCAAATTGAAGGGGACAGGACCAAAGGAATAGATATAAAATTGGGGTACAATGTGTGGAGTACTTGGGGTACTGTATTTCAGCTGATTGGATTGTCCCAAAGCACAATTTAGTTGAGGCAATTAGGTTGGCCCCTGAGCCCAAGGACAAATATCAATTACACTCATTCCTTGGTTTGTCAGAATATTATCTCAAGTTTGGGGAGAATTCTGCAATTTTGTCCACACAGCTCACATTGTTGATGAAAAAGGTTGTCAAGTACATGTGGTCTGAACAGTGTGGGGTTGCGTTTGACAACATTAAAGAGAGTATTTCTAATGCTCCCTCGCTGGGAACATTTTCAGCTAATAGCAAAACCTTCCTCAATGTTGATGCCAGCATTTTAGGGTTAGGAGCTTCATTGACTCAGAAAGATGGAAAGGGGGAAGAACGTGTGGTGGCATTTGTCTCCCGGCCCTTGAGGGGTGCGGAAAGTAATTACTCTGTTGTGGAGAGAGAGGCATTAGCAATATTCTGGGCAATTCTACATTTTACATTTTTTCTTTGGGGTCAGTGTTTTGTGGTTGGATTGGATCACAAACCATTAGTGCAGATGATGACCAGTGTGGGGTGGAACAAAGGTTCTCCCAGGATAGGATATGATTTTTCTGTTTGTTACTTGCCAGGTAAAAAGAATTCAGTAGCAGACTGTCTTTCAAGACTGCCTGTAGATACATCTATACGAGAAGAGTCTTTCCATACTGATGAGTTGGTTGTAGCAAGCATTGAGCAGGGTGCCATTTGTGAGTATGAATGGGAACGTGGAGTTGAGAAAGACATTATTTTGAAAACCATTGTGGAATGGACAGTAATTGGATAGCCGGACAGGAATATGTTAGATAGGAAATTTGAGCCCTATTTTGAAGTAAAAGATGAGTTATCTTTGGTGGGAACGAGAGTAAGGAAGGGAGTGAAGTTTATGCCACCGGAAAAGATTAGAAAAAAATTGAATAGTTAGCTCATCAAGGTCACTTAGGCGCAAATGGCACAAAAAGGAGGTTGCGCCGGAGTTACTGGTGGCCTGCTATGGACGGTTCGGTGGAGAAGCAAGAGGGTGATTGTTTAGAGTGTATAATGAGTGACAAGAGTAAGGTTGTGCGTGATACTCAGTTGATTCCGGTGAAAGTACCATCGCAGCCTTGGCAGAGTCTAGCTGTGGACGTAACAGGCCCGATTCAAGGGTTAGGATATGATTTCAAATTCTTATTTGGGATGGTGGATTATCACTCCAAATGGGTGGAGTGGGTAGGCGTGAGGGAGGCCACCACAATTGAGCTGATCACATTTTTGGAGAATGTTTTCTTTAGGGAAGGTTTCCCATGTACCTTGGTAACAGATAACGGGGTAAAATTCTCCTATAAAATGATGAAGAATTTTTTGAAGGAGTATTCTATAGAGCATGTGTGGGTGGCCTTGTATCACCCCAGGACAAATGGTCTGGTAGAGCGGGTGAATAGGTTTATCATAGGAGGGATACAATTGGCTTTGAGAGCGACTTTACCGAGGCGCGTGGTGCCGAGACAACTGGTTTGGGGCTACTGCGCCATCCCGCATTCAGTGACCACAATTTCTCCCTTTGTCTCGTTGAAAGGGCGTGAGCCAGGAACGAAACTGTGCCCTGGTTGGTTGGGAGTAGCAGTTCCTTTATGGGTAGACTGTGAGGAAGTGATGAGAGTAATAAAGAAAGGTCAGGAGCATTACAAAAGGTATTTGATGACAATCATGGAGTGAAGGATCGAGTGTGGTTGGTTCAAGATTTGGTTTGGATAAAAAATCCCTGGTTAGAACCAAAATGCCTTGAGAGCAAATATTTGGGACCAAAGAAAATTATAGCTGTGAAAGAGGGTGTGGTGTGGCCTAAAGTTAGGCTGGTGCTTTACAAAGAAGCAATGGGAAGGAGTGATGCTGGTAGAAGTGGTGGAGTGGAAAGTGATGGGAGTGGTGATTTGGAGGTTGGTGGGAATTCTGAGAATGTTAATGTACATTTTCAGAGTAATAAAGCCAATATCAAATGCAATATTTTGGACGATAACAATGTCAAGTGTAGTGTTCCGGACAAGGGAATTATTGATGGAATTCTTGTCATAGTTAAAGTGAGTTGTAGAGAAAAGAGAGCTCCGACTCTTTTGAAGGACTTTATCCAATGGTGTGACTTTCTTTGTTTTTTTTCTTTTCTCAATTATGTGTGTACTTTTGTTCATCTCACTATGTTCTTCTAGTATAAACTTCATTACACATGTTTTGTCGGTTATTCCTTGTTGGGGGGAATATATGTTGCCTTCTTTAGTTAAGGTGTTTGCCTTCTTGGATAAGAATGTATTATTCTGTTCTAGAATGTTTTGTTTTGAGTGTGAACTGTTAAGATGCCGAGTGAGCCAGCAGCAGATTCTGTGCTCTCTGGGCTTCAATAAAGGATCTTACTAAGCCTTACCTTTTGGCATTGATCCTTTCAACACCCACTTTATGCAGCAGAGTGGGCAGCAAGTACTCCGGTGGAGTCTGCTTGGTAACACTCAACCTCTAATCCCATTTTATTTCCCAACTAACTTAATGACTGGGAGACTCTTGGGTTAACGCTCTCTCCCAGGGTGGCACTGTTCTGACTAACAGTTCAAATGCTGTAAAAAGACAAGTGTCAAGTTGCTACTGAGTTATCAGTGACAGTAGCTTGGATGACCAACCATCATCTTGAACTCCCCCTCTATCCAGCGCCTTTTCTTGTTGTTAAATGGCTGAAGGCCACTCAACGGTGAATCACAAAAGAAGAACTTGGTTCAAATGTTCTCAGCGCAAGATGCTGCTTTGCCAGCCAATCACCGGACAATATCATTAACATTCCACACGGGGAACCTTGATAAATTGAGTTAGCCTTGGATGATACGTTAACTTGTGGTTACGTTTGTCAAGATCCTATTGAAATATTCTTCACTTTTATATGACATCTGGGATCAGTCTGGTGGAAAACATTCTGGGGACATGAAAGTGTAGATAGATCTAGTACAGCAGGAACAGGCAGGATGTTGCACCAGTGAAATCCACTTTATAAAATGAAAAACAAAGATGGCTGGGTCTGGAAACATACCTTTATAGACAGAAATTACAGGACCTTCGAGGGAGGGTTCTTAGCTCTAGAGAAGGTATTTTCAGATCCTTGACCCTAGGAACCTTCTCCAGAGAAAGAAAATGCTAAAGGGTAGAGTCCAACTCCTCAGCTCTAGAGTAGGGACGTAGAGACTAGAAAAGCCATGAACCTGTGAGCAGCTCTAGAAAAAGGGCTTGGAGGACCTAGGAGTGAGGGCTATGAGCTTAAAAAGGAAATACAGGTCCCTGGAGACAGGATCCTCATTTCTAGAGCAGGGAAATGCAGGATATGTGCGAGCCAAGGACCTTTGCTCTTAAGGAAATAAATATTATAGGGCAGAGCCAGGAACACCCCCACACCCCCTTAGAAAAGGGAAATAAAGGACCTTGGGACCATGACCCTTGCCGCAGATGAAGGGAAAGGCAGAATGAGAGAACCGGGCACCTTAGCAGTATCAGAGTGAAGACAAGATGGCTCTAGAGTAAGGAGATACAGGAACTCAGAGCCAAGAACTTGCTTCTAGTGAAGTCATCCTGCCTCTACCAACCGTACACTTTCTTCCGTTACTAGCGAAGGTGTCAAGCGGACACCCAGTGCAGGTCTGAACCTACGTAGGGGTTCTGGGGCCTCTTCGGGAGCAGACCTGGAAAAAAAGTTAACAAGCCAGGAGGAACGCTCATAAATCTGGACTTCCTCAATGCCCATCCACATTGGCAGAAGATCAAATTGTTGGACGTGTGTAGCAGGGCTGGGGTGACCTACAGGAAACTCTGGAGATTTCTCTGTAGGCCTTTGCACCTCGGGCCTCTTTTGTATTTTATTTTTCAAATTTCCACATAGGAAAAGGGTTGGGCGTGCTCAAAATGTGTAATATGGGGCCCCTTTGAAATTGATTTCAAGGGCCTCGCTTGGTTCACAGTCTCCCTGGCGTGTAGCCATACTTGATGGGCTGTCCTCGATATGGAAAGGTTAAATGAAAGAGAGAGAAAGTGAAACAATAGAACTACAGGACACAGGAACCTGGAAGATGAATACAGGACCTTTGAACCTGGAAGATGAATGCGGGACCTTTGAACCGGGACATTTTCCATTACAGGAGGGGCACTCAGGGAACCGGAGAATAGAAATGTGTGTATAGAAAACATGAGTGTGAGATGGCAGTGCCATCCACCTTATCACCAGGCAAAAGGAACTCAAGACCTTGGACACAGAACACGTGGAATTAGGGAAGAGAAATACTGGATTGTGGAACCAGGGCATGTGTTTTTAATGCAGGGAAAATACCACGTGGTGTGGAGCCAGGAACCTTAGCTCCAGAGAAAGGAAACGCAAGTAAAGGTTTTGCAGGTCTTAATTTGCTGCCCTTGGGATCTACAGTCGTGGGTGCAAATCCTGGCTTTGCCAATTGACTAACATGATTCTGTGATTCTGGACACATTTTATTTCTTCCTGTGCTGTTAATTTTTCATGTATGCAGTGTAATATTAATGTAAACACATAAACATCCAAATACAGTGCACCATATTATCCATATTGCATCCTGCTTTCTGCAACCGAGTCTGATTTGGGCCCTGCCATACAATTCGGTTCTACGTGTGGCATCTCTTACACACAGGAAAGGTTGGACGGCAACGCTAGGAATCGCCGCTCTAGGTGAGTGGACTACAAGACCAAGGAGTGAGGAACCGTAACTCACAAGAAGACACATATAAGACAGCTCAGACTCAGGTATGTTCAGAATTGGAGGAGAGTGTTCGTCCTTGCACTGCTGTAGCATGTCGACCTGGCCCTTCATGACACTTGCCGGAGCTTGTATGAATCCTGGCACCAATGTAGCATGCGTGGCCCTCACCCCTCTATGAGGCGGCGTAATTCCTCACCGATGTGGCCCGGTGCCTCGCTGTATAGTAAGATCATGGTCTGGGACCTACCCGACTGTAAGACACAAGCCTGGGCCCTGACCCTGGTGTAGGCAATGGGCCTGGGCCCTCATCCTTGGCGGAGGATGAGTGAACCAAGGATAGCACAGGGGCAACGCGCTTGTCTTGGAAGCAAGACCACACAGAGAAACAGAGGTTCAAATCCCAGATCCGCGCTTAGAAACCGAACTCAGGTGTGTTATAAAAAAGCAATAAGATAATAAAATAAATAATAAATAAATCCTACGGTAAAGTCATGGCTTGGTTCCTCCCTCCCCAGCGTAGATGGCTGTCCTGCGCCCTCACCTCGCTGTAGGGAACCCGCTTGCCCGAGCCCTTGCTTCGATGTCTGGAGCGGGCCTGGAACCTCCTTCCACTGTAGAGGGCTAGCTTGAAACCCCACCCCCCGCCGCTGAACTGGCATAAAAATTGCAGAATGCCGCCTGCGCACCTTTCATTTCAGATAAGACGCGTAGACATTATTGGACACAAAGTCCAGAAGAAGACATTTCCTCCTAAACAAAGGTAGTGTTCCCTTGGTATGAGCGAGGACAGCGCTGCCTGGTAGCGGGCGAGGGCACCGCTCCCTTATGGAAATGAAGAATTTAGGCTAATGGAGCTCAACCAGCTCTAATTTTGTGATGGCAGGAGGATTTTGATTGAAAGTAATTAAGCAAGCTAGCTGTAAAATTAATTAAAGCAAAAGGGGGGATTTTTATTGGATTGGATAGCGATATAGCGGCTGTCAGATGAGGGACGGATGGGGTGACCTGAATCCGGTGCCCTCCCTCCTCCCACCCGGGACGTTTATGTCACTTTAATCTCCTTACAGCGGCTGGTGTGCATTTGTTTGAAATAATCAAGGAAATATGGTCAGAAATTGTCAGCTTTCAGATCTAATTTACCTGACAGCCTCGTGCAAGCCAGCAAGGGGGCCGGCGCGAAAGGCGGCACGCGTGTGTCCGTCTGTCTGTGCCTGTGGGAAAGACGTGTGTGCGTTTTGTGTGTGTGTGTGTGTGTAGTTGTGTTACCCTCATAATCTGTGTATGTGTGTGTGGCGATGGTTAACACATTTAATTTATGAACTGTTATTACTGTGGAAAAATTCAAATAATATTTCAGTCAATCTTTCTGCGGAATACGCTGTATGTGCAACTGCGCGCCAGATCTCGCGACTGTCATTTGTGAAGTCTCGCTGAATCTCAGACCTCCTGCTGCAGGGAAAGGTTTCTGCCAGGTCTTCAGCGAGCTGCAGGTTTGGGAGGTATGGGTGGATCTTCCCTTTTCCTAGGATAAAAAAATGTGCTTTTCTCACGTGGGAACGCAGGCTAACCTTGGCAATGACACTGGATCACTGGCAGCCATGGATGATTTTAAAGACAATGTTTTATTCAATTTTCTCTCACATTGAAACTAATAAAGATATTTAGACAGTATAACTGCACCAGCGTAGTATATTGGCCACTTTTAAGGGTCTCTGTGCCTTTAAGACACAGACAAGGACACTGGCGGCAGCGGGAGTGAGGGACGAAAGGGAGGAGTCAAGGAGGAGACGACAGTTAGAAGCTAACGGTTAAATAAACGTGAAATCTGTCTTGTCTTCTGTTGGAATGGCTTTGACAAGGGTCTTGATTTTGCTGCCCACCAGGTTAATGAACATGTCCACCTCATGTGGCAAGGAGAGGCATTCCAAAAATGTAGATTTGTGATGGAGGCATCCAATCCAAAGGGCGGCTTTAAGGTGGGCTTCCCAGTGGCATCTAATGTCCAGTTCTTTATCGCATTGTCTTTGATTACATTGAAATGGGATATTTGAGGACGGCTCAACATATGGTCATAGACTAGTTAAGGCAACTCTTTCCCAGTCTGACCCAAAATGGCGTATACACGTGCCCTTGGTGGTTTTCCAATCTCCTTGGTGCAGGAGGGAAAGGACTAGAAAACAAGCCCTCTCTACCTACGCCCCAAGACTATGAAACCTCCTCCCTGTCAGAATCGGACTTGCCGCCACGCTCGTACAATTTAGAAAAGAACTCAAGACCCACCTCTTTAAGGAGATTGGAAAGCCAACACAGGCGCGTGTCTATGCCATTTTGGGTCTGACTGGGAAAGAGATGCCTGTGAGAGTGGAGGCCGGTGGATGTCTCCTGTGCACCTTCCTACTTACTTACCCATGGCCTTACCTGATGTATTTACCTTGTCACTGGAATTTAGTAAAGAAGTTCACTTCCCTCACCTGCCGTATCAGGCTTTCATTTCACCCCGCTACACCGGTGACAAGCTGGCTTGAGGGAAGGGCCAGGAACCTGCTGCAGCTGTCCAGTGTGAGCAGCGCTCCTCCTCAACACCAAGGCCATGACGTGGCCCCCCCCGCGCCACCTGACGTGCTAGACGCCGTCTGCCCCTCTCCTCCCCGCCACCCTGTACAGCTGTACCCTTCCTCTGTGTCCCTCTGTATCCTACCCCCCGCTGTATATCTGTTCTGTTACGTCTGAAAAGCGCTCGGTTATGCATCTGTACTGTTGTATACCTCTGTAAAGCTCTGTGTTGTGTACATGTATTGTTGTATAGTTCTGTAAAGCGCTCCGTTGTGTACATGTATTGTTGTATAGCTGGGTAAAGCGCTCTGTTGCGTCTCTAAACCTAGGTCAGTGCTTAGTAAATACAATGATAATCCTAATAATAATTGAGCAGGTTCGATAAGTTTAGGCTTGTTTGAATGTTGGGATTTTGCTAAATGGTAAAGTGTGCCCATTATCTTGGAGGCATCCAGTTCCATTAGGATTATGGGCCGAGTACTCGTTGGGATTCCGGGTGCTATCCTCGGGCCGTCATTAAGGTGAGCTTCCAGTCTGTTTACAAAACCTGAGCCTCAGAGGACCCAACAATCAATCATACAGCTAGCTCCTCGTGTGGCACGATGGTGCTAGGCATGAAATAAAATCTCATATCTCTCCTTGTGTTTGGGCCAACCTTGGTGTATACTAAGTGAGATGGCCGCAACCTTTGTCTGGTAAAATTGATTTCATGATCTAACTTTTTTCAGTTTTACCTGCAGTCGGGTGCCAATAATAATGAACTTGATGTTTGATAAGTTTAGGCCCAGAAGCCATTTTGTAAGGAAATCTTGGGCTGCTGCAGTGCGATGATGGAGGCTGCGAAGTAAGAGCCAGGCCTCTGAGCAGGACGGGGTACCTGGGCCCTTGCATTTTACATTGGGCTGGGGGGTAGTTTATCCCTTTATTATAAATGATCAAATTAGAAAATGGGTAACTTGACTACAAAGGGGCAGCAGAGCACACCATTCTAGTGCCTTTTGGTGCAATTCCTGCACACCATACTACAGTTCCCATTGACTGATCAACAGTTTGCGTTAGAGCAAGGCATTTTTAATTTCTTTAAATTGTGTTCATAGTGTGATGTCCCTCACCCCCGCTCACTAGCACGAGCGGGGGTAGGGCCTTGGCATCAGCCACACAATGACTATGCAGACACTCAGGTCCGGTTCGATACTCGCACTGCCCCGTTCCCGGCGCGCATGCGTTCTTTATTGTTCAAACTCCGACCCTCTTCCTCACACCACGTGGGGCGGGGACTACCCCTCCCGTCACATGATGCTTGGAAGCGCGCAACACCACAATTCGCTCTGCCCCTTTGATGACCTCGGCAAGTTTGTGCTTGTCTGTGTGTGAATGAGTGCGTGTCTGTCTATATGTGTAAATATAGGTCTGCATGTATGTGCTTTGGTGTATATGCATGTGTTACTATACAAATACGTGTGTGTACTTGTGCTTAGACAGACTCGTGCACGGTCTTGTGTGTTGTGTGCAGAGACCTGTCAACCACCTATTCCAAATAAACTTGTTTTGTGAGACTGGAGTTGTCATGCTGTGCACCATTGGGAATTGGCTCCATTTCACTAAAATGACAGGAAGGGATGTCATTTGGGGGTTGCCAGGGGTCGCAGCTGTGACCCCTAAATTCTCCCTTGCTACCCATGTGGTCTCCCTGGCTACCCCTAAAAATATATATATATTAGTTTTTCTTTTTTTTAAGATGTAAGCGCCAGGGCTGTGGCCCGTGCCATGTGGCTATTTGTTTCTGGAGTGGCTGGCTTTCTTGTTCAGACCTTTGAGCAGTGACCCTAAATAAGAAAGAATAGGAATAACAAATAATGTGTCTTTCTGGAATTCTATACAATAATCGCCAGACTCATTGGTTTAATTTCAGGCAAACTTCAGGGCGTGAGCCACTGATTTAGAGCGGGCCTTAAACACCTTAACTCAGCCTTTAATCCTTCTGAGGTCGATAAGTACCAACACGGGTTGGGTGATATTGTATGTATATTTGTTCTATATAAAGCACTTAAGCTTAAGTACTATATAATAACACATACTTATCATTTGGCCTTGGACGTCTGCTTGCATTCACAGTAATTTGGTAATGTGGGCCTATACACACTGATATTAGTGATACATACGGTGATCCATTCTTGTAGGAAATGTATGCGACATTATAGTGATATCGTAACCATATTTTTCGTAGTGTACTTAGGAACAATGCTGTGTGATGCCACTTTCTGTTTCGTCAAGGGGTGTAAGGTCGTGTTCCATCGCTATACACACTGATATTAGTGATACATACGGTGATCCATTCTTGTAGGAAATGTATGCGACATTATAGTGATATCGTAACCATATTTTTCGTAGTGTACTTAGGAACAATGCTGTGTGATGCCACTTTCTGTTTCGTCAAGGGGTGTAAGGTCGTGTTCCATCGCTTCCCGTGATGTCACTTCAGGGTGGGGCCAAATTACATCGCTTCCTGTGATGCCATCAGGTGGTCAGGGGTCATGCAGTGTCATTTCCGCTACCCCAGGCATTTTGGTGAACTGACGTCCCTGATGACAGGGTAACGGAATTGACATATTCTATTTGATAGACATCCTGCAACCCCAATGCCATCTAAAAAAGTGACACCTCACAGTCATCGAACCTGAGCATTTCAAATTTTGTTTGGCAAAAAGAAAAACCTGTGGTTAGCGTGAAACTCTACACACCCAATAAATGTTGGGTATGGGAGTCACCGGGGGATCCCCAGAACCTGGGGATCCGCTGGGCCTAAATGCCACGCCTGTCTCAGAATGTCTGCTGGTGGTTCTTTGCTTGCAAGTAAAGCTATATGGCCGTGCACAGAATCACACCCATATATGATATGGGGTGGACTGGGAAGCGAAAGCGGACATGGAAATCATGTTTAAAGTGGCCCCCATGTGACACATTTTCAGCATGCCCAACCCTTTTCCTATGAGAACATTTGAAAATAAAAAAAGGTTACCACCCACAGAAAAGAGACCCAGGGTGCAGAGGCCTACTGGGAAATCTCCAGAGCGCCTTGTAGGCCAGTCCACCCCTGTGCATGATGTGCGCATGGGTCTGCGGTCTTGTCCCTCCCCCCACCTGATGCCTCGTTTCTGCCATAACCAGCTTTAGGATTTAGGCAATTTAGGATTAAATAGGTGGCTGTAATTCCCTTCTCCAGATGGCTGACAACTGCTAAACCCACTGCCACGAAGGCTGCACTTTTATAAATACCCGATGTGAGCTTCTGGGACATTGCGAGCAGCGGGGAGGGGTTGGAGATGGGTTTACCAGCCTCGAAATGCCCTGGGGGTAAGCAGGAGTATCAGTGTGCTGGGGGCTGGCATTTGTGAGCCCCAGCTTCGAGTGTGCGGAAGCATTAGAGGTAGAGGGCAACTTGTACAATATGGGTGTCTGTGTGCCCTGAGTGAGAAGTAGAATGTATGGCTGCCAATAGAGAGGACTGAAAAACAGCATCAAGGCTGTGCAGTATTGACTGGTCGATTGGGTGTATCACCAAAACGTGACTGGGACTGTACATAAGGGCCCTGGGAAGTAGCAAATACATAGCTGTCAAGTTTCCCTGTTCCATGCAGACTCTTCAAACCTTTCTGTTTTTTCCCTGCACTGTATGCTGGGACTTGTAGGCCCGCCATTGCAATGGGAAAAGGAAACTACACGTTCCAGCATGCAATTGCAAAACAAAACCAGGAATGGCTAGAGGTGTCACACAGGGAACTGGGAATCTTGACAGGGAGGCACATAGTCATGGCACTCGTATGCGAATTCTGCAAAGTGTTGCAACAGACATGTATTGTCTGCGTGTAACTATCCCCTAATGTAGCACAAAATATAACACCAAGTGTGTGTTTATATTGAAACCTTTCAAAGACACCAGACATAGCACTGTGTGTTTGGTGAGTTCCACATGTCATGGTAGCAGACAGGGCATTGGCTGTACAGTATGCACCCATGTCTGCCCCCAGGTCTTGTATCAGCCCTGGCACTGCCTGCATATTAGTACTGCCATCTTTGGCTGTGCACAAGGCTCAGACTAGATCTGACCCCCTGCCACCAATGTGACAAATCAACTTGAAGGGCCCCAGTGGTCCAGGGGTGAATATCAGTTTCTAAACCATCAATCAGCCCCACACCTCTAATACACCAGAATGGGTCCAAACGGTTCTGTGTCCATTCATCCCCAGTTTTTGTTTTCGCAGTGTTTTTTACCGGCCATTTTTTCCTGAAAAAACTCATCAAACTTTTTCATTTGTATATTTGGGGGGGGTGGGACTCCCTTCCCCTATTGTTTATTCCCTATTCCCCACCCACTCTATCCCTCATAATCCCTTACACCCCACATATTTTTCAATGAGTTTTTTCGAGCAAGCCTTTTCGGCAAAAAGAGCCTGCTCAATCATGCCCCTTGCATATAGAGCCTGCTCACTCATGCCCCTTGCATATAGAGGCTGCTCACTCATGTCCCTTGCATATAGAGCCTGCTCACACATGACCCTTGCATATAGAGCCTGCTCACACATACCCCTTGCATATAGAGCCTGCTCACCCATGCCCCTTGCATATAGAGCCTGCTCACAAATGCCCTTTGCATATAGAGCCTGCTCACACATGCCCCTTGCATATAGAGCCTGCTCATTCATGCCCCTTGCTTGTATAGAGCCTGCTCACACATGCCCCTTGCATATAGAGCCTGCTCACTCATGCCCCTTGCTTGTATAGAGCCTGCTCACACATTCCCCTTGCTTGTATAGAGCCTGCTCACTCATGCCCCTTGCATATAGAGCCTGCTCACTCATGCCCCTTGCATATAGAGCCTGCTCACTCATGTCCCTTGCATATAGAGCCTGCTCACTCATGTCCCTTGCATATAGAGCCTGCTCACTCATGTCCCTTGCATATAGAGCCTGCTCACACATGACCCTTGCATATAGAGCCTGCTCACTCATGCCCCTTGCATATAGAGCCTGCTCACTCATGTCCCTTGCATATAGAGCCTACTCACACATGACCCTTGCATATAGAGCCTGCTCACACATACCCCTTGCATATAGAACCTGCTCACTCATGCCCATTGCTTGTATAGAGCCTGCTCACAAATGCCCTTTGCATATAGAGCCTGCTCACACATGCCCCTTGCATATAGAGCCTGCTCACTCATGCCCCTTGCTTGTATAGAGCCTGCTCACACATGCCCCTTGCATATAGAGCCTGCTCACTCATGCCCCTTGCTTGTATAGAGCCTGCTCACACATGCCCCTTGCTTGTATAGAGCCTGCTCACTCATGCCCCTTGCTTGTATAGAGTCTGCCCACACATGCTCCTTGCATATAGCGTCTGCTCACTCATGTCCCTTGCATATTGAGCCTGCTCACACATGTCCTTTGCTCCTATGAAGCTTGCTTACTCGTCTCCCTCACTCATTGGGATCCTGCTCACTTATGTCCCTGAACCCTCTCCCCTACAGACCCACTCACTGGGGTCCCCCCTTCGAACAGTACATGCTCACTTGCGTCCATCACTGCTATATTACGTGCACACATATGCCTCACATTCCTAGACAGCCTGCTCACTCAGGTCATATGCTCTTACCCAGCCTGCTCACTCAGGTCGTGTGCTCTTACCCAGCCTGCTCACTCAGGTCGTGTGCTCTTACACAGCCTGCTCACTCAGGTCGTGTGCTCTTATCCAGCCTGCTCACTCAGGTCGTGTGCAGCCTGCTCACTCAGGTCGTGTGCTCTTACACAGTCTGCTCACTCAAGTCGTGTGCTCTTACACAGCCTGCTCACTCAGGTCGTGTGCTCTTACACAGCCTGCTCACTCAAGTCACATGCTCTTACACAGCCTGCTCACTCAGGTCGTGTGCTCTTACACAGCCTGCTCACTCAGGTCATATGCTCTTACACATCCTGCTCACTCAGGTCGTGTGCTCTTACACAGCCTGCTCACTCAGGTCGTGTGCTCTTACACAGCCTGCTCACTCAGGTCATATGCTCTTACACAGCCTGCTCACTCAGGTCATATGCGCTTACACAGCCTGCTCACTCAGTTCGTGTGCTCTTACACAGCCTGCTCACTCAGGTCATATGCTCTTACACAGCCTGCTCACTCATGTCGTGTGCTTACGGAACCCGCTCACTCTTGACCCTCACTCCTACACAGCTTGTTCATACGCCCCCTTTCTGCTACAGAGCCTGCTCACTCATATGCATCACTCCTACATAGTCATCTCACTCCTGTCACTCACTTTCATGTCCCTTGCTCCAATGGGGTCTGCTCACGCATGTCCCTCTCTCCAACAGGTGCTGTTCACGTGCATCACTCTCCTATAGAGTCTGCCTACACATGCCCCTCTCCTAGAGAACTAGCTCACTCATGTGCCTTGCTCCTACAGACCCTGCTCACTCATGTCCCTCTGCTACTGAGCCTGATCACTCATGTGCCTTGCGCCTGCAGACCCTGCTCACTCATGTACCTCTGCTACTGAGCCTGCTCACTCATGTGCCTTGCGCCTGCAGACCCTGCTCACTCATGTCCCTCTGCTACTGAGCCTGCTCACTCATGTGCCTTGCGCCTGCAGACCCTGCTCACTCATGTACCTCTGCTACTGAGCCTGCTCACTCATGTGCCTTGCGCCTGCAGACCCTGCTCACTCATGTCCCTCTGCTACTGAGCCTGCTCACTCATGTGCCTTGCGCCTGCAGACCCTGCTCACTCATGTCCCTCTGCTACTGAGCCTGCTCACTCATGTGCCTTGCGCCTGCAGACCCTGCTCACTCATGTCCCTCTGCTACTGAGCCTGCTCACTCATGTGCCTTGCGCCTGCAGACCCTGCTCACTCATGTCCCTCTGCTACTGAGCCTGCTCACTCATGTGCCTTCTGCCTGCAGACCCTGCTCACTCATGTCCCTCTGCTACTGAGCCTGCTCACTCATGTGCCTTGCGCCTGCAGACCCTGCTCACTCATGTCCCTCTGCTACTGAGCCTGCTCACTCATGTGCCTTGTGCCTACAGACCCTGCTCACTCATGTCCCTCTGCACTACCGAGCCCATGTACTCATCTCCCTTGCTCCTGCAGATCCTGCTCCCTCATGCTATCTTCTACCAACCCTGCTCACTTTTTTCCTTGACCCTACCCAGCTGCTCACTTATAACCCTTGCTCCTACAGACCCTGCTCACTCATGTTCCTCTCCTCTGTGCCTGCCGCTCACTCATGTACCTCTTCTTCCGAGCCTGCTCACTCATGTCCCTCTTCTTCCGAGCCTGCTCACTCATGTCTCTCTCCTCTGTGCCTGACGCTCACTCATGTACCTCTTCTTCCGAGCCTGCTCACTCATGTCCCTCTTCTTCTGAGCCTGCTCACTCATGTCCCTCTTCTTCTGAGCCTGCTCACTCATGCCCCCCCTCCTCTATGTCTGCCGCTCACTCATGTCCCTCTTCTTCTGAGCCTGCTCACTCATGTGCCTCTTCTCTGTGCCTTCCGCTCTCTCATGTCCCTCTTCTACCGAGCCTGCTCACTTGTTTTCCTTGCCCCTAATGAGCCTGCTCACTCATGTCCCCTCCTCTGTGCCTGCCGCTCACTCATGTCCCTCTATTGCTGTTCCTGCCGCTCACTTATGTCCCTCTGCTGTTGTGCCTGCCGCTCACTCATGTCCCTCTTCTTCCGAGCTTACTTACTCATGGCCCTCTTCTTCCGAGCCTGCTCACTCATGCCCTTCTCCTCTGTGCCTGCCGCTCACTCATGTCCCTCTGCTGTTGTGCCTGCCGCTCACTCATGTCCCTCTTCTTCCGAGCCTACTTACTCATGGCCCTCTTCTTCCGAGCCTGCTCACTCATGTCCCTCTCCTCTGTGCCTCACGCTCACCCATGCCCCTCTTCTTCCGAGCCTGCTCACTCATGTCCCTCTTCTTCTGAGCCTGCTCACTCATGCCCCCCTCCTCTGTGCCTGCCGCTCACTCATGTCCCTCTTCTTCTGAGCCTGCTCACTCATGTCCCTCTCCTCTGTGCCTTCCGCTCTCTCATGTCCCTCTTCTACCGAGCCTGCTCACTTGTTTTCCTTGCCCCTAATGAGCCTGCTCACTCATGTCCTTCTCCTCTGTGCCTGCCTCTCACTCATGTCCCTCTTCTTCCCAGCCTTCTCACTCGTGTCCCTCTTCTTCTGAGCCTGCTCTCTCATGCCCCTCTTCTTCTGAGCCTGATCACTCGTGTCCCTCTTCTTCTGAGCCTGCTCACTCATGCCCCCCTCCTCAGTGCCTGCCGCTCACTCGTGTCTCTCTTCTTCTGAGCCTGCTCACTCATGTCCCTTTCCTCTGTGCCTGCCGCTCGCTCATGCCCCTCTGCTGTAGTGCCTGCCGCTCGCTCATGTCCCTCTTCTTCCCAGCCTTCTCACTCGTGTCCCTCTTCTACTGAGCCTGCTCACTCGTGTCCCTCTTCTTCTTAGCCTGCTTACTCGTGTCCCTCTTCTTCTGAGCCTGCTTACTCGTGTCCCTCTTCTTCTGAGCCTGCTCACTCATGTCCCTTTCCTCTGTGCCTGCCGCTCGCTCATGCCCCTCTTCTTCTGAGCCTGCTCACTCGTGTCCCTCTTCTTCTGAGCCTGCTCACTCGTGTCCCTCTTCTTCTGAGCCTGCTCACTCATGTCCCTTTCCTCTGTGCCTGCCGCTCGCTCGTGTCCCTCTTCTTCTGAGCCTGCTTACTCGTGTCCCTCTTCTTCTGAGCCTGCTCACTCGTGTCCCTCTTCTTCTGAGCCTGCTCACTCGTGTCCCTCTTCTTCTGAGCCTGCTCACTCATGCCCCCCTCCTCAGTGCCTGCCGCTCACTCGTGTCTCTCTTCTTCTGAGCCTGCTCACTCATGTCCCTCTCCTCTGTGCCTGCCGCTCGCTCATGTCCCTCTTCTACTGAGCCCGCTCACTTGTTTTCCTTGCCCCTAATGAGCCTGCTCACTCCTGTCCCTCTGCTGTAGTGCCTGCCGCTCGCTCATGTCCCTCTTCTTCCCAGCCTTCTCACTCGTGTCCCTCTTCTACTGAGCCTGCTCACTCTTGTCCCTCTTCTTCTGAGCCTGCTCACTCGTGTCCCTCTTCTTCTGAGCCTGCTCACTCGTGTCCCTCTTCTTCTGAGCCTGCTCACTCTTGTCCCTCTTCTTCTGAGCCTGCTCACTCGTGTCCCTTGCCCCTACTGAGGCTGCTGCTGCTCCGCCTTCTGGGACATCTCTTGTAGTCGCCATTCCATGGCTTCACCTGCTCCTGCAATCAGGCATTACTGCCAACGCATGGCACTGAAAATGCTGCCACTGCCAAATTCCTAGTGTGTGCCGAGCTCCCCGAACATCCCTTTCTTTTTATTGTTCTGTTAATTACGATTTAAACTTTAATAAGTCGCTTCCTAGGAGGGGGCCCAGCAGCAAGGCTTCTGTATAAACACAGGCTCCGGGGCGGCACTGCTGGCGCATAACCTTTATGGGATGGGACAGGGCCTCTAACAGAGGGCCGATTCCACTGACGGGGACAGAAAACGCTCTGTGTGGACTCTGCTGTCAGGGGCGGGGGCGGAAGGTGGTCTGGAAACAGACGTAGTCAGGGGGAAGAGCTTGCGCGGGGCTGTGGCTGGATTTCCGTGGAAGGCTAAGCGGGCCTTGAGTAAGATTCCACAGAAGGCAGGACAGGTTTTCAGGTGGAGGCAGATGTTGGGGGGCTGGGGTTGTGTGGAACTGGATTAGAGGGGTGGAGCTAGGATTCAGGTGGAAGTCCGGATGTATTGGAACTGAAGTAGGGCGGCACCCAGAGTGAGTTTCGGGTGTGGGCGTGGGAGGGTTGGGTGTGGCTCTATGTTGGAGGCAGTGCAGAGATTTTAGGTCTAAGGGGAGATGGTATTGCTATTCAGGTGGGAGCAGAGATGGCTACAGGAGCAGGTGGAGGTGGGGTTCAGGAACAGGTGGAGCTGAGATGGGTTCAGGAGCAGGTGGAGCTTGGGTTCAGGAGCAGGTGGATCTGGGGTTCAGGAGCAGGTGGAGCTGGGTTTCAGGAGAAGGAGGAGATGGGTTTCAGGCAGGGGTCAAGTCCTAAAAATTAAAGTGGGGGGACTCATCAACAAACGCAATGGGAGGCGATGTTGCCAGAAATGAGCATATCAAGGTGAAATATGCACATTTCATTAAATTGGCTTTGCATAAGCACCCAAGGTGCAGACTGAACATTTTGCTCTCCAACAAATTACTTTTGTCTAGGAAAATGATAACGGCACAGGAATCGACCTGCCGATTTTGTAAAGAGCCACAAGTGGTCGAAACAACTAGAAATGTGTTGCTACTATGTCCAGCGGTAACAGAGCAAAGAGAAATCGTTATGCCATTCCTGCAGTCTGAATTTGAGCACTATTGGGAAGATTTCACATGGGAAAGACTGCTGACAGCAACGAAAATTGGCAGAACCATTGATGCCTTGAAATTTCTTGATAAATTGTTAAAAATGGACAATATTGATGGAATTTAATTACGTTTTTCTTTTTCTTCATAAGAAAGGATGGGATATTAATGTTGTTAAAGGTTGGAAGTTTGTCAACCAATAAAACAAAAATTTAATTAAAAAATAACCACCCAAATTGCACAGGACGAATGGCATTTGCCTTTCATAAAATCAACGCACATACACAACCAGAAGAGGATATTTTCTTCTAATAGTGTTTTCGAAAACGTTGAAAGGTATGCATGTTTTAAACTCCAAGAACCAATACAAATGTTTTCCCTGGAACTTGCAGTATTGAAATGAGACATTTTACCTTAAGTTGTTAGTTATTTTTCATCAGGTTATATAGTGCAGTGGTGAGGTGGCAGGCTGCAAACCTGACAACTGCATTCAGCTTTATTTCACAAATTCAAAGAGGACATTCAATGTTTCTCATTTTAGCTGGGGGGGGGCTGACTCCACCCTCTGAAAAAAATGGATGGACTCCGTTCACCAGCGTGTACCTTCGACTTGAGCCCTGGTTTCAGGCGGAGGTGGTGCTGGGTTTCAAGAGCAGGTGGGGCTGGCTTACAAGAGCAGGTGGAGCTGGATTACAAGAGCAGGTGGAGCTGGATTACAGGAGGAGGTGGAGCTGGATTACAGGAGGAGGTGGAGCTGGGTTTCAAGAGCAGGTGGGGCTGGCTTACAAGAGCAGGTGGAGCTGGATTACAGGAGGAGGTGGAGCTGGGTTTCAAGAGCAGGTGGAGCTTGGTTTCCGGAGCAGGTGGTGCTGGGTTTAAATAGCAGGTGGAGCTGAGTTTCAGGAGCAGGTGGAGCTAGGTTTCAGGAGAAGGCGGAGCTGGGTTTCAAGAGCAGGCAGAGCTCAGTTTCAGGAGTAGGTGGAGCTGGGTTTCAGGAGAAGGTGGAGCTGGGTTTCAAGAGCAGGTGGAGCTGGATTTCAGGAGTAGTTGGAGCTGGGTTTCAGGAGAAGGTGGAGCTGGGTTTCAAGAGCAGGTGGAGCTGGATTTCAGGAGAAGGTGGAGCTAGGTTTCAGGAGAAGGTGGAGCTGGGTTTCAGGAGAAGTTGGAGCTGGGTTTCAAGAGCAGGTGGAGCTTGGTTTCAGGAGAAGTTGGAGCTGGGTTTCAGGAGAAGGTGGAGCTGGGTTTCAAGAGCAGGTGGAGCTGGATTTCAGGAGTAGTTGGAGCTGAGTTTCAGGAGTAGGTGGAGCTGGGTTTCAAGAGCAGGTGGAGCTGGATTTCAGGAGTAGTTGGAGCTGGGTTTCAGGAGAAGGTGGAGCTGGGTTTCAAGAGCAGGTGGAGCTGGATTTCAGGAGAAGGTGGAGCTAGGTTTCAGGAGAAGGTGGAGCTGGATTACAGGAGGAGGTGGAGCTGGGTTTCAAGAGCAGGTGGAGCTTGGTTTCCGGAGCAGGTGGTGCTGGGTTTAAATAGCAGGTGGAGCTGAGTTTCAGGAGCAGGTGGAGCTAGGTTTCAGGAGAAGGCGGAGCTGGGTTTCAAGAGCAGGCAGAGCTCAGTTTCAGGAGTAGGTGGAGCTGGGTTTCAGGAGAAGGTGGAGCTGGGTTTCAAGAGCAGGTGGAGCTGGATTTCAGGAGTAGTTGGAGCTGGGTTTCAGGAGAAGGTGGAGCTGGGTTTCAAGAGCAGGTGGAGCTGGATTTCAGGAGAAGGTGGAGCTAGGTTTCAGGAGAAGGTGGAGCTGGGTTTCAGGAGAAGTTGGAGCTGGGTTTCAAGAGCAGGTGGAGCTTGGTTTCAGGAGAAGTTGGAGCTGGGTTTCAGGAGAAGGTGGAGCTGGGTTTCAAGAGCAGGTGGAGCTGGATTTCAGGAGTAGTTGGAGCTGAGTTTCAGGAGTAGGTGGAGCTGGGTTTCAAGAGCAGGTGGAGCTGGATTTCAGGAGTAGTTGGAGCTGGGTTTCAGGAGAAGGTGGAGCTGGGTTTCAAGAGCAGGTGGAGCTGGATTTCAGGAGAAGGTGGAGCTAGGTTTCAGGAGAAGGTGGAGCTGGGTTTCAGGAGAAGTTGGAGCTGGGTTTTAAGAGCAGGTGGAGCTTGGTTTCAGGAGAAGTTGGAGCTGGGTTTCAGGAGCAGGTGGAGCTGGGTTTCATGAGAAGTTGGAGCTGGGTTTCAAAAGCAGGTGGAGCTGAGTTTCAGGAGTAGGTGGAGCTGGGTTTCAGGAGAAGGTGGAGCTGGGTTTCAGGAGAAGTTGAAGCTGGGCGCTGAGTTTCAGGAGCAGGTGGAGCTGGGTTTCAGGAGAAGGTGGGACTGGGTTTCAAGAGAAGTTGGAGCTGGGTTTCGGGGGAAGTTGGAGCTGAGTTTCAAGAGCAGGTGAAGCTGAATTTCAGGAGCAGGTGGAGCTGGGTTTCAGGAGAAGGTGGAGCTGGGTTTCAAGAGCAGGTGGAGCTGGCTTTCCAGAGGAGGCGGATATGGGAGGTGCAGCTGGGTTTCAGTAGAAGGAGGAGCTGGTTTGTAGTAGAAGAAGGAGCTGGGCTTTAGTAGAAAGTGGAGTTGGGTTTCAATAGAAAGTGGAGCTGGGTTTTAGGAGGAGGCAGATCTGGGTTTCAGTAAGAGGTTTGTTTGTTTGTTTGTTTATTCATTTCTATAGCGCTCCGGACCCAGGAGTATAGGGGCGCTTAGTACAAGGTTACAAGGCACGGTACAGGGTAATAAACAGTGAAGCTAGAACAATATAAATAACAGTTATATACAGGCAGTGAGGGTGAAAGCACGCGGTAGTGACATAAGTGAGGAATAAACAGTCGATACATTCTAGAGCTAGGTCTGACTTCAAAGTTGGTGTATCTGTGTTTCAGTAGATGGTGGAGCTGGGTTTCAGTAGAAGGAGGAGCAGGTGGGGCTGGATTTCAGGAGGCAGTTGGGTTTCAGGGAGAGGTGGAGTGACGTTGGATGCTAAGTAATTTTATGTAGGGATCAAAGTGGTGTTTCAATGGAGTTGTAGTTGGGTTAAGGACAGGGGACTGTAGAACCACAGCCAAGGTTCAGGTGCTGGTGAGCTAGTTTGATAACCAGAATGAGTTTCTAATGTAGCCTTCACTTGCTTGAAGGTAGGGATTCGTGGGGGCTGCGCTGTGGCGGTGTAGGGCAATTCTGGTCAATCGTCCATTCTAATCCAAGCCTGTGGTGACCTTCGCTGTGGCTGGTCTCCTTACATGTGAAGCCCAGATTCTCAACATTTGAATCCTACATGAGTGTGGCTTCGAGTAGCACCTTTGGCTCCTTTGGATGTCACACTGTGCTACTGATATGCAGGCGCCAGGATACCGGTTTGACTAAGCACAAACATGTATGCAAATAAGGGAACTCTTTGTTTTTCGTTGCTGTGCTTGTGTTCTGCCGCCGGGCAAATATTACAACACACAGCTGTGTGGTGCATAAACCGTGGAGATGTACGCTGAAAACATACAGGGTATCCTTTTATCAAGGCCACATTGCCAAAAATAGTGGCAATAAACGTCAAGCTCGCCAGCTACTTAGCATGAAAGAAAACGAGACAGCAGCCAGGGATGCCATGGGAATGTAGGAGGAAAGGGAGGCCCTCCCAGCCACTGTCAAAGGTCAACTGCTTACACTTCAAAGCGCATGTGCACCGGCAGAGATTTGGCACGTTTAAATGTCATGAGAATGCACCATAAAGAATCGGGACTGTCATTACATGCCACCAAATATACCCCAGAATGAAGCACATGACACATTTCTGTTCCAGCCGGAAGCAGCTCTGAAGGATAGCCCACGGGCGATGTGCTGGCCTTGGAAGCAAGACGACCCGGAGCAACACGGGTTCGGTCCCCAGCTCCGCGCTCAGAAACCTCTGGCCAGTAAGCGCGTTATAAATAACCTATTATATCATTCATTATAGTTGGAATTATCATGTTATATTCATCATTTAATGTAATTCAAATTATGTGTGTCCATGGCCACAACAGGGATGCCATTTGTTGACACCGTCTTACTGGCTCTAAACTAAGCAATCCACGTGTTGTCACACAGCCAGGGGTTGAGAGTACAACGATGGGATGGTGTGAGTTGCCCAGCATCACACATTATTTTCAAGTGAGGAAACTGTAAACAGACCTTGAGCACACATGTTACATGCTATTTAAAGTGCCAGCTTGCATAACCAGTATGTTCATATTTCAATGCAGCATAACGTTTATGGGATATTCATGTGCTCGCCATAAGTGGAGGGGTGACATTGTTCTGCTTCTACCATGAAGCAGGGCCAGTTCTATTAACTGCAGTGTATGTATTACTAGGACTGTACCGGATAGTTTAATTTAATAAATCGTGTTCCAAACTTCAAAAAACACACTTATTAAAAAAACAAATAAAGCACCATTTTAAATGCATTCTATATTTTTTATTTCTCTTCGTTGCAATTAATGTAGCATCTTTATTAAAAGTATAAAAGACAGAACTAAAGCAGATTTAACCAAAATGAAGGGACCAAATGTACAGAAGATTGTTACATATTCAGTGCCAGTTAAAGTAGGAGGCTTCACACATGCGAAAGAACTGCCTTTGTGAAACAGATGCATCTCATTCTCTATCCAGTTGCAAAGTCGATGCGGTCGAGTTTCAAAACTTCTTTGCAGCTCACATAGAAATGTAGAAAATGGTTCATGTCGGCTCATGCAGGACACAAGTCAAGAGGAGATCTGAAATGTGTGAACTCCATCTCACAACTATTCACCCCCACCGAAACAAGTGCTGCCCACTTTTCACTTATTCTAGCCACTCTTACTCGCCAATACACAAACGTATGCAACTTATAATTCCTGATAAAATATCAGATAATATTAAACTCAGGACTCAAGTCCTTAAAAAAAAGAAAAGGGCGGCTATGACGTACGCAATGGGAAGTGACATGACAGGAACTGAAAGTGTCTATGCACATTTCTTTCAGTTTGTCTTTTCCAAATGAAAAAGTGCACATTGTATATGAACATTTGCTACAAGAAAAAATGTTCCTGTATTGTTGCAGGCTAAGTAGAAAAGATGAGCACCTTTTATGTCTAAAAATCTGTAACAAAATATGCCCTAAAGAGCAGATTACACTATGAGATATGTTTCAGCTGCGTGATTGCAATTTGTCTGGTCTAATTCTATTCAGTTTTGCAAATTGAAGTCTATATTTGCCTTTCTGAGTTCATTTTGCATTGTATTCGAATAAAAATGTCAAAGTATTCGGCAAGAGCCAAATAGCAAGAAACTATTCTGCCGGAGCCAAATAGCTTTTTTTCAGCTGGAATTCAGCCGAAAACGTACTCGATGCCGAAGTTCGGTACACCCCTATTTAATACAGTCTGGCTCTAGGAGTTAGTCCATTTCTAAGTTCCCCTGATGTTACCTGAAGCACAGGTTGGGAGGGATGTGCCCAGGATTACACAGGAGGGAACAGGTGTTGGGTGAATCGAGATTTAAACCCAGCTCCCCTCGGGCTAGAGCCAGCAAATTTCCCAATATGTAGGTGAGGGGGTAGCGGAACCTTTCCATATGGTCCAGTCCGCCTATACCTTAGTGATAACGAGAGTGGGAGATCTCTGAGAAGATAAGCAACTTGGGGATTTCTTGGGCTTCATTTGCGGCGCAAAGGCGGGATCGCATGAATGTGCCATGCAGAACATGTGCTGCATTCCTACAAACACTGTATTCCTCAGCAGAGTACACGAGGCTGCACTGCTTCTCACGTGATGCTGCTACGAGTACACAAGGCCGCGCTGCTTCTCGCGTGATGCTGCTACGAGTACACGAGGCTGCGCTGCTTCTCTCGTGATGCTGCTAGGAGTACACAAGGCTGCGCTTCTCACATGATGCTGCTACGAGTACACGAGGCCATGCTGCTTCTCGCGTGATGCTGCTACGAGTACACAAGGCCGCGCTGCTTCTCGCGTGATGCTGCTCTGCTACGAGTACACGAGGCCGCGCTGTTTCTCACATCATGCTGTTACGAGCACACGAGGCTGCGCTGCTTCTCACGTGATGCTGCTATGAGTACACGAGGCCGCGCTGCTTCTCGCGTGATGCTGCACGAGTACACGAGGCCGTGCAGCTTCTCGCGTGATGCTGCTATGAGAACACAAGGCCTCACTGCTTCTCACTTGATGCTGCTATGGTGCCAGCCCTTGACTTTCATTTGTTTACCATTCGTATAAATAGTCTTGCATTTAGCCAATTGTTTTGTGCCCCAAGTTTTGCACCTAAGAGATCTGGGGTGCAAAGGAGTTAGGAGATGTTCCCATAATAGAAAAATATGTAAAATGGGGTGACAGGATGAGAACCATACCACAGTCACGAGCTTACTCACTAGACTACACCTCCCCCCCAAGCTAAGTCTTGCTGGCCTATAGGAAAAAATTTATATTTTTTCCAACACAACTGCGCCTCTGAAAGGTCTGTTGGGCTGGGGCTGAGACAGTTACAAGCAGGCCTTTATGAGAACACCAGATTTCCTAACATGCTAATATGTCTCCCATGCTGGCATGGCTGGGCCATATGTGTGGGCCATATGGGCCATATGAGGACCATATGTGTGTTCCCTAGGGTAGAATTGAGAAATAGAAGTGCAGCGCTCCTGCTCTGCCCAT
Organism: Ambystoma mexicanum; assembly: GCF_040938575.1. Lineage (NCBI taxonomy): Eukaryota > Metazoa > Chordata > Amphibia > Caudata > Ambystomatidae > Ambystoma > Ambystoma mexicanum. The sequence continues at coordinate 431,976,216 of NC_090929.1, forward strand.
GCCCGCCTGCTTCCGGGGCAATGGAAGAGCAGCGCTCCTGTGCCCCACTCCTACTCCTCTGTGCCATCAGGCAGGAGTGGGAGAGGGACAGTGATCGAATTGAGTGTGTAATGCCATCATGTAGCAAATGGTCTGAATAGCTGAGATCCCGACATCAGCATGTGGGAGGTGGTGCAAGTACCTGGGCACAAGGAGGCAATTACTATCACATAGTGTGTGGACTTCTGTATATGATGCCAATGCCCGACACATTGTGTACATGGGCATGTGATGGCAAAAGCTCACTTATGATGGCAATACCTGTCCAATGATACCAGTGCAAGAGCATATTGTGGTAATACCTGACAAATGATGGCAGCATCGGGGCGTGTGGCAGCCCAAGGCACCTGGTTCACGGTGCAGTTACATCACTTCCTTCCTAGGTTATTTCCCATGGCTTAGAACCACACGCGACGTCCCTTCCTCTTCCTCGTCATTAGGTTGAGTATAAGGTAGGACAAAGCCTCTGTCTGCAGTCTGGATGCCAGGTGTGCTCCGATGTTCTAGACTGAACATAATAGGGGTTCTAGTTATACCCGTTGGCTCTGTGTAACTTATGCCCCCTATGCCTGCCAGGGCCTCCAGTTCTTTATCTACCTTTCCTTTCCATACCTGTACTTGTGGCATAGTAGAATCTACGCTCCCTCGCTGACTGTGTAACTTATGCACCCTATGCCTGCCGGGGCCTCCAGTTCTTTATCTACCTTCCCTTGCCATACCTGTACTTGTGGCATAGTAGAATCTACGCTCCCTCGCTGACTGTGTAATTTATGCCCCCTATGTCCGCCGGGGCCTCCAGTTCTTTATCTACCTTTCTGTACTTGTGGCATAGTAGAATCTACGCTCCCTCGCTGACTGTGTAATTTATGCCACCTATTCCTGCCATGGCCTCCAGTTCTTTATCTACCTTTCCTTTCCATACCTGTACTTGTGGCATAGTAGAATCTACGCTCCCTCGCTGACTGTGTAACTTATGCACCCTATGCCTGCCGGGGCCTCCAGTTCTTTATCTACCTTTCCTTGCCATACCTGTACTTGTGGCATAGTAGAATCTACGCTCCCTCGCTGACTGTGTAATTTATGCCCCCTATGTCCGCCGGGGCCTCCAGTTCTTTATCTACCTTTCTGTACTTGTGGCATAGTAGAATCTACGCTCCCTCGCTGACTGTGTAATTTATGCCACCTATTCCTGCCATGGCCTCCAGTTCTTTATTTACCTTTCCTTTCCATACCTGTACTTGTGGTATAGTAGAAACTACGCTCCCTCGCAGGCTCTGTGTAACTTATGCCCCCTATGCCTGCCAGGGCCTCCAGCTCTTTATCTAACTTTCCTTCCCATACCTGTACTTGTAGCATAGTAGAAGCTACGCCCCTCACTGGATCTGTGTAACGTATGCCCCTATGCCTGTGAGGGCCTCCAGTTCTTGGCGGTTGTTTGCTGCTATACTGACACCTGTGGCATACTAGAAGCTATGCCCCTTCACTGGCTCAGTGTAACTTATGCCCCTATGCCTGTCAGGGCCTCCAGTTCTTGGTGGATGTTCCCCTGCCATACCTGCACCTGTGGCATAGCAGAAGCTATGCTCCCTCATTGGCTCTATATAACGTCTAGCCCCTATGCCTGCCAGCGCCTCCAGTTCTTGGTGGATGTTTGCTGCTATACTGGCACCTGTGGCATACTAGAAGCTATGCTCCCTGTGGAGAGGCATTAAGGCCATCAGAGCAAAAGCAGCTCCTGGGTCTCTTTCTGAAAAGTTTACACGTTAGCCACGTGTACTGCTGCATAATGCAGCTGGAGTTCATCTCGAGGGTAAAGGGTCAGTCCTAGACGGCAGTGCTATAAGAACAGTTCTGCTAGGGCCTGAACTCAAGTTTGCCATGTCTTTCATATGCTGCTTGCACAGTAGCCGGCCTCCAAAGAGCTGGAACAGGAAAGCGACTCACCCGGGCCAACTCCAGTGTTCCATAAGCCACTCTCCTTTCCGTCCATGTCCCTCCACTAAATGCCTCTGACTGCTCCACCAACATAACACAGCGCAGTGTGTGTAAGAGGGCTACATGGAGTACATGCTGCCTCTCTCTCACACACCCTGTGCCGTGCTATGTTGGCTGCTTTTATAGCGCTTTTCACCACACTGATATATATTATAGGGCCTGCGGTAGCAGCCCTGTAGTTATGGTTAAGTTGCTCAACCCATAGGAAGAGAAGTTTTTGGGTGGCTTATAACTTTGACGCCGTTCGACGAATGTGCAGAAAATATATAGATGGATATACACATGTACATGTTTTTGGGTGTGTGTTTGGCGGCGTGCATTACTGTGCGTGTTCTCCCGAGTCTGACAGCTTGTGCGTGCCTATCATGGCGTTTTTGTGTGTGTAACACACATTCCCATGTACACGCCCATGCAGTCCCACAAACAGCCACAGTAACTCAGCCTGTGCACACACACAGAATCAGACATGTACACAGTCACATCCGAGCACCAAAATACCCATAAAGACGTGCACACGCTTATGTGTGGGCACACACACATGCGCTTAAGCCTTGCTGTGCGCACACACACTGCCAAATGCGTACACTTTATCTCCATTGTGACTACAGTAAATTCAGTGGTAAAAAAAAAGACTTCTTCCATATTTCTGTAAAATGTTCTGAGAGCAGTGTCATGCCATAAAGTGCCCTGGAGGGCTCTCCGCCATTGAGTCTGCACTGCCGCCCGCCGGAGCCACTGGACAGAAGGCCGCTGGCTGCTAATGGCCATTTTGCTCCAGGGTGGCTTATTAAAACATTTATACATAAATGCTTAAAATTGCATACATTATTTAAAAAAAGAAAGAAAGAGACCTCGTAAGCAATTTAAAATGCTGCCCTGTCCCCTCTGGCCTCCACCCCCACCTCCCGCCTCCCACACCTACAAAAACGTATTAGATAGCAAAAAAAGTAATCTTGGAGCTGAGACGGGCAGCAGTAAGCTGACATGTCACCCCCAAATCAGACACCCCTGGTTGCACTTTCAACCTCAAATACACTGTCAACCCCAGAGCGAGTGAGCACGCACTACCATGGTTGCACTGTCACGTGCAAATCAGGCACACACACCACTAAGGCGGGGGAGTCACCCCCAGACCCTATCCCATTGATTGCACTGTCACCCATAGCATAGGTCAGTCACCCCTGGTTCAGGAGTGGGCATTTCTGATTAAAGTGCGTCAGGCACAGACAATGGGGTGCCTTCTAACACCCAGCAACTCACCAACAACTCAGCCTCGTACTGATGCTCCCATGCATTACCCAGCCACTCTTACACCCTCCTCCTTATCTTAGAATCAGCACCGCCCTGATCCTGACACTCATGGCTCCTGTGATCCTTGCACTGATTCCCTCCCTGATCCAGGAATCAGTATCCACTGACCCTGCCCCCATTGATCCTGGCACGGATGCGCCCATGAATTACCCAGCCACTCTTACACCCTGACACTTATCATAGAATCAGCATCGCCCTGATCCTGGCACCCATGTGTCGTGTGATCCTTGCACTGATTCCCTCCCTGATCCAGGAATCAGTATCCAGTGACCCTGCCCCCATTGATCCTGGCATTGTTACGATACCTCCACTAATTGCCCCATGGCACTGACACCTCAGTGGAACTCAGTCGCATGCAACCCCCTGATTCTGGCCCTGCCCACCCCCTTTTTCCTTTTACCCCCATCCTTCGACCTGGCACCGATGTCCACCCTGATCCCGCTGACCCCTGTCGCCCCACGACCCTTCCCTCCCGAATCCTGGCACAGCGCCTAGCACCAACACGCCACACATGGCCAGCACCCCGCCCCCGGTGCCACCCGCCTTCCTCTGACACTAGCACTCACATTTAATTGTAGCCCAGCCGCGCCCGCCCCCCTGCTCCCCTCCCGATCCTGGCACGGGTGCCCCCGCCCCGCCCCCTCCCTGGTACTGCCCCCCGTGATCCCGGCACGCCCCCCTCGGCCCCCTTTATGGGGCTCGCCATTGATTTGTTTCCTCGGCGCAGCTGCGACCTCTGTTGAGGGACAAACATAATCAGCACTGACGCAAATTAGATGGTTATTCGTTTTGAAAATTGACAGAAAAACAATAAAAAAGATGAAATGCTCCCAAATCAATAGATATAATGAAATTCAAATAATCCAAGAGATGAGGTCTCCATGGCAACTGATAATGTGGAAAAGAAAACAATTTAATAAAGGACAGACACACTTTGAAAACAGATTGGGGGGAGGGAGGGGTGCCCGGCTGCCGTGAAGGATCACTGTCCGTCCCAAGGACAAGGCCCATAATTAAGAGCTCGGCCCAGAAAGTGCAGATTCAGGCTTTAATACGGAAAATGATTCCGGGAGCAGTGACTTGGAAAGCCGTTTGTTCTGACCTTCCCGCGCGGCCTGCGCACAGGGCTGAGTTATGCCATATTTGTGTTTTTATAGTGCAGGAGGGGGAGGGGGGGTTAAACAGTATTTACAGCTCACTTGTTTTCAGAAGGAAAGAGAAATTGAGTTTATGGAAAGATGCGAGCGCCAGAGAGATCCTCGCTGTGGAGCGGGTGGGGGGGCTGAGTCTGACGCTGCTAAAGGACGCGGGCCGCGGGTGGGGGCTTCCCTCAGAAACGCCTGCACTTCTGCCCCCCCCCCCCCTCCCACCGGCCCCCAGCCCCCATACGGTTAGCATGCCTGCCCGGCGCAGCATTCCGTCAGAAAATCTAGAAAGTTTGTATGTGGAAAGTGTGCGTCTGTGTAGGTGTTGTGAACGTGTGTGACGAGTGTCATTGCTTTTGTTTGTGTGTTTAAGTGGATGTGTGCGTTCATACCGGTGAAGCTGTGTGTGCGTTTGCGTGAACGCAACATATTGGCACTGAATCAACTCTATTAATCACTGTGAATAAAAGGAACGGCACAGGCTCTGCCTCAGAACCAGACCCCGAAGGGGAGGGTAAGGACACATGACAAGGACCCAAAACACAGGACGCCCCCCCCCCGGGCATGGCACGCTCCCAAGACAGACCCCTTAGGGCACGGCAAGGACCCAGCCCCAAAACACTCCGGACAGACTCGTTCATAGCATCCACCCTGGAGAGAGACAGGTCAAGGGTACAGGACAGAGACCCTCGGGAAATGACAATAGCCCTAGAAAGAGACCTCTGGGACATGACAAGAACAGAGAACCTCAGCACATGCCAAGGGCACATGACATAGGCCTTTAGGACACAACAAGGACAGGTCACAGGGACCCCCAGGACATTACATGGGCACAGGACACAGACCTTCAGGAGAGGACAAGGGAACAGGACACACGCCCTCAGGATATGACAAGGGCCCAGCCCAGAATCACTAAGGACATGACAAGCACACAGGACAGACTCTCTCAGGTCATGGCATCAGGGACGTCATTTCACCAAAATGCCAGGGGTAGCGGAAGTGACATCACACGACCCTTGACCTCTGATGACATCACAGGAAGTGATATCATTCTACTCCACCCTGAAGTGATATCACGGGTAGCGGTGGAGCACAACCTTTCACCCGTTGACAAAACAGGAAGTGCCATCACATAGCATGTTCCTAAGTACACAGTGAAAAATATGGTTATGATGTGCGTATAATGTGATATACATTTCATACAAGAATGTGTCATTAAGATCAGTGTGTACAGGCCCATATTACCAAATTACTGTGAATGCAAGCAGGTGTCGATGGCAAAATGATAATGATGTATTATTATATTGCACTTAAGCTTAAGCACTTTATATAGAAAAAATATACATATAATATCACCCAACCTGTGTTGGTACTCATTTATCGACCTCAGAAGGATGAAAAGGCTGAGTTGAGGTGTTTAAAAACAAACTTCATCAGTGACTCAACCCCTGAAGTGTGCCTGAAATAAACCTTTAATGAGTCTAGCAATTATTGTATAGAATTCCAGAAAGACACATTTTTGGGATTCCTGTTCTTTCTTATTTAGGGTCACTGCTGAAAGTGTTAGACTTGTGGAACCCCTGTTCTTTTTAATTTATTTGTATTTTTGTTTAATAGGCCTGAACAATAAAGCCTGCCACTCCAGAAGCAAAGAGCCACATGGTGCTGGACACAGCCCAGGAGCTTACATAAAAATAAAAATGTAAAAAGATTGTTTTAGGGGTAGCAAGGGAGAACACAGGGGTAGCTAGGAAGACATCGGGGGTTGCAGTTGCAGTTGCGACCCCTCGCGACCCCTAAATGACGCCTCTGCATGACATGCACCCAAGAAAGAGACCTTCAGGTCAGGACAAGGGCACATGACAGAGGTCCTTAGGACACGTCACAGAGAGCCTTAAGACATGACAAGCACTGAGGACCGACACTCTTAGGGCATGACAAGAATTTAGCACATAACCTTTCAGGACATGCCATGAACCCAGGACAGAGACCCTCGAGGTATGACAACAAAAGGCCAGAGACCCTCAAGACATGTCAAGGACCCAGTACAGAGCCCCTCAGAGCATTACAAACCCTGTGGGTATCAGGTAATATTATCCCCACCAATAATATCGCCATATATATGGTCGTGGGGTAAGGCCATAGGCGATATTATTGCTGGGGATCATTTATGGGGTTATTGGGACCGGGGGTTGCAGGGGTGTCCCCAGATCTATTAAAAACTGATGGGGGTTGTGGGGGTGGTTCCATGGCTTAATATCACTGCAAAAATATGGCGATATTCTTGTATGGCCATATTTTTGCGGGGATATTAACACATGGAACCGCCCCGTGAAAGGAACCCTCAGGACATGATAGGGACCAAGGAAAGAGACTTCAGGACATGACAAGCTCCCATGAAAAAGACTCTCGGGACACGGCAAGGACAGGGCAGAAAACTCTAGGATATGACAAGGACTGAGAACAGAGACTCTCAGTATAGGACAAGAACACAGGACAGATACCCTTCGTGTAGGACACATAAACAGGACAGAGATCCTCAGGCCGTGACAAGCAACCAGGACAGAGGCTCTGCGGACATAAGGGTGAAGGACAGAGACCCTCACGCCTTGAAAAGCACAGAGGATAGAGACCCTCGGGACATGACAAGGGCCCAGCACAGACATCCTCATGAGATAAAGGTGGAGAAAAGAGGTCTTTAAGACTTAACAAGCACAGAAGACAGAGGCCCCCAGGATATGACAAGGACCCAGCTCAGACATCCTCATGAGATTCAGGTGGAGGAAAGAGGCCCATAAGAGATCCCAAGCACTGAAGACAGAGACCCTCATGACATGACAAGGACCCCGCACAGACATCCTCGGGACATATAGATGGAGAAAAGAGGTCCTTAAGAAGTAACAAGCACAGAAGACAGAGACCTTCAGGACAAGATGAGGAACCAGTACAGACACCTTCAGTACAGGAGAAGGACATAGAGCAGGTAACCACAGGCCATGGCACGCACCTATGACAGAAATATTCAGGACTCGACAATATTACAAGACAGGGACCAACAAGACATGACCAGGGCGAGGACAGAGCATATTCGTCCTAAAGTAAGTGAACGAGGTTGACCTTTAGAGAGATTTGTAGTAGCAGAACAGGACATCATTCAAATAACGTTACAAGCATGGAACAGTGACAGGAACACGTTGAATTCAGACACATGCAACAATAGACCGTACTAGGGATGTATATTATGGGATGTTAATAAAGCATCCATGCAAAGAAAAGCGTTGAATCCTTCAATGCAATAGATCTTGTATATGCCACACAGATCGTTAACATGGACAATTGGCTGATGTAACCTTTGAGACACTTTACACTAGCACGGAAAACTAGACAATACCTCACTGTCAGAAACAGGACCCTAGGCAGATATCTTCCTGAATGCCACACTGGGAATACCAGCTGGGCAGGCAGACGGATGGGTGACTAGATGCTGAACGCACTTTAGCTGAGCTTCCACAATGTCCTATCCTGTGTTTCATGCGCCAATACAAGCCAAATAATCTCTATTAAGGACGTTTGGCTCACCTAATGGTAGCGCAGGCTGAGCTCAAAGGTTTATATATGGCAGAAATGCTGATGGAGGTCGGATGCAAAAATGAACAGGCACAATTGTCTGCACAGCTAAACATGTAAAGAACATCAGATCGAGGTAGGACTCCATTCCCTAAGCCACTATACATCAAGATCGACAAAGAACTTGCAAGACATTAGTATAAAAAATAGTCTATAGTTTACTTTCAGGTTTGGAACGCTTTCACTTGGGGCCACTGTGCATGGACCTCTTGAGGGGAGGGAACGGTGGCAACATGTTGCATCACTGCCCCATGCAGATTAGGAGTGGAGAACTTGTCATAGCAGTGAGGGTCCTCTGAGGCAACTCGCAGGGACTCGCGAGACTCCAAGGTGTCAGAAAAGTACTCAGATGAAGCGAGTGGCGCGCCTATGCCCTCTCATGTCCCGTCATGTGTGCCCTCAGTTTAGCATGCTGTTCCGCAGACGGACTCCTTGCATCTTTTCCTATCTGGGCTGGATTCAAACCTTGTGAATTGACTAATATTGAACTCAGTCTTCAACTTGTCACAGGACGATAACAATACATTTCTTCATTTAAAATTCACCCTTTTCTGCCCTTTTGGCCTCATAGATGCCTATCTGCCATGGTGTGTGGGATTGGGAGTACATGTTGGTAGACTGAAGGACTTAACCAGACATGCAGCATGGGCCAGCTATTCCGCAGTGTGGTGGGCGCACAATGCTAGTAGCACGTATTTGGGTAATGCACACGTGGATCACTGTACCCTTTCTCGCTCTCTGTCTGGATAGCTGCAGGGTGGCCAGTGCAGTACCTGGTGCAAGCCTTGCACATGGAATGATTAAAACAAAAGCAGAGGGGGAGAACTCTTATGACAGTGGAGCTGGGTATAATGGTCAGAAAGTCAAACATTACTAATTATGTCAAGGGAACACTATTCAATTCTATTTCCAGCCGACACATGTTTCAACCCTCCTGGGTCTTCATCAAGGCAATGAGTCAATTCTGATGTCAAAATGAACAATGAGGTTGCTAGTAGAGTAATCAAGGCTTGATATAATCCTGATGCGGGGTGTAGTAAGAGGTGACAAGAGTAGTCGATCTCCAGGTTGGGTAGATATAGTTAATATTCGGGATGATTTCCCGTGTAGTACTAACTTCCATTAATGGACATAGGGACCCATCATCTTCGAAAGGCCGTTTAGGGCCTGTTGGAGGAAGCATTTCGGCATGCAGTATCCTTCTTATGGGAATGATTAAGCCACGCTGCTCAGTGGCTGTCTACAAGGCACTCTCCGTCCCGATGTAGGACAAATGATCCCATAGTACTCTTTTTAACACTGAGGGCCTAGGTGCAGCTGGGCATAGCTGAGCATTTCAACATTACCCCAGGCTGCAGGTGTGTTGTGTTTTGGCACAGGATACCTCTGGCGTGGTCACAGTACAGGCCTAGATGCTCCGATACTACTATGATGGTGATTTGGTGCAGTATAAAAGCACAATAGAATAACATAACAGTGAATGCATGATGGCAGCTAGAGTGGACTACGCATCAGCCTATGGATTTCATACACCACTAGGCCAAACACTGATTTAAGGGGACGGTCAAGAGACACCTCGGACGGCCAACTTAAAAAATCCATTCAAGAAAAAAAATGGAACTGAACCCAAAAGGCAGGAAGAATGTGGGTAAGATTACTAAGCAGGTCCTAGCCCAATGCCGAGGCCCAACATTAGAGACTAGTGCAAAAACGTCCAATGGACAAAAGAATCAAAGTGCCCCTTCAGCACAGAAACCAGGCAGAAAAAGATGGTGCCCGCCTGGCAAAGAGAAAGGGTGTAAACAGCCAGTGCCCAGCTGGGAAAAGGAACAGGCACGGGAATGGAGTAAGCACTAGCTACAAAGGCAGCACAGACAACCCCAGAACTCACTAGCTGCACAGGCCGGTAATTAGCTGGCGGCGGGCGGCACGGCAGCACAAGTCCAGACCATGCCTATATCAATCTCAAAAGGTGCTTTCCCCAATTCTTGCTAAACTTACCCAGCCACCTAAATCCCTGAGCTCTGTGCTAAAACCTTCTAGAGTCTTTAAGGTAAGCTAGACAATGTTTATCACAAAACTGCTATCCACATCTCTGGATACAACGTCACACCTTGTTTCTTCAACCACCCTCCCCCCGCCCTCATCAAAAGGGCAGACCTCAGAGGTGAACCTTTTTTTGAGGCTTTGGTCTGTGAAAGGTCTAATTTCTATGTAGCTCCTTTTCCCCCATTCCACTCAATTTGATATTTTATTCCCAAAAGCAAAGACTCATTAATCCCTCTAGGCGTCGACCTCCTAAACTCTTTGAAGCGCTTGTCTGACACCAGTTTCCACAACTCATTTGTTGATTTGATCCTTGAAACCAGGAATACTTCATCAAGATCGGCAGAAATCCTTTGCCTTTCCGCTCTTGAAGAGTCTGTGGATTCACCCAGAGCATCAGGCTGGGTACTGCCCCATTTCCAACCTTCCTACTTTGCAAACCTCTCCGAACGAGTGGCATGGTCTCAATCGCAAGCTTCCAACGACGAGTCCAACAGGATCTTCCTCCCGCTCCAGACAGGTCTCAGAGCGGATACCGGGAAGCCTTGGATCGTCTAGGGTTTCCGATGGATCATGATGAGCCTGTTATGGGGATGATTTTACTTGATTGGCCAATCTTTGATGCTGGCAGGGTGGTACCACTTTAAAATGGTGCACCTTCCTTCTGAAAGATCACCGGCCTAATGCTGTTCTAATGCCCTTCTCTGCTATGTACTGTGGGCGGGAGGTCAGAGGTCAGCAGTGCCACCTCTATTTATTTCAGTATCTCCCTCTTGCTCTCCTTAACTTCATTCAAGCGTTCAATTTCAAATTGTACCACAAAACAAACCACAATTTATAATTAGTGACACTATTTCTCAGCTCTAGGATGGAGCCAGGAAACCCGCCCCGGTGTATGTGGACAATGGCCCAATGGTCAATGGAAAACGCAAATTGAATCCTACTAAGGCTTGGGTTATGGTTTTTGGTACTCCACTGGTTCTTGGGCTCTTGACCGGGTGGCTTCCCTCCAATAAAAATCCTAGTGTTCACCTTTGCCAGTCGGCTGACTGCGGCAGCCTAGGACTCTGCATTTTTTCGGTCTTTTCCTCTTAAGGAATATTTTCCCTCCCCGGGTTTCGCCCCTTGAGCCCAGGATGTTTTTCCAATTGCTATTTCTGAGCTGGATCCACAATACCTGTCCTGGTGCCTTCAGACGTTTCACATATGATTCTATTTCTCCGGCGCTCCGCAGTCTACACAGACTTCCAGCGCAGAGAGTAATTAAGTTCAGGGTGTTATGTCTGTCTCAGAAATCACAGTGTAGGAGCTCGTTGCAGTCCATTTGCTTTGAACTTGAACCTAAGCTCCCTACGGGCTTCCACAGAAACCTTGCCTCGTGTCCCTGGAGTCAGTAAAGGGCTACCTTGGCGCAGTGATCGAAGTGAGCGGAAACGGCCGGGAGCAGTGTTCCACTACTTCTTTGGGGACACTTCTACCGCTGCCTTGGTGGCAGATCAGTTTCCCTCCTTCCCACTAAATAAAGGCGATGGCATTGCAGCTTAGCTCAGAACCCAGGGTCTTCAGGAAACTCCTCTCCAAAGGCCTATATTTCTATAACCAGCTCACACAGTTTCAGCTACAAGTTAAGACATCAGAGCTGTAGGCTAGGCACCAGTCGCTTGGACAGGAACCCATTTATGAGAGCAACAGCTTGCGATCCGGTCAGAACGTCAGTGGTGGTCCCAGGAGCACGGCCCATAGTGCGGCAAACGAGCAGCCAGGATCGGCTCAATTCTCCAGCTGCTTGAGCTCCAGTAGAGAAGGGGCCAGTGGCCAAGGGGATCATGGTTCCTGTAGTTCTGCACTGAACCCTGGTGAATGCATTGCCTCTGGAATACCAGCACAGGCAGAGATTTGAAGAAACACTGGATATGTGCATTTTTCTGATTCAGCAGTTTTATTTTAAGTCCCCTGACATCACTGCTGCATATGTGACCCGCATCTTCTGCGATTATGTGTGTAATGTGTGGGCTCTGCATTTTTTGTTATACTATGATTACGTCCATGTGTGACGGCGTATGTCCTAAGATCTGTGCGTAATGGGCCAAATTCTCAAACTTGATCTGCTGTAAATGAGGCACGCTAGCGCCATTTGCGCCCCCCAAAAGTTCCCTGTTCTTATAGGGCATTTCAATGCGCGCATCATAGATGCCCACGTGCAAATGCTCTCTTTCAGCCCGTTGCACATTTTTTGCGCACATCAGGGGGCATTTTTTCCGCATTTTAAAGCCCACCCCCTATCCAAAAATGGGATGCACATAAAAGGCAATGAAAACAGGCTGTCTGTCCGGAAGAGGTGCAGGGAGGGGTGCGTGCACTGCATGTCTTTGAAGTGGAATGGCCGCGGTATGCATTGCTGCTGTCCAGCTTGCATTACTGTTTCTCGCACAGGAATACACAGGATGTGTTCCCCCTCTATTTGTTAGGATTTCCCTTTAACACTAATGTCTGCACGTGTGCTGGCCAGGGCATTGCTTGCTCTGCTGTCCAGCCTCCCTGAAATGTTCCAGTCACCTTTGAGAATAAGGGGACATGCGCTATTCTAAAACGAATGCATGCGCTGCACTTTTTTCATGTGCATTCGTTTCTGTGAATCTAGCAAATATGTGCCTTTGTGACATAGGCTCAGTGCATCTGAGTGTGTGTGCGCAATGTCTAGTTATGTGTAGGTTTCTTTCATGCACACTCCATTTCTTTGTGCTATTTGTCTTTGTGTCTTCAGTGTGTATCTGTAACTGTCTGAAGGCATGCTCAGTTTGTGTGAGGGTGCAATGGACAGTCTGACTCGGTTTGCTCATTTATTTATTTATTTATTTATTCTGACACTTGTAAAGCGCACCAAACCCTGAGGCATCAAGGAGCTGGACAAATATTTGTATATGTGAACAAAATGGAATACTGTGCCTGGTCCCGAAACATTCCTGCAAGTTTGAAGCACTGCAAACATCAGCTGATGTGTTACTTGCCTAGAGATCCTTATCAACTCTGCACATGTTCCGTGACTGACACATATGTAAAGGTACACTGACCGGATAAACAGTAACACTCCAAAATCAACAAACCCGATTATTTATTTTATACTCTTTTGTTCAGCATGAAGGTTAGGCATCAGGGTGTGTCAGCGCGTTAGACCGAAATAAATGGTACAATTAAAGCAAAAAGCAAAACCAAAAGTCGATGGATGGAAAGTTTTGAATCAATCATAACCACTGGCACGGTTCCGGGCAACCCCCCAGACCATCGTTTTTCAGCCTGACAATCCATTACAGAAGGGGAAAGACTATATGCAAATCAGGCCTGGTCCCGCCTCTTGTGTTTTGCAATAGTCAGCCCGAGTGGGACGGGTATGCCCAGACGTGGGTCCCGTGCCTGCTGGGCCTAGAGACCCAAGCTACTCCTCACTGATGATGCCCAATGAGGCCGAAACAGGTCTGGGGATGCTTCTGGTCTCGTGCAGAGGGGATATAGCCCAGCGGTTCAAGCTGGACTTCCTCTTTGGGGGTGGGACCAAGCCTGATTTGCCTGTGGTCTTTCTCCTTTTGTAATGGATTGACAGGTGAAGAAGGATGGTCTGAAGGGTTGCCCAGAGCAATGCCAGGGGCTAAGATTAATTCTAAACCAAGTTCCAGCCATCACCTCATGAGTTTGAAATTAAACCGAAAAGGCAAACCAAAACAAATACAGTACATGCCTTCACAATAATAAGCCCTCACAATAATGAACACATTCACAAGCACATAAAACACTGCAAAAAGGAGCATGAACCCAAAATACACCCCCTGAAACATGTGGGCCCATAACCAGGTCTTCAGAGCCCTAATTAAATCCTACCGCTGGCGGCGCACATCTGGAAGGGCTTCTCAGCAGGTAATGGTGGCCCCTGGAAAGCACCTGTTCCAAGCAGAGGACCAATGAAAGAGGGGGAACTCTAGCAGGAACACACCCACCTTTTCCTTTCAGAGGCACCCTGGGATTGAACCCTTGACCCGGCTCTTCTCCTGAAAAGATGTATTATTTATGAATTTCATAAGAGAAGACTTGCTGACTAATGCTATTTTGCTGCTGCGGGGAAAGGATTCTCCAGACTCATGTGGGGGGCTGCGTATTGCTGTTTAGCAGGCCTGGCTTCCGACACTGTTCCTAGAAATCATGCCCGCTCCTATGAGCTTCCAGAGGCGGCACGAGCTCCCCCGGAAGGCCATTTTCAGTGCTCGAAGCAACAGCAGCAGATCGGTCCTAAATGTTGGAAAGCATTGACAACTCCCTGTAGAATTAAAGTAAACGTTCGGCGGCCACTCTGTCATCTGCAGTGTAGCAATAGTTCCAGGTGCCTGTCATGTTCAGGGCCACCCTTAACTTATCAAACTGGCCCACATTGGCCAAAAAGGTGGCCAATTTTCACTGGCCCACAAAAGCATTTAGCATTTTTGGTACATGCATTGCCCTATAGGCTAGTCCGAGACTGACGGCTCATCCATAATGGGGCGGGGGGGGGGCACCCAGAGGCCCCCTCACCGATTATGGAGGAGCTAAGGAGCCAGCCCAGTGAAACAGTGAACACTCCCTCAGCTGCTTTTTCCAGCTGAGGGAGTGCTCCTGGGATGGCTGAACTGTCAAAGGGAAACACTATTTCCCTTTGACAGTTCAGTTTAGTTGCCCAGCCACACATGCTCACTGAGCCATGCAAGGCTGGGGCGTTTTGCTTCGCCAGCATTGCATAGCTCATTGGAAATGCTGGCTGGGGCACTGCATGTCTGTATGTGCGAGGAGGAGCTCCTGCGCCTCCTCGCACATACGGACAGAGCAGCCTGGAGCAGGGCGTTTCAGCACCCACACGCAGGCCAGTGCAGAAGGTAAGTTTATGTTAATTTTTTTTTAATTTAAACATGTGTATGGATGTGTGTATGCTTGTGTTATGAGTGTGTGTATGGTGATGGATGCTCATGTGAATGATAGAGGGATTGCTGTATGAATGTGGTGTGTGTTAGTTTGTTTTGGTCCGTTTAGCTGATTTTGGCAAGTGGTGGATAGAGGGGGAAGGAGGGTTGCACAACAAAGGCATTTTAAAAATGCCTAAATGCCTTTGTTGCACAATCCCCCTACCCACCTGCCAAAATCAGCTCCCCTTCTGAGGTGCTGTGGAGTCCAGGGAACAGGGATGGTATTTTTTGTACTCGATTTCTATCATAGATGTCCAGTCAAAAATGCCATGCTTTCCCCCTTGGCACCCCAATGCCTTGCATGCACACATCATCATGTTGATTGTGTTGGGCCCAGTGGAGCCCAGGGCACAGGGATGGTCTATTTTTACTGGACATCTATCACAGATGTCCAGTAAAAAATATGCCTGCCCCCGAGTCCCCCAGCCCCAATTGCAAACTGTTTGGCTATTTACCCATTTTTTTAAAGTATGCTCTACAATGCAACATTGTAACCCATTATTTAAAAAAAGATTCACAGGGGGAAAACCCCCGAAACCCTCTTGATTGGTTCGAGCTCCCTCAGTGGGCCCGGTTACTATGGCATTTTTGGGGGAAATAGTTATGCCCGACCACCTAAAAAATTCACCAGCCGCCACTGGCCCTTGCACTGTGTTAGGAACGGGATGGGGGAGCCCAGGGTCTGTGGTCGGAGCAGGATGGGCAGGAACCATGGGATAGTGGTGGGAGCAGGCTGGGGAGAGCCCAGGTTGTGTGATAAGGTGGGGAGAGTCCAGGGACTGGGTAGGAGTGGGATAAGGGAGCTGTCCATTTGTCTTTTTTGGGGGGGCCCGGCGTGCCCAAATGTTGCTCAGGAGGGCCCAGGCCAAAAAGGGTTGAAGACCACTGCTCTAGTACCTGCTGAGAGCACGTTGTTTCCCTCTCCTATCCGATCCTCAGAGACCTTAAGTGTTCCTTCTGTGCTCGGAGTGCACCAATGTATTCTCACACCTGCTTAGTGTTCGCTCTGTGCACTGAGTGCTCCGGTGTATACTCATACCCACTGAGAGCCCTTTAGTGTTTCCAATCCCATACCTTTGCAGTGTCTTTTCGTGTGCCTGCTGTGCTCTGAGTGCACCAGTGAACGCTCATACCCACTCAGAGCCCTTTAGATTGTCCTTACGTTTGCAGTGTCCCTTCGTGTTTCTTCTGTGCTCCGAGTACACCATTGAACTCTCATACCCACTCAGAGCCCTTTAGAGTTTTCATACCTTTGCCCTTTCATGTTTCTTCTGTGCTCTGAGTGCACCAGTGTATTCTCACACCTGCTTAGTTTTTCATCTGTGCACTGAGCGCTCCGGTATATACTCATACCCACTCAGAGCCCTTTACTGTGTCGATACCTTTGCGGTGTCCTTTCGTGTTTCTTCTGTACTCTAAGTGCACCGGTGAACTCTCATACCCACTCAGAGCCCTTTAGTGTTTCCATACCTTCGCTGGGTCCTTTAGCATTTCTTCTGTGCTCCAAGTGCACCAGTGTACTCTCATACCCACTCAAAGCCCTTTCAAGTGTCCATACCTTTGTGGTATCCTTTAGTGTTTCTTCTGTGCTCTGAGTGCATCAGTGAACTCGCATACCCACTCAGAGCCCTTTAGTGTTTCCATGCCTTTGCGCTGTCCTTTCGTGGGTCTTCTGTGCTCCGAGTACACAGTGTACACTCATACCCACTCAGAGCCCTTTAGTGTGTTCATACCTTCGCAGGGCCTTTAGTGCTTCTTCTGTGCTCCGGGTACACCAGTGAACTCTCATACCCACTCAAAGCCCTTTAGTGTTTCCATACCTTCGCAGGGTCCTTTCGTGGGTCTTCTGTGCTCCGAGTACACAATGTACACTCATACCCACTCAGAGCCCTTTAGTGTGTCCATACCTTTGCAGGGCCTTTAGTGCTTCTTCTGTGCTCCGGGTACACCAGTGAACTCTCATACCCACTCAGAGCCCTTTAGTGTGTCCATACCTTCGCAGGGCCTTTAGTGCTTCTTCTGTGCTCCGAGTGCACCAGTGTACTCCCATACCCACTCAGATCCTTTTAGTTTGTTGATACCTTTGCTGGGTCCTTTTGTGTTTCTTCTGTGCTCCGAGTGCACAAGTGTACCTTCATACCTTCTTAGAACCCTTTAATATTTCTTCTGTGATTGGAGCACACCATTGTACCCTCATACCTGCTTAAATCCACATTAGTGTTTCTTCTGTGATTGGAGCACACCAGTGTAATCTCATACCTGTTTAGAGCCCTTTTGTGTTTCTTCTGTGTTCCGAACCATCCAGTGTTTCTCACATGCCCGCAGTCCTTTCGAGTTTCTCTGTTCTCTGTTCTGAGCCTTCCAATGTTTTCCTGGTGCATGCTCAGAGGCTTTCAAGGTTTCTTTGGTCTATGCTGAAAGCCTGTTAGTGTTTCTTCTGTGCTCTGAGTGCACCAGTGGCCTCTCATACCTGCTCAGAGCCCTTTGTTTCATTTGTGCTCTGAGTGCACCAGTGTACTCTCATTCCTGCTCAGAGCCCTTTTGCTGGGGCGTTATTTGGGAGTTCCCAGGGATCGGATCTGCTACCCCTGGCTCACCCTGTGCTACCCCTAAACCTGTCCTTGCGACCCCATGGTCACTGGACAAAGAGGCAGTGCCAAGATCAGATATCTGTGTTGCACCTGAAAAAGGCGGTTTTTAATGCAGCTATATATGCCACAGCTTTTTTTCACCTGGAATATAGATCTCATTAGCTGGAGAAATAACAAGGATGCAGGAAAAACCATGAAGCCACCATCACTAATAGGTTGACAGTCCATTAGTGAAGAATGCCTGAATGCTTGGTTTCAGAGGCTGAGCTGTCTGTGCAGCTCATACCCAATACTGTAGCAACAGGAAGGGTATGGGACTAGGTCTAGCTAGCTGGGAATGGGTAAGAGCAGCCTGCAGTACTCAGTGACAGCGCAGCATGAACGCAAATCTCATCAGTGTTTCACATTGTCTGCTTTGCTCATCCAGTGAGCATGTGATGAGAGGGGTGTGCCCCAGTGGCTTCTGCCACCAATCCTGCCTGCCCACTCTGTGGCCTGACCCAGATCTGCCAGACCTGCATCACCTGCACACTGTAGATAGACGCCAGGTGAGATCATTCATTTACACAGAGTTGCCCTCTACCTTTGAAGTACCCCATCTGTTGCTTCCCCAAGCAAAAATAATACATATTTGGAAGGATAGCTCAGGGGCAATGCACTTGCTTTTGGAAATAGACGATGCAATGCAGTGCAACATGGGTTCAGTTCCTGTTCCAGTGCTTGGAGGCTGGCATTAAGCAACATATAAAGGACCACAGAAAATAATAAAATGGGCCTTTTCTAGGGCTGATGTCATGGAGCTGCTGCTGTTTACATTTTAAAATAATTTTAAAAAACTGCAATTACTGTGACCTGCAACACATCCTTCTCCTCTATCTCCCATATAACAAAAAAATGGTGGGTTACTTACTAAATAAGCATAACATTTATAACCACTGGCACAGCTCTGGGTTGGAGGTGTGTGCTTGACGACTCAATGTTATGCAGGCTAGTACTGAAGACTTAAGATGTTGTACCAGTGACTTACAGATACCGGGAGAGAGTGTTTGAGACATAATATGTTGTAAGAGAGTTGAAATGCATTGAATGCAGATATATGATGTTGGAGGAGGGTAATAGAGACTCACACTGTTGGGGTGTTGAAGGAGGGAACTGGAGACTTAATTTACTAGTTTGCTTGGGGTTGATGGTGTTGCAGAATGCTGGAGACTTAAGTTGTTGGAGGGTTGCACTGTGTAAGCATGATGGTGTTGGAGCAAGGCATTGGAGGTGTAAGGTTATGGAGGGTGGGAGTGGGTGCCAGACATTTAAAGCTGTTGATGGATGGCCTTTAGCGACTCCCAGTGGATGGCAGGGTGCCCATGGTGAAAATGGTTGGGGGAAATTCAGGCTCTGGGTGACTGGCGTGAGTGGGTTGCTGTGCAAAGGTTCAAAAAGCACTGTTGACAAGAAAATCCCTGCCTGTATTATTGTACAAGTGTAGAAGCATGAAGTGGTACAGCCTCTGATTGTCTTCTGGTTGGACTTGTGTTGGTCAGTTGCTGTTTCAGTCTGTGGTCAGACACTTGGTAGGCACTCAGGCGTTTAGATCTCTTGAGCTGCTCTGTCTGTTTACAGTTTAGCCCGAGTGATGTACAATAGTCCAGATTGTTGTGTTGGACGTTTGCTTACACTCACAGTA
Organism: Ambystoma mexicanum; assembly: GCF_040938575.1. Lineage (NCBI taxonomy): Eukaryota > Metazoa > Chordata > Amphibia > Caudata > Ambystomatidae > Ambystoma > Ambystoma mexicanum. The sequence continues at coordinate 431,995,633 of NC_090929.1, forward strand.
ATTTGGTAAAATGAGCCTACACACACTGATATTAACTCTATATATGGTGATCCATTCTTGTATGAAATGTATATCATATTACAGTGATATCATAGCCATATGTTTCTTAGTGTAATGAGGAACAATGCGATGTGATGCCACCACTTCCTGTTTTGTCAAGGGGTAAAAGGTTGTGCGCCATCACTTTCCACAATGTCACTTGGGGGCGGGGTAAAATGGCATCACTTCCTGTGATGTCATCAGAGGCCAAGGGTCATGTGATGTCACTTCCACTACCCCTGGCGTTTCGTGTTTCTTCTGTGCTCTGAGCCATCCACTGCTTCTCTGGTATGTGCCAAGAGTCCTTTCGAGCTTCTCTGTTCTCTGCTTCGAGCCTGCCATGTCTCCCCTGGTGCCCGCTCAGAGACTTCCAGGGTTTCTTTGGTTTATGTTGAGAGCCCTTTCATGTTTCTTCTGTGCTCTGAGCGCATCTGTGTACTCTCATACCTTTCTTCTGTGTCGATAGATGAGTAACATTACATTAGGCAATAATACCAGTTATTAAAGCGGTGTGCATCTGAAAGGAAGCACTGTACAAACACCTGATATTATTATTATTATTATTATTATTATTATTATTATTATTATTATTATTATTATTATTATTATTATTTGTTCTCAAAGTTCTTCATTGTCTCCCTTGTCCAAGCTCTGTGTCCTTTAATATTCCAATGAGTACTTTCAGAAGCTTTGGCTCTAACAGTGAGGCAGACTCAGTTCCCCAAACAAGGATGCAAAGTGTCTCACTACCTGAGAGCAGTGGTTGAAGTGAGCGGGAACGGTCGGGAGCCGTGTGCCACTACTTTTATTTTGCACTGTTAGTCGCTCCTCTACTTTTTGCAACCATTTTCACCATTTGGGAACTGAAGTTAAAGCACACATCTGCATTCTACCACTGGAAATCAGTTATAGCTAAACTCAAATCTGTTTCAACTCAATTGGCTGTCAACCAACATGAGTGCAACCCTTGGAAAATATGTTGCAAGTGCCTCCCTTCCTACTCTGTCCCCTGCCGGAATCACTGTTCCACTACTTTGTTGGTACGCTTCCATCACAGCCCTAGAGACAGTGGCTGGAGGCTTGCATCCTCACCCATGGAAACATGTAAGCCCCCCTTGGCAGAACGTGAGGCAGTCTCTGAGGATATTTGGAGGGGATCTTCCCTCCGGGTGTTTCACAGTGGTGGGGCTCTAGAATGGGGATACATATATGCATGTTGTAATTATGATCCTGGCAGGGGTGGACTGGCCTATAGGAAACTCTGGGGATTTTCCGGTAGTCCTCTGTACCCTGGGCCTCTTGTGTGTGGCATTTCATAATGTTCCCATAGGAAGAGGGTTAGGCTTGCTGAAAATGTGTAATATGGGGCCACTTAGAAAAATATTTCCAGGGCCTATTTTGTTTTTTCAGTCCACCCCTAGGCAGTCCCATTGCTGGGTGTTGGATCACAGTGGAGTAATGAAGAGATGCATAGAGCCTTGTGGGGGAAAGAGTTGCTAGGCCATTGAAAGGAGATAACGCAGATCCTCATGAGTACCAACTTCACATGGGATAATCCATCTATGTAAATATGTTCTATGAAGCGTAAGCGCTGTACAAATAACAAATCATACATTACGTATGAACAGTATAAATGTTGACAACATACATTATAAACAATAGCAACAAACTACATACAGAAGCAGAGAAAATAGCTAGAATTATAGCCAGATTTGAGATGGTTTGACTAGAATAGCCACTCCGAGGCTTCTGGACAAGCCTCTGCTCCTGTGTATCTCTTCCCTGCCAGGTTGGCCGCCCGGCCGAGAAGTTTGATCACATTTCACCTGGTCTCAGGCATGTCCACCGTCATCCGTCCGGGGCATGTATACAGTTCACATTTGCCTGATTGGTACATTAGGCGGTGCATGACCAAACCTCTGCTTATTTGGCCAATAAATTGGCTATTTCAGGTGGCATGAGGGGGTTCAGGAGCCAGATGTGGTCCTGTTAGGGCCTTTGCCCAAGCCTTTGACTGAGAGAGAAGACCCGGCTTCCCACCACTCTTCACACAAAGCTCCTCACTCTCTTGGGTATACCAAAGGGCAGTTGCTCAGAGGTATCACAGAAGCCTCCAGCTTCTTGCTGAGCTCTTTACAAACTGCTTAAACATACACCCCAAACTGGGATTGGCACACACGTATGGATTTCTTCTTGACTCATAACTTGTTTTCATGAGAACGGTTCAATTAAAGACCCACTTTTTCATAATTATTCCCACTTATACCCCAGGTTTTGTTACCAGCCTGATTTGCTGCCACTGATGTCCTTATGCAGCTTTTTTTGGGGGGAAGGTAGGGTCAGGTGAGCTAGGCAGCGCCCTTGCACCCTTATTGATATTGATGTTGGTATTTTATTTCTATCGCGCTCGTACACAAGTGTTTCAGAGCGCGACAAGGCAAGGGAGGGGAACAGGGGAAAACAAAACAGCGATCTTACAAGGCCCAGTGACATTGAGAACACGCAAGTGCATGGTAGAGTGGGAGGGGGAAAGTGCATGGAAGGGTGGAGAAGTTTAAAGTGTGAAGCAGAGGAGAAACAGATAAATAACAACAAATAAATAATAAAGGCAACAAACAGTGGTAGTGCAGCGAGCAATTTGCAAGTGCTAGGTTTAAGGCAGCAGACAGGGTAGGTCTGATAAGTGCAGGAAGAAAAAGGGGGGCTGTATGGGTACAGATACAGACCCCAGTGCAAGGGGTGGCCTGGAGGTATTGTGGGAGGGTGGCAGGCTGAACAGGTACCTGGGTCCGGAGTACAGAGGGTGGCCAGGTGCACATTGCCAAGAGAGAACAGATCAGCAGGGGAGAGGGGGAGCGAAAGCAGAAGAAAAGAGGAAGGTCTTGAGGTGCTTCCAGAACCAGAGATAGTTCTCCTCAAGTTTTAGAGTGGCAGGGAGGCTGTTCCAGAGGGAGGCCCCAGCCGAGGACAGAGATCTACCCCCAGCTCGTTTCTTTGAAAAATGACTGACCCTGAGGGAGTTGGAGGTAGAGGAGTGAAGAGCTCGAGAGGGGAGGTATTTGCGGATAGCTGAAGATATTTTGGACCCAGGCCCCAGAAAGCCTTGTGGACAATGCAGAGGGTTTTGAATTGAATCCTTGCATCCACTGGGAGCCAATGGAGAGATTTCAGAGCTGGAGAGATACGATCCCAGGGCTTGAGGCCAAGGACAAGTCTCGCAGTCCTGTTTTGGATTAGTTTCAGAGGGCGGAGAGTAGAGACAGGTAGATTTAGAAAGAGGCTGTTACAATAGTCCAAGATAGAGAGAACCAGAGCTTGGGATACCATGAACTTCTGGGGGAAGGAGAGGAAAGGCAGAGTACCTCTGAGGAGGTGCAGTAGGAAATTTGACTTTTTAGAGGCCTCAGGGATGTGGCGGAGAAGGAAAGGGTGGAGTCAAAGATGACACCGAGGTTCTTAGCCTCGCATGTGGGAGTAGGAAGAGGGCCAAGGGAGGCTGGCCAGAGAGTGAGGGGAAAGGATGGTGAAGGAGTGCCGTTGAGGAGGATCTCCAACTTGCTGGCTTTCAGACAAAGATCATTGGCGGCACACCAATCTTGAATGGCAGTTAGGCAATCAGAGATGAGAGAGGGAGAGGAGGTGGCAGAGGGCAGCCTGAAAATGAGTTGAGTGTCGTCAGCGTAGCACCGGAAATTTGAGCAGAAAGTGGCAATGCAGTGGCGAGAGTTGCCAGGTATTGGTTGAAAAGCCAAGGCGAGAGGTTAGACTCCTGGGGAACACCACAGGTAGAGAGGAAAATAGATGAAAGGAAGGACCCAAGTTGGACCTGGGAGGGTTGATCTGAGAGGAAAGAGATCAGCCAGGCCAGAGCCTGATCAGTGATACCCAGGTTTTCACGGAGACGGTTGAGCAGGATGGTATGGTTGACCGTGTCGAAGGCAGAAGGGAGATCGTGGAGGATAGGACAGAGGGAATGTTAGAGTCAAGGTTGGAGAGCAGATCTTCACGGATGTTCAGGAGAGCAGTTTCCGTGCTTCTGGCAGCTCTGAAGCCAGACTGGTGGTCATGGAGTCAGCCAACAGAATTGGAATGAAGGTTAAGCTGAGAGATGGCCAACTTTTCCAGGAGTTTGCCCAGAAAGCGAGTAATGGAAATTGGGCGATAGTTAGCTGAACAAGAAGGATCAGCTGTGGGTTTCTTAAGAAGAGGATTCACAAAGGAGTGCTTCAGAGGGGAAGGGAAGGATCCCGAGGCAATGGAGTGGTTGCAAAAATCAGCAAGGGTCGGAGCGAGGGTGTCAATGTGGTCCTTGATGGTTTTAGATGAACAGGGATGAACCTGTTTTGTCGAGGCTTTCATAGATCGGACTTGTCTAGCGACCTCGTCAGGGGAGAAAAGAGGAAAGGACGAGAAGGATGGTTGGGGGTGGCTAAAGGAGGGTCAGCAAGCACAGATGGAGAGGGGAGAGACGGGGTGTGGGTGGAGAGGGTGGACAGGATGTCCTGGGATTTTTAAATGAAGTGAGAGGCAAGGGCATTGCAAAGAGCCTGGGAGGCAACAGGAGGGGTAGAGACTGCAGCAGGGTTGGCCAGCTCCTTGCATATTTTAAAGAGTTTGGCGGAGTTGTTAGATGCCGCAGAGACACAAGCTTGAATGTGGACTCTCTTCTTGGTGAGGACAGAGAGTCGGTATTGCCATTGTAGCAAGCGACAGGCCAGTTTGTCAGAGGATGAACAGGAAGTCCTCCATTTCCTCTCTGGATGCACACCCTGGAACATGTTAATAGGTCTCAAAATGAGGTCTCCAACCCCATCATTTCTGCCAGGTTGCCCAGTGGCTCTTCTGCACTGGTTCCAATCTGCCCAGAAAATATCTTTGAATCAAACACTCTGAGCATTGCCCTTTGTCACAGTGAAGCGCAGGGGTCCAGAAGGCTTACACTATGACTCCCACCTGCCCCAATAAGTATAGTCAATGGTGGAGTGTGATGGGAGCTGTAGTCCAAAACATCTGGCACGCCAATGGTTTCAGACCTCTGATGCAATGGGTCCGTAGGCTTCAGACAGCCCCATGGCCAGATCGCAATAACATTTTAAAGTGCCAGTTTAGTTCACATTACTGAACTGTGGGTTGCACACTTTTACAGGCTCACGACTACGGCTCAGATCATAAATACACAAATGTGGGGACACGGCACTGGCCACTGACACCTTCTGAGGACGCTCACGTGTCTGTTAGGTGTTCGCCGGGTCAAGTAGTGTGGCATAACAATGTTAGGCAGCTGCCAGTGTGGACCATCAGAATGGCAACTAACACATGGTATACATCGTGTAGGGTCTGGGGCATGCAAAGCTTTACAATGTCCCTGCAGCCAGACTGTCAGAGCTTCGTGCGGTCTCTGGTGGTGGCAGCCAGACTGTCAGCACTTCTTGTGGTCTCTGGTGGCAGCCAGACTGTCAGCGCCTCTTGCGGTCTCTGTTGGCAGCCAGACTGTCAACGCTTCTTGCGGTCTCTGTTGGCAGCCATACTGTCAGCGCTTCTTGCCGTCTCTGTTGGCAGCCACACTATCAGCGCTTTTGCAGTCTCTGTTGGCAGCCAGACTGTCAGTGCCTCTTGCGGTCTCTGTTGGCAGCTAGACTGTCAGCGCTTCTTGCAGTCTTTGTTGGCAGCCAGACTGTCGGTACCTCTTGCGGTCTCTGGTGGCAGCCAGACTGTCAGCGCCTCTTGCGGTCTCTGTTGGCAGCCAGACTGTCAGCGCTTCTTGCCGTCTCTGTTGGCAGCCACACTATCAGCGCTTTTGCAGTCTCTGTTGGCAGCCAGACTGTCAGTGCCTCTTGCGGTCTCTGTTGGCAGCTAGACTGTCAGCGCTTCTTGCAGTCTTTGTTGGCAGCCAGACTGTCGGTACCTCTTGCGGTCTCTGATGGCAGCCAGATTGTCGGTGCCTCTTGCCGTCTCTGTTGGCAGCCAGACTGTCAGCGCTTCTTGCGGTCTCTGGTGTGGGCTTTTGCTGTTTTCTTGTTTGCTGCTCTCGGGCTCTCCCTGATTATGTGTATGGCCTCTGCTATGGATTGCTTGCCACATGCTGGGCATCTTTCTCTGGGTCCCTCCTCATTAGGGTGTTTGCTGTGTTCAGTGGCAAGAAAGGTGGCTGGGTCTCACTCGTCTTGGGATTGCAGCCCTGGGCCTGGAGTTCCCTCTCCCCCTCACGCATGCTCGTTATGTTCAGTTCCCTTCTCTTCAGGAAGGAGATTGATGGCTGGATTCTGGGGAACATGTTCACGTTTCCATCCGATTTATGGCGTTACTTTGCCTAAGTGGGGCCATTTATGATCTTCTGGATAGTAAACCTTTTAAAAGGAGGCAAAGAAATAATGCAGAAAGGTGGGTTAAAAGGATGATAAAAATCAGCCCTGGAATGAGTAAGCCGCCAGCTGCAGCATGGATTATTAACCCGAGTAACAATGGTCAAGGTGGGGGGGAGTAGGAAGGGGGAAGGCGGAGGCTTAGGGCTGTTTCCCGCATAAGCCTTCCCGATGAGCAGTGCAAGGGAATCCTTAATCCCACCCTTAGTCACACACTGTTCCTCCAGGGTTGTCCAACTCCAGGCCTCTAGGGCTAGACCCATGCCAGGTTTTCAGGTTATCCCTCATTAATATTCATGAGATACATTTGCATACAATGATTCTAAATGTATGCACATTTTTCCTCATGAATGTTAATGAGGGATATCTTGAAAACCCGTCAGGATTCCAGCCCTCGAGGCCAGGAGTTAGACCACCCTGCCTGTGCCTACTATTGGAGCACATTTACCCAGTACTGCCTTCATGGGCAACCCTTCAGCAAGTCTACTTGTGGGTGTTGGACTCGTCCTGAAGACGAGCTATGTGGACAGACCCTTCGGGTCTCCTTGCACTAGAGGTGTTTAGTGGGCGAAGCAGTCTGTCCTGCTCCAGCAGGCGTCTTTGAGGTGCAGTGCCATCAGACCCTCCTCTTCAGCAGTTGTTTGCTGGGCAGTGCTACCTGGGCAGCGTTGCTGACCCCCCCTTCATAGGGTATGTTTGGTGGGTTGTTATTTTAGACTGTCGGTAGTCAGAGCCTTTGTAACCCCCCCCACCACACCAGATCCATATGACTTCAGGAAACGTGGCCCTTGGGGTCCTGACTGTCCCCGATACGAGATCATTCAGATCTGCATTGGGCCCCAGCAGTTCCCAAGCCCTTTTTGCCCCCACAGGACAGTCAGACCATCAGGACCTAGCGATCCTATGAGTGTGGCAGGGCCTAGGAGACCGAGAACTTGTGGGTATTTGCAGTATTGTCCGATCCCCTAAGGGCCTCTTATTATGGCCCGGAGAGCGCATGCCGAGCCTCAGGACGTGGAGATCTTGTGGCGTATGAGTCCTCAGGGCGCTCAGGAACCAGGTCTCTGATGGCTACAGGAATAACATCAGAGTCGGGAGATTGAGCCCTGTTTGCCCTACTAGTGCCCACATACCCTCAGCGGGTAAAGCTCACAGAGCTGTGGCGGCACCGGCTCCCAGCCACTGGTGGATTCTGCATCCTTACGCGAGAAAGATGTCCTTGTTCATCTTAAACACGCTTCACACAGAGTAATATTTCGAGAGCTCACAGGGGTGGGATTGTATTTCTTTACTCCATCATCTCTATGAAGCTCCCTGGGCAGGAGCTGACGGAGAAGCTGCGCCTCTCTGAGAGTCCGCCTTGCACCCAGTGCTGTGCACCCAGTGCGGCGTAAGGTCTACCCTGGCCCAGGAGGCTGTCCACGGTCCTACACCGAGGTGTCACTCTGACAACCATATACTAATTGGCCAATGGTCGCAGGGTAGTAGAATGCAAGGGGTATCTGCAGACACGCGCGAGGGGCGAGAAGGATTCGCGGACACTTGGCGAGGCACAGGGCAGAGAGCCCAGATGGTATCTTCCCTGTAGAGACCTGAGTGTGGCGTGGGATCCAGAGGATATTATGGTTCTATGTTATTTGGTCGAGTTTTCTTTGTCTAATTCGAATTTGTCTTTTTCTTTTTTTGCATTTGGCTGTATATATATTCGGGGGAGAGGGGAGACCCACCCCCCCCCCGTCCCCTGCAGCTCCCCTCCCAACTGCCCTCTTTCTTTACTACCCCCCTTACCCTACATATATTTGAGGCCAAATTCGTCTAAAAAAGAATTCGACCAGTTATCGAAATCTGCCACGATCTAATCACTCTATGCCGGATGCTATCAGACACCTGGGCTGGACACACCGGAATCTTCAGACTGCATACCTCGGCCCAGACTAGAAAGACAGGAAGGTACCCCAGATAAACACTAGGGAGGGAACTAGGACATGCACATGCCCTGCACCTGTTGCCATGCTCCTGGTGACTAATGTGGTCTCTTGAAATGACAATACTGAGTGGGGTTGTGATGGGGTCACTGAATGGAGGTCAGTGGTAGAAGGCACAGATACCGACAGAGCTGAGAGGGGAAATCAAGCTAAAATCCTGGTATCCAGGCATTGCATCGAATACAAAGTTTTGAATGCAAAAGCATCGAAAAAAAATGCATCGAAAAAAATGCTTTTTTTTGTAGGTAAAGGTTTTATTTTTACTACAATGGGTTTTAAGGGGTAAAAAAACAGGGGTTCATGGGGGACCCCCCATTAAAAAAAGTAATAATAAATGCATTTTTTCGATGCATTTTTTTTAATGGTTTTGCATTCGAAGCTTTTGCATTCGATGCAATCACTAGGAACCAAAATCCTCTCTGCAGGGTGTGGTGTCCAAACCTAGTCATAGAAAGTGCTCGAAAGGTCCCAACCAACATAGGCGCCAACCAGAGTCAAACACATCCACTGTTTGACTCACCCACTACAGGTCACAGCCGGTAGCAACCACCACACGCCAAACACAGCGGGTTCCTTGAACCCACCCACCAATCGCTGCAAGTTCCAGCCACTGCAGGCAGCAAATCCACAAGGCTGCTTCTGCCACAGCCTGCATCCTCTGGGGGCTCTTCTAGCTTCAGCTCCTGCCCTCTCCCCCCCAAATCTTAGGCCTCCCTAGGCTCCAACCACCCCCGCCACTGGCCACAAACAAATATTTGTGGGACCTAACGCCAAAGCTCTCATATCCTTTGAAATTAGAAATGGCTCTCCGGTGGATGGGAAGAGCCATGCGATGAGTGTCACTCTCTCCTTCCGCTCCTGATGCTGGGGGATTTGAATATTTATAAATATCTGTAAATTATTTATTACGGCAATCTGCTGTGTGCAATTTTACCAATCACTGTTAACACTTTAGTGTCTTAGAAGAAATGATATTCAGACAAGGTCGAGCTCGGTGTCTTGTCGGGGCGGTTTGAGGTAATGTGAGTTCTGCCCCGTCCATGCTGCCCTTGTCCAGTTGGGCCCCCAGTGCGGTGGTGTTCGAACTGTGGGTGTGAGCCCCTCCAGGGGGCCGATAGGATGTCCAGGGGTGGACGCAAGGCTCTTTAAAAAGGGATTTCGGTGATGGCTTTTTAATGCAAAATAAAAGCGGTTGTAGCTTGTGCAGGAGGAAACAAAATGTGTGCTTAAAGTATACAAAAAAGTTTGAACACCAAATACCACTGCCCTAAAGGCATCAGCTATCCGGTGGGCTACTGCATTATGTGTTTTTCACTATTGGCGTTGATGCCTTTGCGTGACGGCTGGAGGGACCTTGAAGCTCTAATCTGCCCCCAGTGTGACAGGTTAAGTTTGTGAAATGGTGGTGTGTTTTCTTGGGTTGTGTGTTGGTCTGGCTTCGGATATGAGTTTCCATGGGGACTCGGGGGTTGGGGGGCGTGTGGGTGTGTTCCCTTTAAGTTATGTGAGAATGTGTATTTTTTACAGTTGTGCAGATGTTCTCACCGAAATTCAACTAAGTAACACATTTAAATGGCAGTGGTGTGGGTAGACTGAATGCCAGTTCCTTCTCATTTCTTTGCAGCATCTTTCAATCGGCCTTGAGACGGGTCCTCTAAAAAGGACGACACGAGTAATGAGGCCCACAAGCAGGAGCAGATCCAGGGTTGGATACGTATTATCAGATCCCAAAACTAGATTCATCTCAAGAGCCTTAGATGACGGTCAGTAGGTTTAGCAAAATATTTTGAGATAATAAAGCCAGCACATGTTTCGTGCATATTCCGTGCTTCTTCAGGGTAGACTACCTAAGGTGACACATGATGCTGTGGTGCATGACATGGGCATTACCATTAAATTAAAGTTTATTCGAACAGTTACGGCACATGGAAAATCATGCCAGTTTCACGTGGCAATAATGTATTGAGAGTCAAAAAAACACCAGAGAATCAAAAAAAGAAGCAACGGACGCCTCCGTTGAATGTGCCCACACTGTTAGAAGACCATATGCAAAGATAAAGAAAGTTGTCTGGGTTGAACCTTGCAGGAATAGCGCATGCCTCGGCTGGTGTGTCAGAAGCTGCCAGTAGACCGATCATAAAGGAAAGACTATTTATGTTCGAATAATGATGAAACTACCTTAACCATAGACAAGAGTTCATCGTAGATGGGTATGTTCAGAAGGAAGAGCGTAATAAAATAAAATGCAATATTGCAAGATAACCATCAGCGGCTGCAGTTGGGCATGACGCAAGGAAAAGGGCTACTTTACGTTTGGATCATGATGAAAATATCAGAAAAATAGAAAACATGCGGTTATGGGCAGGAGAGACCCAGAAGTAGCACATGACTGGATAATATCAGAATCAATGTAAATACGCAGCTGGCTTGAACCATATGGGGACTAGTCTGGATGAGTGTGAGTGCAGCTCATTCAGTAAGATGAGTTGTTTAAATGGTGCATCGTGACAAATGTATATTCGCGAGAAATGACTGGCACTCGGTGTGTGAACATTGAACAAAATCTTACATGTAACAATGTTTGCGTCAAAATATACTTGGTTAAGTCATCGGAGTAAAATAGTATGAAATTGTGCCTATAGCGCAGTGAAATATATATTGTAAGAAGGATTTATCAGTATTGTACACTAGAAATATTAAATAGCAAACATAGTTTACCAAGGCATCCAAAAGAGGTGAATATTTATTGGCATGCATGTATTGTTCTGCTATGGTTCAAAGCTTGATATTTGCAATATGATTCACAAATGAGTGATGTCTAAAATTCTTACATCAATTCATTTTGGACTTCTTAATCCAAAAACATGATAGAAAAAACAGAATATACAATACAAATGGTAAGATTGGAAATGTGTTAGTACAGTATTCAAACCTCAAAGATAGGGACCCAGTTCTTGGTCTGTATTAAGGCCAGTTGCCGCTGTCTTCAATAACAACATCCAATGTCCTCTACATTGTCTCCAATGGACTTTTTTGTCACCAGCCTTGTGTGCCCCAAGGTAGTGTGATTGCAATCACTTGAAGTTTGTTTGTATAATCACCATTGTGTTTTCATGCCTAGTATTTTCCAAGCTGGCATTTTTATCCTTGTTAATTATTGATGTCCAATGTTACTGTTTCTAGGTTACTGCTTTGTGCTGCATACGTGTGTGCAGGTGGGAACACAGAACACATACGCGGTTTGTCAGTCAATATACATTCTTTATCTGAAATTCTTAGTTGCTGATAAAATCAAAACTGGGTTTTCGTTCCCAGAATTTAAGCTAGTTGTATATGTCATGTACTTGTAGAAACTATCAGGTTTCTGTAGGAACCATGTATTGTCTCTTGGTTTTGTTGAGGACCACACACTCAAAGCATATTTTTTTATCATTGGTGCCTGTTTATATTTTACTGAGGGTCTTGCCCAGATGCAATTTCTGATACCTTGATGTATGTTTAGTATAATCAAACATTGGGAAAAGAAATCATAATTTTAATACAGATTTCTTATTCAACTTTACAATTTCCATGGTGCACAATATGTCATCAGAAATAGTATTTAATATATCTCAAAAGTGAGCACAATATCATAAAAATGAAATTATCATGTCCATACAACATACCCATATATGTTACCCATACAGACTACAATATCTCAATATGTTGTTGCATTCAACCCCTTATTTCATTTGGGGATCATCCAAACCAGGCTTCTTTTTTTCACAAATCAATTATCTATTTTTCTATTTCGGGGCCTGGTACTTCCAAATGGCGAAAGCATTTACTGTCAAGCCTTCTTCAAAACCCAAAGTTGTATGTGGTCACAGATTGGATTTTCCTGAGGTAGTTCTGTGCACCATAAGATCTATACCGTGGTTCTACTAGAGACTGGTTGCCTGACAGAGTAATATTAATAATATTTAGCTGCGCCTGGTGCATCATACACCAATCAAGGGCTCTCTCCCTATATGCACCCTCTTTCTCTGTGCCATTCTCTCTGTGTCTCTCTGTTTCACTCCGTGTTTCTGTCTCTCCTTCTCTGTGGGCTAGAGTTGCTTTGTCAGGTGCGTGTTTGCGAGGACCACCACAACCATTGCTGACTGCAGCTCCACCAGAGAAAAAACCTAGATATCTTCAAGACGATGGAGTGCTGTGTTTCTTTATGGTTAAAAGTTGAATGAGAGCAACATGGACAGAGACATCCCACCCAAGTGGGACCTGGCACTTGGAAATATACATTGTCATTGCATGGGTTCTGCAGGAGTGTCGTCCTTACTCTGAAGTTACATTGTCCATAACGGCATGAGTGAAAGGGACATGAATATACTTTGCAGGGAGTGCTGGCGTACTTACAGGCCTTTAGGGGGCTTGAGGACTAGGCTGCAGGGTCTACATTTGCATTTGTTAATTTCCATTTTTTGTTCATTGTTAGTATTTGAGTAGACTGTAACACATGTGTGGTTCAGCAGCTCTACCAAGGAATCAGTGGCCAGCATGTATAATTAAACATTGCCTTGGAGTTGTCAAAAGAAACAGATCATTGTTTTTAATTTTTCTCACAAACCTTTCCGAAAAGGAATGACGTTTTGATAGACAAAATGATGTGTTTTGTCAAAGCCATAAAAATAAATTCTTTCATTTTACCAACGTTGTAAACTGTTTCTTTATAAAAATGTTACATGTCAACCTGAAGCCACCTCCCGCCCTAAAGTATCAATGACAATGAGCTGTCATGTCTGAGACTCTGTGTTTACAGTAGGCAACCCCCGCAGGGAGAACCCATTTAGAAGGTACAAGTATTTGGTTTGATGGAGACAGAAAGTCTGCTTCAAGGGAGAACTGCCACTTTAATCAGGAATGACAGAAAGCTTCATTAACTATAGAGACCCTTTGATCTACAACAGAAAGGAAGATGGGTCGGATGTAGTATTACACGTGTTCACCCCTTTATCTTTTCTGTTGCAAAGCACTCTAGTTATGACCTCATGCATACAGGGGATTGAGATTGTTGGTGGGGACCCACAATTGGTTCATTACGGTAGGATTAGCCTACACCAATCCCTGTGGTCCATTTGGCTTTAAAAGAGGGTCAAGCCCCTCTTTTGGGCAGATCATCTGACGACTTTGCAGGGAGTAAAAGAAGAACTCAGCATTGGACCCTGGCTGAAGGTACAGTCTGCCTTGCATCTTCCACCTATGAAGGAAGGCCAGGACCTCCAAGAAGGAAGCAAGATCCCTCCACTAAACATCTACCAGGGAGCAGAGGGAAATACTGAAACCATAGGACCCTCCAGCAGCTCCAGAACCGGTACCCAGCCAGCACACAGCATGCCATGCTAGGCTCTGCAGCAAGCTTGCTAGGTGGGAAGTGCCAGAGAGTCTCTGAACCAAACCAAGGACACAGCATTTGCATGCAACGCTCTCCTCAGCTTTGGGCCATCCGCCTTAAAGGATGACACAAACCCAGTGAAGAGGCTAGGAGGAGCACATCAACAAGCATCCACCGACGTCTTCAGTAAAGGAAATTTTTGAGGCAGTCGAGGTCGTGAAGCTGCAACCAACTGCACCACTGACTGTTGTTATGCCGCAGTCGCTAACGCCCTCTGAGACACCCCGACCAGTGTTCAGACCCACCAACCAGCACTGAGACAACGATTCCTGACCCAGAGCTGCTTTGTGGGCCAGCCCTGAAACCGACTCTACACTGTCAAACACCAAGAACTTCTACAGCACAAGGTACATTGTGGTTCTGTCCCCCTGGTTCTTCTCCGAAGCACCCTAGTGACATATTATGACCCATTGCTCCATTTGTGTTGAAACCAAGTATCCTTGAACTATCGCGATTAATTACTATACCCTCTACCCTCCTGTCAGTTTCCAGAATGCATCCCTTTTCCTTCTTTGAAACTGTCTATCCTCTGCATTCCTTTACAGGGTGGGTTGTATTTTGTAGTGTGCTAGAACTATCTGTTGTGATAATAATAATGTAGATATTTGTATACAACCTTGACTGGACAGTCCCTTTTATCATTGGGTAATAATTGTATTTTCGCTGTTTTGCAACTAACCAACAATCCACGACCATGCAGAGATAATCCTTCCATTCCGTCCACGTTACCAAAATTGGACACAGAGGTTTATAATTTGCTTGTGTTTCCAATCTGTTCGGCTCCCTTCAGGTGCACTAGAGGTGTGTGGCTAATTCATGGTTTAGAAACCGATATTCATCCCTGGACCACTGGTGCCCAGAAGTTGATTCTGATTCGTCACAAAGGGGATGCCAGATTGGCCCCAAAAGCAGTAAATGTGGCCCCATTGGTAGTTGGGATGCAGGTGGAAATTTGTCATCCCATGTAAGTGCATCTTGGGTGTCAAAAATACATGCACCAATCTGTGCAAGATCAGCACCAGCGGAGGGTGGCTCATGTGCTGGATAGAATTAGGAATCAACCGGTGTGCCCCCTGCTGGGCAGCGTAGAAATGGATCTTTGCATGGGTGACCCTCCCTGGGAAAGTTGTGAAGGGGAAAAACATCCTCAGACAGTATTAGACCAGGTACTGCCAGGTTTGGTCAGATTAGCAGTGCTTGTCTTCCCCAGGCTAATGTAGAAAGAGAACCTAGATTGTAGGGCTCGTTCCTGGGCATGACTTCACGCCACACTTCTACGTCTCACGGCATTGCCCGAGTGCTTGTTTGTGAATGGCCCTCAGAGCTGAAACCATCCATTTGCGATGGCTGTAGTCTGTAATCATGTTTGTCTAATGAAAATACACAGGATTAATATTTGATTGGCTAGCCCTAGGATTTGATGCTAATGAGCTGAGAGGATTCCCGGGCATTAGGCAGATGCCACTGGGATAGGAGCCCAGAAGGTAGGTCCTACTTCCCTCTCGCGGCTTCACTTTCGGTCTCCCTCTCCTACTCTCCCCCCCCCTCACTATTGATTCCTCCCTTCCTCACAATCCTCTGCCCCCTCATCCTCACTCTCCTCTGTTTCTTCCCTCACTCAACTGTGTCCTGTCCCTCTCCTCATCTGCCTATACCTGCCCTCCTGTTTCCCTTCTAACTCCACCTCCTCTCCTAGCCTCGTGCTTTTCTGGCCCCCCTCCTTACTCTCTTACGTCCTCCCTCTTCACTCTCTCCTGCCCTACTTACTCACCATGTTTCTTCTCCTCACTCTTCCCTATTTCCTGTGCCACTCCTTCTCACTTTTCCCTGCCCTACCTAATCTCTATCTCCCTTCTCTTCACTCTGTCCTGTTCTTCCTCTTCATCCTTTCCTGTACCACTCCTTCTCACTTTTCCCTGTCCTACCTAATCTCTATCTCCCTTCTCTTCACTCTGTCCTGTTCTTCCTCTTCATTCTCTCCTGTACCACTCCTTCTCACTTTTCCCTGTCCTACCTAATCTCTATCTCCCTTCTCTTCACTCTGTCCTGTTCTTCCTCTTCATCCTTTCCTGTACCACTCCTTCTCACTTTTCCCTGTCCTACCTAATCTCTATCTCCCTTCTCTTCACTCTGTCCTGTTCTTCCTCTTCATTCTCTCCTGTACCACTCCTTCTCACTTTTCCCTGTCCTACCTAATCTCTATCTCCCTTTTCTTCACTCTGTCCTGTTCTTCCTCTTCATTCTCTCCTGTACCACTCCTTCTCACTTTTCCCTGTCCTACCTAATCTCTATCTCCCTTCTCTTCACTCTGTCCTGTTCTTCCTCTTCATTCTCTCCTGTACCACCCCTTCTCACTTTTCCCTGTCCTACCTAATCTCTATCTCACTTCTCTTCACTCTGTCCTGTTCTTCCTCTTCATTCTCTCCTGTACCACTCCTTCTCACTTTTCCCTGTCCTACCTAATCTCTATCTCCCTTCTCTTCACTCGGTCCTGTTCTTCCTCTTCATTCTCTCCGGTACCACTCCTTCTCACTTTTCCCTGTCCTACCTAATCTCTATCTCCCTTCTCTTCACTCTGTCCTGTTCTTCCTCTTCATTCTCTCCTGTACCACTCCTTCTGAATCTCTCCTGTCCTCCCAACTCTCTATCTTCCGTCTCCTCCCTCTCTATCTTCCTTCTCCTCACTCTTCACTATTTCCTGTACCACTGCTTACTCTTTCCTGCCATCCTTCATCCCATTCCCACTTCTCTTCGCTCTCTCCAGTGCTGCTCCTCCGCACCATTTTTTGGGGACAAACATTAAGTTCTCAGAAGACAGTTCACGATGACAGCGACTCTGCTCCGACTGACCCGGTCATGAAACTACAAATGAAATGCCAACTCTTAGTTGGAGCAAGCCAAGACCTTGTACCGTGACCCACTCTGGTCTTCATGCACTCAAGGATTGGTAAGGTAGCTCAGGGGGCATGGCATGTCTTTTCATTTGTATGCATTTGCATCTTCTGCAATTGCAATTACTGTATTTACATCCGTTTTGCTCATTTTTCAGGGAACAGGCAAAACAGTTCTAAGAAAAGAAAAGCCAATCAGATAGCACAGCGAGTGGAGTGCTCGCTTTGACATTCGTTCAGAGCCTGCCATCGCAGGTTCGAATCCGGGCAGGGCCAAACTCAGCCTTTCATCTTTCTGAGGTCAATAAATGAGCACCACACACCGTGGGTAATAAGCAGCGCTCAGATACCTGAGGGTTTGTAACGCTATGTAAATTATTATTATTATATTATTAATAAGGGGTATGGAAAAAAGAAAAGGTAGGGAGTACGATGGGCATACCCTACTGTTCCCGTTTGTTTTTTTTTTTAAAAAGACAAAAACTCCTAGATGTAAAATGGTTGGGGACCAACACTTAAGATCCCTAAAATTCTTCTTCCTGAATCTGATCCACTGTCTCAACTGCAAAGGAGACCAAATCTTTGCTTTACACTTTTTCAATGGCGTTCATTCTTTTCACATCGTGGAATTCTCTGCTAACCAAGCCAATGGTTTGGTCTTTTCCCTTCTCATTCATGTGAGACAGAACGGGATAGGAGGATCACAACGCGGAAGAATTGGTCGAATTCGAATTCATCCAAATTATGTTAACGAATTTGGCCGAACATATTTGTTTGGGGGGGTGGGGCAATTGTGAAAGTAAATATAGGGGCTGGTCGGGAATATAGGGGCTGGTCGGGGGAGGGCATATATTTGCGACCAAAGAGAATTGGAGGGAAAAAAATCGACTAAATTGTATTCGACAAATTCTTTTCAATGTAACCGAATAGAACCACCAGACGAGTTCTGCCCCAGCAGCAATGTCTTACTTCCACATCCATGATGTGAGTGATGAGCTGGGGGCTTCCTCCAATTTTAAATGCAGGAAATACAATGCACACAATTCCTCTGTACTAATTATTCAAGTGCAATCAGAATTTCTGTCATATGGCCATGTGGGGCCACCATATGTCACGTCGCTACCAAATAATCCCTCAGTGTTTCTCAAATATTCTGTGATGCTGTCAATGATATTGGGGTGCTGCTGAGATATTCCAGGGTGCTGCTAATGCCATGATGCTCCTTGCATCATAGGTATTGCTCAGAACCTCCCTGTTGCCCCCGGATAGGCCAAAGCTCTGCCCACTGTACCAGCCAGTCTGTGTTCCCATGGCCCTGCCACGTTCAAGGTTGTCTTGCACTAGACCCAGTTGCCTATGCGTCCATTCCCTAAGCAAGGAAGAGTCAGCGTCACTCCGACATTATCCCGTCTACGCACAGCTCTGCCTGACACGTGAAGGCCACCACTTCACGACAAGTAGTGCCACACACACCGACACAACCCACCGGCAGACACACACACATGTAACAAAGCACAAGCACAGCTTGATATTTGCTTGACTTGCTCGGCCCCGGCCGCCTGGTTTGGAACAGGGCCTCCGTTCCTTCTTCTGGTTGCGCGCTGGACCCAGGGAAAGGCGTGAATGATGGGGTCCAGGATAAAGTCTGGAGATGGTGTAGGTAGAATTCCATCACCTGACCTGCGCATGCAGGGTCAGTTAAGCTAGAGTGTGGGCCAGGTAGGCCTGACACATACACGGGCACACATATCGAGTGTTCAACAGGCACAGACTACCCACCGGCCACCAAGAGCAGTAGGGTCCTCCTGCTCTCAGATGAAGCCTGCTTTCTGTCCGCAGCTGTCCCATAGTGGGGCACAGGACAGTGTGGAGGGGCAAACGTTATTTCAGTAGCTGCTCCTTCTTTTGGGGGACACATGGTCTTATGGCTGTCTGTGGACAGGTGTTTCCTTTTTTGTATCCCACGAAATGCAGCACCAAAGTGAGCTTGGCAAGACTGGTGCCAGAAGAAGGACTTCCAAGCAGCGTTGACCCTGCAGATGGCGATCTTCTGCTAGAAGTGACTTTTCTCTTTCCATTGGAATTGGCTAGCGGGATAGATTTCTCAGGCTTCTGATTGAGCGCTGCTATTGGCTCTCTCAGTTAGCTCAGCCAGGGGTCAGCGTGGGATAGGTAGTCCCACATCAGTGTCTTGGGTCTGAAGGCCAACTTTTAGTCCCTGGAAAAATTCCATCGGAGAGCAGATGGCAGGAGCATGTAGATCTTTACGCCACTCTGTCCCACAGAACTGTTCCGCTGAACAGCAGCCATGTCGTTGTCTCAGATGAGGGGGTTGGGGCTTTGTGTTCCCAGTCCCTCGTGCTACAAACATAATGAAGACATGGGCCTCATAACGAGTTTGGAGGTAGCCATGCCGTCATTACTGGCATGGCTACCTCCAAACTCGTGTCCGGGTCCCGAAAAAAGGGAATTACCTGGCCATTCCGACTTTTGCAAGCCCGGTCATTCCCATTTTCGGGACCCAGACCCGGTACATTCCCATTCCCACTTGAGCCCCCATAGGGCTCAATGGGAATGGGGAGGATGCTAACAACGGACCTGTTAATGACGTGTCCGTTGTTAGCATCCTGGTCTGCTCGGGGGTAGCGGTATGCACATCTGGCCAGACCGGACGTGCATACCACCACCTGCGAGCAAACTCGTAATGTGGCGGACCGGTATGACTGGTGCCGGTACCTTAGCGTCCCCGTTCATACCGCAGCTGCCAGGGTCGTAATGAAAGGGAGCAGAATAATATGAGATGGGCCGGACATGCCTCCAGTTCCTGGCGGGCTACAGTACTGGCGTCTCTGTAATCCTAGGGCTGTTTTACTCCACGCACAGGTGCAATGCACTGCACTCCCTGAGGAGCAAGGCAGAGTAAAGGGAACACGGCAGAGGGCAAAGCGAGAAGGCGACGCGAGAAGTTAATAGCTCAGGAGTATCGCAGCTCAGCTGACCCAGCCCTTGGTCTTTTCCGGGTCAATACATCCAGTGCCAACAAACTGAGCAGTGACGCCTGCTATTCTAGCGCTTAGATGTGAGAGGAATCCCACACGAAGCGCTTTATCAAAAGCACCGAGGGTGTTGTCGATCACCCTAGCCCACATGTTTTTGTAGTGCGGCCACGTGCTCACCCTATGCCCTAGAACTTACCACCGAGATAAAATGGCGGCAGCAGTGCAGACTGATAATGGATCCGAGAGAGCAGCCAGGAATAATGTAATTCGATATTGTGTCTGACTTTCCCAAAGTCCATCCCGAATGTATCATTTTATTCCAGCCCCGGTGTGGCATGCTTCTTTTGCTGTCTGGGGAGAGTCTGCCAAGCCGTCCCCCTGCTCTTTTGTCATTCACCGGTAAGTGGTCATTAGCTCTCTCTAATGACAGGAGAGGGAGTTGGCCACCGTGCAAGGTGAAGGCGATGCTGTGTCATCAGGCCTGCTGGCACAGGCTCGCCAGGGAGGGATACTGCACTCGCGTGTCAAAGCCTTTGATCCTGGTGACAAGAGAAGCAGAGGGACTGGACCGAGGAAGCCTCCGCCTTTCAGTTGTCACGCGCGATTAACAGAGCATGGGCTTGGAGATTGTATGTGCCACTGGGCAAGCCTTGGAGTAATCCTTGCTCCTGCTCCACCGCCAAAGCAGAGTTGCCACTTGGGCTACGGACCAACACCATTGGCTACTGATGTGGGCCATAATTCCCGCCAAACTACTTGAATGGTTCCAATAGTATAATAAATAATACCAGGCTAGAGTGGCACTCTTTGAGCCACCATCAGGTGTGATGCTCACAGATGTGGCAGGAGATGTGGTCTAGTGGTTAAATTGCTGGACTTGGAAATCCCGGCTCTAGAAACTGACCAACAAGTGTGTGATTCCAGGCTTTATCTCCCTGTTCCTCAAACTGTAGATATATAAGGTAATGTAATGTAAAGTGGCCTTGTATAGTGGCCTTCTCCCAATAATGTTGTTTTTGCAACTCGTGGCTCTGTAACAAAGGAGGGCGGGATGTGTTAGTCGGATAGCGGGAAGGAAGATGCAGAAACGTTTGGTGCTGATGGATACAGGTGTGTTGATATGAAAATCTCTGTGTTGTTTGTGGCTGGTACTGGGCGGGTTAGCCATATGGGCAGCCCTTGGATTGTGGAGTGCAGAAATGATATGATATGGCATTTATAACGCACCTGTACACAAGTGTTTCTAGGCGCAACAAGACAAGGAGAGGGAAACAAAGGGAGGACAAAACAACAATCTTAGTAGGCCTTGTGTCATTCAGATCGCACAAGTGCGGGGAAGAGGGAAGGGGAGAATTACCTGGGGGAGGGGAAGGGAGAAGTGCAGGTAAAAAATAAGTGCAGCCAGCAGGTGGCACATACGTGCAGAGGGAAGGGACTGCAGGGTTTCAAGAACAGACCCTTAAGTGCTGGCGGATCCCAGAGGCAGTGCAAGGGCACCTGGACATGCACAAGCCTGGGCCAAACTTCAGAGGGTATCCAGGTGACCAGTGCGCGGAGCAGTCAGGTACATCAGCAGGGGAGAGGAAGAGAGAAAGCGGAAGCGAAAAGGAAGGTCTTGAGTTGCGTCCGGAACCACAGGTGCTACTACTCAAGTTTGAGAGAGGCAGGGAGGCTGTTCCAGAGGGAGGCCCTGGCTGAAGAGCGAGATCTGCCCCCAATACTCTGGTTGGAAAAGAGTCTGCCCCTCAGAGTTGGAGGTGGATGAGCGGAGAGCTCGAGAAGGAAGATATTTTAGAAGAAAGCGTTGGAGGTAGAGCGTCCCCAGGCCGCAGAAAGATTTGTTAACGATGCAGAGGGTCTTGAACTTGATCCTTGCATCCACTGGGAGCCAGTGAGGAGATTTCAGTGCTGGAGAGATATGATCCCTGGGCTTGAGGCCAAGGACAAATCTTGCAGTCCTTTTCTGGATAGATTGCAGAGGTCGAAGAGTAGAGGCAGGCAGCTCTAGAAAGATGCTGTTGCAGTATTCCAGCCTAGAGAGGACCAGAGCTCTGGAGACTGTGAGCTTCTGGGGGAAAGTGAGAAAAGGAGGAATAGCTCTGAGGAGATGCAGCTGGTAGTTGGACTTCTTACAGGCATCAGAAATGTGAGCAGAGAAGGAGAGGGTGGAGTCAAAGATGACATCAAGGTTCCTAGCCTCACAGGAAGGAGCAAGAAGAGGGTCTAGAGTGGGCGGCCAGAGAGAGAGAGAGGAAAGGAGGGAGCAGGTGTCCCAATAGGGAGGATTTCAGTCTTACTGGCATTAAGACAGCGATCGTTGGCGGCACACCATTCCTAAATTGCGGCCAGACAGACTGGTATGAGAGAAGGAGCAGACGTGGCTGAGGATAGCCTGAAAGAGAGCTGGGTATCATCTGCATAACACTGAAAGTTGGAGCAGAAAGTAGCGATGCAGTGGGCGAGAGGAGCCAGGTATTGGTTGTACAGCCAGGGAGAGAGGTTAGACCCCTGGGCAACACCACAAGTAGAGAGAGAGATAGAAGAGAGGAAAGACCCCGGTTGGACCTGAGGGGGTCAGTCCATGAGAAAGGAGGTCAACCAGGCCAGGGCCTGATCAGTAATACACAGGTTATCGCTGAGGCATTTGAGCAGGATGGCATGGTTGTCCATGTCAAAAGCAGAGGATAGATCAAGGAGAATGAGAACAGAAGGAAGGTTAGAGTCAAGATTGGAGAGCAGTTCTTCACATGTGTTCTGGAGAGCAGTTTCCGTGCTTCTGGAAACTCTGAAACCAAACTGGTGGTTGTGGAGGCAACCAACAGATTCAGTATGCAAATTAGGCTGAGAGATGGACAGCTTTTCCAAGAGTTTGCCCAGGAAAGGAGTGATGGAGATAGGGCAATAGTTAACCGGAGAGGAAGGAATCCGGCTGAAGGCTTCTTTAGAAGGGGGTGCACAAGAGAGTGCTTTAGGGGGGAGGTGAAAGTCCCAATGGCAAGGGAGTGATTGCAGAAATTGGCCAAGAATGGAGCAAGGGTGTATCAGGGCTCTGGAGACAATGTGCTTCTGGGGGAAAGTCAGAAAAGGCAGAATACCTCTGAGGAGGTGCAGCTGAATATGTTCAATGTGAGTGTTGTACTGTGCATAGGCTATTAAAAGATGACCTCTTCCAGTGCACCATCTCACCCTATCCCAGAGACATGTTCCCACCATTCTGCCTTCTCCCGCCCCCATCCATCCTCAGCGGGGCTCCACCCACATACTCTTCTATGTACAGCACCTGTTTTCAAGAAGCTCCTGCTGCAATACATATTGTTTGCTGTTCAGTACCCCAACCCTTACACCCAAATATCAAATACCAATGACAAGTAGGATCACAGAGGCCTCTTGTCCCTCTGCCAACCCGGGCTCATTTGCTTGCCAGGCCCTTGCTGGGCTGATGAGGGATTTCCAGGACTCTGCAAATGTTAGAGCTTGCCTGCCTCAAGGACCAATATCGAGCTGAGAGCGCCTTGAAGCCCCTTGCAGCAGAGCATGGCCTAGTAGGTCCGGTCCCTTAGGAAGAGGGGACTGGACGGTTCCAGTTGAAATGCTTGAAGGGTTTCTGGGAGAGGACATTTCCCTGTAGAATGTGCGGGGTCCTCAAGGTCCAGTATGGCTCCCAATTTGGGAGGGTCCGCGGTCCAGAAACATGGTCAACTTCGTTCTCCACTACTCCCTTATGTGCCTGAGTCCTGAGCAAACAGACCTCTGCCGCTTGGCACTATCCAGTGGACATCTGTCATTGAGTCACACACGCATCTAGGCACTACTCTCAGAGGTATCCAATAGCCCAGGCTTTCCAACAGGGTCCATGTCAAAAGGATTCACCTGTTTCTTAATTCCTGGATACTGATCTTTTCTTGGTTTCACACCTGGTGAGTTCAAGTATCATGTTTAGGTCTTATTCGGAAATGAAGGGAGTTTCCTGGAATTCAGGGAGGCAATGTTTTTTGCGCTAGAACACATCGATTTTGAGAGGTTTCACATCTCCTGGCTCTTGTTCATAGGCCCAATCCCATTAAAAACACATGTTTAGTATATCTATATCTGTCCTGTATCCATTGGCATTCGGATATCTGTGAACATGTTGAATAAAAAAAAAACGAATGGAGAAATGACCTAATTTTTTGGACCGAAAAAGAAAAATGACTTTTTTATACTTTTTTAAAAATAATGCAGGGGGAGACACCCACACCCTCCCTCACCCCCTACCCTAACTTATACCCTTACCCAAACCCCCACCTATTATTTACTATACATATACAAAAATACAATTTTTGGTCAAAACAATTAGGTCATTTCTCCTTAGGTTTGTTTGTATTCGTTTTTTTCGACGGAATCTGTGGCATTCATCTTGTGTCATAGGCCTCTGCCTTTGTTGCTATTAGTTCCGTAACTGAGCCCTCCCCGATGAATAGGCGGGCCAGCTGCATTTCATATTTGCCGGTGCCCTTTCCCTGGTTTATCCCTGAGTAACAGTCGCCCTTCACTGTTGCCCAAATTGTCTGCTTTTCATATGAACCAGGAAATATTTCTTCCTGTGTTTACCAAACTCCTTCCTTGGTTGCTGAGAAAGTGCCATGGTATTTGGACCATACGAAGGCGTTCTAGTTTTATTTGGATCAAACACTCTGGGGCCCCCCAGTTCTTTTAGCAACATATAGTTTGTGCTATCATCTGGGAAGTGTCCCGTTTTGCAAGAATTATGACACGGATGTCAAATTAAAAACTGTATAACGAGTAACACTTTAAAAACTAGACCTGTGATCTGTAGTCCTGCTTCTCTTTTCCATCTCCCTAGAAGGCGTGCATGATATATAACCACGAGGCAAAATAATGTGGTTATCACTGGATTATCGGATCCAGTAACTACACAATTAAAGGATTTAGAAAATACCATTTGGCACCTTAGCGAGCGCTGTCACCATAACGAATTTAGTTGGTGGTCATTGTATCTACTTTAACAATCAACTTAGAAACCCTTCTGAGGATCCACCAAAGGCTGGTGAAACACGTGTAGAGGTGTTGCTTTAATTTGGGGCAGTGTTGGAATCCAACACAATAATACACCATTTTGATTCATTTAAAGGAAAAGAAGTCTTTTTTTGAAGATTAAGATAAGAACTATATAGCAAACAACAAATAAAAATCAATTATTTGAATGAACAATCGTACATTGATTTATTGGAAAGTTGGAATTTTTACACTTGGTGCTTTTCCCACTCAACACCTACACATTTTTCACAAAATGTAATCGGTTATATGTGACATAATCGCTGGTTTAAACATCGAGGTGACTCGTTTTTTTTTACAGGCACCAAACACCCTCCCCAACATATTTTAGGACTGGTGCAATTATATAAACAAACTCCAGTCCTAGAATATTTGGGGAAAGTGTTCGATAAGATAAATATCGAGTCATCCTCTTTGTTATTTCCATCGATTACTTCACTGGATATCATATAAACGTCCTTTGAATGTAGGGGAAGGGGGATTGGATGTTCCAGTAAGCATAAGTTGCCCACCGTAGTGACACTCATACTGGCATTGCCTAAGCGCCCTTAGTTCAGGCAGTCTATCCAACAAAAAAAAACACTTTCTGGATGTGTAATGGCCTGAATGTAGGCACAAGTTCCGGAATAGACAAGCTGGTGATCAGGTAAGGGTGGTGGGGCCTGAGCACACAAATAACCCGCCTTTCAGTGTAACCCTTTTTAGTTTTGCCTATTATGTGGCACTCACGCACCACCTGTGAGCTGAAATGATTACATTGGAGAACAGAAGGGCAAGAGATGACATGTGAAGAGGGGCACACAGCTTGTTTTGTATGTTATTTGATAATTCTATAGGGCCTATTGCCATGATATGGCTTCAAAGCTCTGTGGTGGATGAAGGGCCTACGGAAAACTCTAGTCTGTGCAAACATGAAAATAAAAGGGTATTACATTGCATGTGAATAGTAACTGGAATTCAGCGATTATTCAATTACTAGCAGAGATGACTAGTTTAAAATGTTATAAAAATCATGAAGCGCAATGTGTTCAGGTGCTGACATGACGCTACGTCAGTGACTATGTGACAGCTGGACCAAATTCTTCGGGGGCCTCTGCTGGATTCTATGGGTTGGAACGCACAAGAGGGCATAGGTTTTATAAATAGTCTATCAACCCCTAGGCTAGGGCAACTGTCTAGAGTTGAGGGCTCTGCTATGCTTAACTTCCAGAACACATGCATCCTGAATAACATGCAGTCGCATGCAAATTACATGCACAATTGTCAGATATGTCAAAGATACATTCAACACATGTCCTCATGTCAGTACCATCGGGTTACTGCAGTACAAATGTTGTATGTTAGATAAACTTGTGATGGCGGTAATACATAGCCATATATAGAGAAAAATACTGCCTTGTCCTCTATGACTTTACCCCTCTCCAAGAATCCCTATGCTAAAGAGAAAAAACACTTGCTCCCCTCCTCCACCCCCGCATACCTGAATCCCTGAATATCAATTTCCCCGCCCTGAGGAGTCCTGTGCGACGCCCTGACCTTTGAATAGTGAGAATTCCACTGAAGTGTTGGGACCCTGCAAACCCCCTTGCATCACCACAATCCTAACGCTAAACCACAAGCCCCATGACAACACAAAATATACATGCACACAGTGACACATTGTAGGCATGTCCACCCATCGGGTGGACCCTCAGGTATACTCAGTCGACAAATCACAGCTTCATATGAGGATATGTAGAAATGGTAATAGACCAGTGGGTGATGTTTGGTTATTTTCTCACTCCTTGACTACCCATGGCCATACCAATCCCTACGGACATCCCCATCCATAATCTGCCCCTCAACGCCCAATCCACATTTTCGAGGTAACCTACATCTAAAAGTAATGTGCAATGAATCCCGGTCAACACCTGGTTTCTTAAGGCTTGAACTGATTAGGGGCTCTCGTAGACCTCGATCTGAGTTTCAAGCTAGGAATGAGGAATTTTTCTCTAAACTAAATTGCCGCCTGTGCAAAGGAGTGGGTGTGATTGAATCTCTCCGACACTTACTCACCTTGTGTAGCAGCATGACTAAGATCTATGCATCTTGCGGGTAGCTTGCTAGATATACAGGGTGAACATGTTCTGCTGAATTGTCTCTCGGGCTCTAGCCCGTCGAGGTCCCTAGCTCCTAGTTCTAGTCGGAGTTCGGCAGGCATTTGAATAGGAACTTTCGAGAGTGAATGACATGACTTTCTCAGGTGAATGATGCCTTGGTTGAAATCTATCTACGTAAATAGGGGATTTGCTAAAACGAGATTTACAGATTCAAATCGTGTTTTGTTATAAGAGACTGCCACAAAGAGCCAATAATGCAAATTTTGGTATTTTGGGGTTAGGAAATGTAACATTTTATTGAGATGTATTCATGTATTTATTTATTTATTTCCTTTTACACTTTATTGTGTGGTTGGATGGTTATTAATTGAACATTTTAATGTACTGTGTATGTAAATATGTAATTGTATTGGTGTCCTTTTATTAATGAATTAAGTGTTGATATTTTCATTTTAAATTCTTATCTTTGTTATTAAATAATTTTGCTGTTTGTGAAAAGTTCGTAAGAACTATAACACAATAACAACATTTGAAAAAAACATTCTGCTGGTAGTTTTTCGGACTAGCCCTATTAAGCATTAACGACCAACTTTGTGCTGCCATTGTTATTTTTAATCAGTCTTCAGAGGGTTAATGGCTTAATTGCAGCTGTAAAGGAACTACTGGTGTAATAAAAATGTCTTACCACTTAATTAATGTAATATTACTCATGTCTGTGCCTTGCATGGAAGCCCTGTTAAAGACAAGCTTTGCCAAAGCCAACAGTGTTGGCTTGTGTATCGGTAGAACATAGACATTTCCATGGCTCTGCTATGATATGCTCATATATTCACACCATTGTCCAGCTATTGCCATCTTATGGTAAGCTAGTATCATTATGACAGTGCCTGGCAAATGCCTACTCAAAAGCCAAAACTGTTGGCTTTGCCAATGCTTGTTTTATAACTGCTCCTGCTTTGATCTAGAGCCATTTACATTTGTAACTTGGGTTATTTCTGCATATTGATTAGGGCATCGACACCCCCACCTCTTGTAAACTAAGCTTTCGAGCTCAGCCTGTTCTACCATAGGCGAGCCTGAGCACAGTTCACAGACACTCTTTGATTTGCCGCTGCCTGTAAACCCCCAGGTATGGAATTGGGGGAGGAATTGGAGATGTGGGGGGGGGGGCGCATTACGCCTATAGCTATTCCCCCACTTCTGCCTCCCCCCCAGATCGGTTCTTCCTCATTGACATTAGTGATCAAATATTGCAGAAGTCAGCAAATCAAATATATAAAGCTATTGGCATCCGCATCATTCGGCATTCGTTGTCTAGAGTGGCTGTTATTGTAGAGACGCTGGGCATTGGCACAGGCCAGGCCTCGCCTACGCCTAATGGGTGGGAGTTGGGTGGATGTGCGGGACATCCCCAGCCCTCCAAGGATCTGCCAGGCAGCCCAGTGACTCACTGGCTCTGGCATAGCTTGGCACAGATAGCATTACTGCCGCCACTCACAGCAGCGGCCCGGGCTTCTGGCCAGCTCCTTGTTAGGCCTTTGGCGCAGCGTGTGTTCAGCCCTTCAGCCACTTGCCGAGTCACCCTTGATGCGCGGTGCTCGACTACACGGTGGCAGCACGCAGTGCTGTGCCTGCAGCCGGCCAAGAAATGCCACACAGCAGCGCTGCCGCAGAGAGGATGGCGCTGCTGCTGCCACGCGGTGCTGCCTGCAACAGAAGTTTCCCTTGTACTCCACACGTGGCCGAGGCGTTCCCAGCGTGATCCGGCAGCTTGGGTTCCAAGGTGTGGCGTGTGATTCTGCAGTGTTTGTGGTGGTGTTGCGCTGTCAGGATCTGTACTACATACCACCTCCCACAGGCCTTCGCTTTACCCCTAGCCCTTGGAAACGGGTCTGTGTCACTTGCGTTGGGGTGCAAGCATGCCAAAGCCACCCGGGGAGATGCTGGTCCATTTGTTTTTGCCATTCTTGTTTTCTTCGATTTCTGGGAAAAGTAGTCTTGGATTTATAAAGCTAAATCAAAGTCCCAGATTCCAAAGAAAACAATCTCTGGCCAGGGACGTCATTTCACAAAAATGCAAGTGGTAGTGGAAGTGACATCACATGACCCTTGACCTCTGATGACATCACAGGACGTGATGTCATTTGACCCAACCCCGAAGTGACATCACGGGAAGCAAAGGAACATGACCTCTCGCCCCTTGACCAAACAGGAAGTGGCATCACATAGCATT
This sequence comes from Ambystoma mexicanum, assembly GCF_040938575.1. NCBI lineage: Eukaryota > Metazoa > Chordata > Amphibia > Caudata > Ambystomatidae > Ambystoma > Ambystoma mexicanum. The sequence continues at coordinate 432,024,727 of NC_090929.1, forward strand.
GTTCCTAAGTAAACACCGAAAAATATGGTTAAGATATCACTGTAATGTGATATACATTTCATACAAGAATGGATCACCATATGTATGTTAATATCAGTGTGTATAGGCCCATATTACCAAGTTACTGTGAATGCAAGTAGACATCCAAGGACAAATGATAATGATGTGTTATTATAAAGCACTTAGGCTTAAGAGCTTTATATAGAACAAATATACATACAATATCACCCAACCTGTGTTGGTACTTATTTATCGACCTCAGAAGGATGAAAGGCTGAGTTGAGGTGTTTCAGAACAGACTAAATCAGGGACTCACCCCCAGAAAGACAAATTATTTGTTATTCCTATTTTTTTTTTATTTAGGGTCACTGCTCAAAGTGTTACACTAGTGCAACCCCCTATTTTTTCTTAAGAGGCTTGAACAAGAAAGCCAGCCCCTCTCCAGAAACAAAGAGCCACATGGCACTGGCCACAGCCAGCCCAGGAGCTTAAATAAAAAGGGTACTTTAGGGGTAGCAAGAGAGACCACAGGGGTCGCAGTCACGACCCCTGGCGATCCCCAAATGACGTCCCTGTCTCTGGCCCTCAATGAAGGAGTGTGCTATCCCCGGGGGTGAGATATAACCCTAGGGAAAGGTGTAGCGCCACCTATCGGACAGGGTTAGACAGAGAGGAGGACATCCCTCCACTAAACTCAACAAATGAAACCAAGCAAGCTCGGGCTGACCTATAGGGCAATCGGGCCATGCCCGAACCAAATACGTAAAATGCTAGCGTGGGACCGTTTTTTAGGTCAAAGTGGGCCACGTTTTTGGCCCATGTGGGCCACTTCGATAAGTTACTTCACCATGTGGCTAGTAGTTTTAACCAGTGTTGCTGAATTAATATTTATTTAATTCACAATTTGCATTATATTTATCAAAAAGCTCCCCCTTGGGTTCTACTGAAACAGTCTGTCACAAAAGGAATGAATTGCCATTTGCAGTTGTGGGCCAATTTTTCATTGGTGCCCGAGTCAATTGTATGCCCCAGTCCGCCCCTGCATCCAAGCATCCTTAACGCCCGCCCATCTTGCTGCCTCACTTGGCGAGCATCAAGGAAGCAGAGCGCAGGAGTTGCTTGCCTGTACCACAGTCTGCGTTCTAGGAGACGAGCACAGAGGTGAGCATCCTTAATGGCCGGCCATCTTGCTGCCTCACTTGGTGAGCATCAAAGGAGCAGAGCGCAGGAGTTGCTTGCCTGTACCACAGTCTGCGTTCTAGGAGACGAGCACAGAGGTGGGCATCCTTAATGGCCGCCCATCTTGCCGCCTCACTTGGTGAGCATCAAAGGAGCAGAGCGCACGAGTTGCTTGCCTGTACCACAGTCTGCGTTCTAGGAGACGAGCACAGAGGTGGGCATCCGTAATGGCCGCCCATCTTGCCGCCTCACTTGGTGAGCATCAAAGGAGCAGAGCGCAGGAGTTGCTTGCCTGTACCACAGTCTGCGTTCTAGGAGACGAGCACAGAGGTGGGCATCCGTAATGGCCGCCCATCTTGCCGCCTCACTTGGCGAGCATCAAAGGAGCAGAGCGCAGGAGTTGCTTGCCTGTACCACAGTTTGCGTTCTAGGAGACGAGCACAGAGGGGAGCATCCTTAGCGGCCGGCCATCTTGCCGCCTCACTTGGCGAACATCAAAGGAGCAGAGCGCAGGAGTTGCTTGCCTATACCACAGTCTGCGTTCTAGGAGACGAGCACAGAGGTGTGCATCCTTAATGGCCGGCCATCTTGCCGCCTCACTTGGCGAGCATCAAAGGAGCAGAGCGCAGGAGTTGCTTGCCTGTACCACAGTCTGCGTTCTAGGAGACGAGCACAGAGGTGGGCATCCATAATGGCCGCCCATCTTGCCGCCTCACTTGGCGAGCATCAAAGGAGCAGAGCGCAGGAGTTGCTTGCCTGTACCACAGTCTGCGTTCTAGGAGACGAGCACAGAGGTGAGCATCCTTAATGGCCGGCCATCTTGCTGCCTCACTTGGCGAACATCAAAGGAGCAGAGCGCAGGAGTTGCTTGCCTGTACCACAGTCTGCGTTCTAGGAGACGAGCACAGAGGTGGGCATCCTTAATGGCCGGCCATCTTGCCGCCTCACTTGGCGAGCATCAAAGGAGCAGAGCGCAGGAGTTGCTTGCCTGTACCACAGTCTGCGTTCTAGGAGACGAGCACAGAGGTGGGCATCCTTAATGGCCGCCCATCTTGCCGCCTCACTTGGTGAGCATCAAGGGAGCAGAGCGCAGGAGTTGCTTGCCTGTACCACAGTCTGCGTTCTAGGAGACGAGCACAGAGGTGAGCATCCTTAATGGCCGCCCATCTTGCCGCCTCACTTGGTGAGCATCAAAGGAGCAGAGCGCAAGAGTTGCTTGCCTGTACCACAGTCTGCGTTCTAGGAGACGAGCACAGAGGTGGGCATCCTTAATGGCCGCCCATCTTGCCGCCTCACTTGGTGAGCATCAAAGGAGCAGATCGCAGGAGTTGCTTGCCTGTACCACAGTCTGCGTTCTAGGAGACAAGCACAGAGGTGGGCATCCTTAATGGCCGCCCATCTTGCCGCCTCACTTGGTGAGCATCAAAGGAGCAGAGCGCACGAGTTGCTTGCCTGTACCACAGTCTGCGTTCTAGGAGACGAGCACAGAGGTGGGCATCCTTAATGGCCGCCCATCTTGCCGCCTCACTTGGTGAGCATCAAAGGAGCAGAGCGCAGGAGTTGCTTGCCTGTACCACAGTCTGCGTTCTAGGAGACGAGCACAGAGGTGGGCATCCTTAATGGCCGCCCATCTTGCCGCCTCACTTGGTGAGCATCAAAGGAGCAGAGCGCAGGAGTTGCTTGCCTGTACCACAGTCTGCGTTCTAGGAGACGAGCACAGAGGTGGGCATCCTTAATGGCCGCCCATCTTGCCGCCTCACTTGGCGAGCATCAAGGGAGCAGAGCGCAGGAGTTGCTTGCCTGTACCACAGTCTGCGTTCTAGGACACGAGCACAAAGGTGGGCATCCATAATGGCCACCCATCTTGCCTCCTCACTTGGCGAGCATCAAGGGAGCAGAGCGCAGGAGTTGCTTGCCTGTACCACAGTCTGCGTTCTAGGACACGAGCACAAAGGTGGGCATCCATAATGGCCACCCATCTTGCCTCCTCACTTGGCGAGCATCAATGGAGCAGAGCGCAGGCGTTGCTTGCCTTTACCACAGTCTGCGTTTTAGGAGACGAGCACAGAGGTGAGCATCCATAATGGCCGCCCATCTTGCCGCCTCACTTGGCGAGAATCAAGGGAGCAGAGCGCAGGGGTTGGTTGCTTGTACCACAGTCTGCGTTCTAGGAGACGAGCACAGAGGTGAGCATCCTTAATGGCCACCCATCTTGCCTCCTCACTTGGCGAGCATCAAGGGAGCAGAGCGCAGGCGTTGCTCGTCTTTACCACAGTCTGCGTTTTAGGAGACGAGCACAGAGGTGAGCATCCGTAATGGCCGCCCATCTTGCCGCCTCACTTGGCGAGCATCAAGGGAGCAGAGCGCAGGAGTTGCTTGCCTGTACCACAGTCTGCGTTCTAGGAGTCGAGCACAGAGGTGGGCATCCTTAATGGCCGCCCATCTTGCCGCCTCACTTGGCGAGCATCAAGGGAGCAGAGCGCAGGAGTTGCTTGCCTGTACCACAGTCTGCGTTCTAGGAGACGAGCACAGAGGTGAGCATCCTTAATGGCCGCCCATCTTGCCGCCTCACTTGGCGAGCATCAAGGGAGCAGAGCGCAGGAGTTGCTTGCCTGTACCACAGTCTGCTTTCTAGGAGACGAGCACAGAGGTGGGCATCCTTAATGGCCGCCCATCTTGCCGCCTCACTTGGCGAGCATCAAGGGAGCAGAGCGCAGGAGTTGCTTGCCTGTACCACAGTCTGCGTTCTAGGAGTCGAGCACAGAGGTGGGCATCCTTAATGGCCGCCCATCTTGCCGCCTCACTTGGCGAGCATCAAGGGAGCAGAGCGCAGGAGTTGCTTGCCTGTACCACAGTCTGCGTTCTAGGAGTCGAGCACAGAGGTGGGCATCCTTAATGGCCGCCCATCTTGCCGCCTCACTTGGCGAGCATCAAGGGAGCAGAGCGCAGGAGTTGCTTGCCTGTACCACAGTCTGCGTTCTAGGAGACGAGCACAGAGGTGAGCATCCTTAATGGCCGCCCATCTTGGCGCCTCACTTGGCGAGCATCAAAGGAGCAGAGCGCAGGAGTTGCTTGCCTGTACCACAGTCTGCGTTCTAGGAGACGAGCACAGAGGTGGGCATCCATAATGGCCGCCCATCTTGCCGCCTCACTTGGCGAGCATCAAGGGAGCAGAGCGCAGGAGTTGCTTGCCTGTACCACAGTCTGCTTTCTAGGAGACGAACACAGAGGTGGGCATCCTTAATGGTCGCCCATCTTGCCGCCTCACTTGGCGAGCATCAAGGGAGCAGAGCGCAGGAGTTGCTTGCCTGTACCACAGTCTGCGTTCTAGGAGACGAGCACAGAGGTGGGCATCCTTAATGGCCGCCCATCTTGCCGCCTCACTTGGCGAGCATCAAGGGAGCAGAGCGCAGGAGTTGCTTGCCTGTACTACAGTCTGCGTTCTAGGAGACGAGCACAGAGGTGACAAACAGCCAGATGCCACTGGTGCCCAGGCCGTCAGGGTGCTTGGATGATTTCATTAGTTGCGTTTAGTGGAGGGACCTCTTCCTCCTTATATATCCCTGTCCGATAGGTGGCGCAGCACCATTCCCTGGGGTTATATCTCACGCCAGGGATAACGCCGTTCCTCGTTGAGGGCCAGAAACAGTCCTGTTAGTCTTCCGATTTCATCTAAGCATCACAACTATTTGTTGACTTTTTTCACCCTTGTGTTATGGTATTGCTTTCTGGTGACAGAGTTAAAAAAAATCCTATGTGTGATAGGTTCCCTGTTTAAGGTTGTAAAGAAAACAAGACAGGATGAGCAGTACCCAGAAGATGTGTGGCATGTTGACATGTCTGGCGATGTCACCGTTTCTATGTCGGACAAGCAATGGCGACCTTTCTGCTGGTAAAATGAATGTTCTCATGGGAGCAGAGGTTTTGTTTTTCTTCTATTCATTCTCTGTTGGGCTCCGTCTAAATCGTCTCTTATTAATTATCATTAACCTGGCGGAGGCAGGCAGCCGCCAAGCCTAAACATTCAGCCACAAGTGCTGGCAGTTTTGGCTTTTGTTTAGGCATGGGATAGGCCTTTGCCAGGTACTGCCATAATGGTAACTGGATATTAAATCGCAACGTCTGGTGAAAGGTGTTAATGCCTGGACATATTATGTCATTTCCTGGCAAACACCTATTTAATTATTATACCATAACCAAAGCTTTTGGCTTTGCAAATGCTTGTTTTAACAAGAATTCAGTGCAAGGAACAGATGCAAGCGCACACTAATTACTTGTAAACCAAGTTGCTGAAAGCAAACTTGATTGAGGCATTTTTAGTACACCGAGAGTAAAGCAACAATGAAGCCATTACCTTCCAGTTGATTACTTAGAAATAAAATTGCCATCCCCTTAAAAACACAGCTAGCTCAAAGCAATCCTGTGTGGGGTGGAGGGGCAGACATCAACAAGCTGGATGTCCTTCCTCACAAATCCAAATCTCTCATATTCACTTCCCATGCCAATACCTTTGCCTTATAGTGCCACCTAATAGCCAAAATTGAAAAGTAACCACACATGGCATAGTCACTCTCTTTAGGTATGTTAGGTTATGTTACTTGCCATTTATATAGCGCTCTATATATCATTGGTATGACCTCAAAGCACTGGTAGGTTGAACGCCCTCAGGAACCATAGTTCTGGTCAGTAGAGAGAGATAGTGTTGAAGGGTGCGTGGGTGCACCAGATATGTGTGCAGCTGATGTAATTGCCGATTGGTAGCTGCATCCTAGCATTGGGTGTGATGCTGGAGATATCAGTTGGATTTGTGCAGTCTGGTGGGTGGACATCCAGACTAGGCTGTGGCTGCGTTAGACCTGAAGGACGCATATGTGATCAACTAGGCCGGAATGTGCTCAGCTAACTGCGTTTTTAGGGTGATGAGGTGTTCGTGGGGTTGTATGTGAACAGCTAGGCCATATTAATCAGGGGTATAGCCGTGTTCTAGTTGAATGATGGTGTATAGTAAAGAGTAAGCGTAGTGATGTGTTATGATTTAAAGCGCCCGAGACCAGGCATGTGAACAGGATGGCAGGGAACAGAGCGACACACGGACACATAGAGACAGGAGCTGGGTTTACAGCGACAGGTGGTAGAGGGGAATCCGGATATATATCAACCGCATGGGGAGCAGGAAGGCAGGGTCCTTCCATTTCATCCACTCCATCCACTGGGTACATTCCATCCTTCCACCCAGTCTATTTCTCCAATTCCAGCCACTCAAGCCACTCCATCCATTTCATCCATTCCACCCATTCACCCACCTCCGATTCACTCCAGCCACTCCAACCATTCTATGCACTTTATCCATTCTATGCACTCTATCCATTCCATGCACTCTATCCATTCCATCCACTTAAAGTTTCGCTAGATCTCACTACCTCTCAGTTCCTCTTGCTACTTGTCATTACCGCTCCTTAGATTGGTAACTACCTTTCTCTAGCCATCTTTACATCTTGCGGCCTGTAACAGTCCCATCCAGCCTTTCATCCACTCTATCCTTAGCTCCCGGTCAGAGATTCCTGCTTCATTTTCATAATTGGAGTAGGATCCGATTAAAGGTAAGAGTGTGAGATTAAGGCCAGTGTAGCCTGTGTGGGAGTAAGGAAGGATACAGATGCCAATGTCTCAGGGCAGGTTAGCGCAACTAGTGCTGGAGTACCAGTGGCAGCTCTACAGAGTACGAGATGAGGAAGATTAGAGCAGTCTATGTAGGAGGAAATGGTTAAAACATCCTTTATGGGCGTAGTAAGGGAGGGTTAGGCAGGACTGTGTATGGCAGGTTAGAACACCCTATGTGGGAGTAGTTAGTAAGGGAGGGTTGGGCAGGACTGTGTATGGCAGGTTAGAACACCCTATGTTGCAGTAGTTAGTAAGGGAGGGTTAGGCAGGCCTGTGTATGGAAGGTTAGAACACCCTAGACGGAAGTAGTAAAGAAGGGTTAGGCAGGCCTGTGTATGGCAGGTTAGAACACCCTATGTAGGAGTATTTAATAAGGGAGGGTTAGACAGGCCTGTGTATGGCAGGTTAGAGCACCCTTGATGGAAGAATTAAGAGGGGGTGGGCAGGCTTGTGTATGGCAAGTTAGAACACCCTATACGGGAGTAGCAAGGGAGGGTTAGGCAGGCCTATGTATGGCAAGTTAGAACACCCATGATGGGAGTAGTAAGAGGGGGTAGGCAGGCCTGTGCATGGAAAGTTAGAACACACTAGATGGGAGTAGTATGGGAGGCTAGAGTAGCAGTGTATAGCAGGTTAGAACAGCCTATATGGGCGTAGTAACGGAGGGTTAGGCAGGCCTGTGTATGACAGGATAGAACACACTATATGTGAGTAGTAAGGGAGGGTTAGGCAGGCCTGTGTATGGCAGGTTAGAACACCCTATGTGAGAGTAGTTACTAAGGGAGGGTTAGGCAGGCCTGCGTATGGCAGGTTAGAACACCCTATATGGGAGTAGTAAGGGAGGGTTAAGCAGGCCTGTGCATGGCAGGTTAGAATACCCTATATGAGAGTAGTAAGGGAGGGTTAGGCAGGCATGTGTATGGCAGGTTAGAACACCCTATTTGGGAGTAGTTAGTAAGGGAGGGTTAGGCAGGCCTGTGTATGGCAAGTTAAAACACCCTATGGGAATAGTTAGTAAGGGAGGGTTAGGCAGGCCTGTGCATGGCAGGTTAGAACGCCCTTGATGGGAGTAGTTAGTAAGGGAGGGTTAGGCAGGCCTGCGTATGGCAGGTTAGAACACCCTAGACGGGAGTAGTAAGGGAGGATAAAGCAGGCCTGTGTATGGCAGGTTAGAACACCCTAGACGGCAGTAGTAAGGTAGGGTTAGGCAGGACTGTGTATGGCAGGTTAGAACACCCTATGTTGCAGTAGTTAGTAAGGTATGGTTAGGCAGGACTGTGTATGGCAGGTCAGAACACCCTATGTTGCAGTAGTTAGTAAGGGAGGGTTTGGCAGGCCTGTGTATGGAAGGTTAGAACACCCTAGAAGGAAGTAGTAAAGAAGGGTTAGGCAGGCCTGTGTATGGCAGGTTAGAGGGAGTAGTTAGTAAGGGAGGGTTAGGCAGGCCTGTGTATGGCAGGTTAGAACACCCTATGTGGGAGTAGTTAATAAGGGAGGGTTAGACAGGCCTGTGTATTGCAGGTTAGAGCACCCTTGATGGGAGTAGTAAGAGGGGGTGGGCAGGCCAGTGTATGGCAAGTTACAACATCCTATATGGGAGTAGTAAGGGAGGGTTAGGCAGACCTGTGTATGGCACGATAGAACACCCTTGATGGGAGTAGTAAGAGGGGGTAGGCAGGCCTGTGCATGGCAGGTTAGAACACACTAGATGGGAGTAGTATGGGAGGCTAGAGAAGCAGTGTATAGCAGGTTAGAAAACCCTATATGGGAGTAGTAACAGAGGGTTAGGCAGGCCTGTGTATGACAGGATAGAACACACTATGTGTGAGTAGTAAGGGAGGGTTAGGCAGGCCTGTGTATGGCAGGTTAGAACACCCTAGCAGGGAGTAGTAAGGGAGGGTTAGGCAGGCCTGTGTATGGCAGGTTAGAACATCCTATGTGAGAGTAGTTAGTAAGGGAGGGTTAGGCAGGCCTGCGTATGGCAGGTTAGGACACCCTATATGAGAGTAGTAAGGGAGGGTTAGGCAGGCCTGTGTATGGCAGGTTAGAACACCCTATGTGAGAATAGTTAGTAAGGGGGGGTTAGACAGGCCTGTGTGTAGCAAGTTAAAGCACCCTATGTGGGAGTAGTTAGTAAGGGAGGGTTAGGCAGGCCTGTGCATGGCAAGTTAAAACACCCTATGGGAATAGTTAGTAAGGGAGGGTTAGGCAGGCCTGTGCATGGCAGGTTAGAACGCCCTTAATGGGAGTAGGAAGAGGGGGTGGTCAGGCCTGTGTATGGCAGGTTAGAACACCCTTGATGGGAGTAGTTAGTAAGGGAGGGTTAGGCAGGCCTGTGAATGGCAGGTTAGAACGCCCTTGATGGGAGTAGTTAGTAAGAGGGGGTGGACAGGCCTGTGTATGGCAGGTTAGAACACCCTATGTGGGTGTAGTTAGTAAGGGAGGGCTAGGCAGGCCTGTGTATGGCAGGTTAGAACACCCTAGCAGGGAGTAGTAAGGGAGGGTTAGGCAGGCCTGTGTATGGCAGGTTAGAACATCCTATGTGAGAGTAGTTAGTAAGGGAGGGTTAGGCAGGCCTGCGTATGGCAGGTTAGGACAACCTATATGAGAGTAGTAAGGGAGGGTTAGGCAGGCCTGTGTATGGCAGGTTAGACCACCCTATGTGAGAATAGTTAGTAAGGGGGGGTTAGACAGGCCTGTGTGTAGCAAGTTAAAGCACCCTATGTGGGAGTAGTTAGTAAGGGAGGGTTAGGCAAGCCTGTGCATGGCAGGTTAGAACACCCTATGTGGCAGTAGTTAGTAAGAGGGGGTGGGCAGGCCTGTGAATGGCAGGTTAGAACACCCTTAATGGGAGTAGGAAGAGGGGGTGGTCAGGCCTGTGTATGGCAGGTTAGAACACCCTTGATGGGAGTAGTTAGTAAGGGAGGGTTAGGCAGGCCTGTGAATGGCAGGTTAGAACGCCCTTGATGGGAGTAGTTAGTAAGAGGGGGTGGACAGGCCTGTGTATGGCAGGTTAGAACACCCTATGTGGGTGTAGTTAGTAAGGGAGGGTTAGGCAGGCCTGTGCATGGCAGGTTAGAACGCCCTTGATGGGAGTAGTTAGTAAGGGAGGGTTAGGCAGGCCTGCGTATGGCAGGTTAGAACACCCTAGACGGGAGTAGTAAGGGAGGATAAAGCAGGCCTGTGTATGGCAGGTTAGAACACCCTAGACGGCAGTAGTAAGGTAGGGTTAGGCAGGACTGTGTATGGCAGGTTAGAACACCCTATGTTGCAGTAGTTAGTAAGGTATGGTTAGGCAGGACTGTGTATGGCAGGTCAGAACACCCTATGTTGCAGTAGTTAGTAAGGGAGGGTTTGGCAGGCCTGTGTATGGAAGGTTAGAACACCCTAGAAGGAAGTAGTAAAGAAGGGTTAGGCAGGCCTGTGTATGGCAGGTTAGAGGGAGTAGTTAGTAAGGGAGGGTTAGGCAGGCCTGTGTATGGCAGGTTAGAACACCCTATGTGGGAGTAGTTAATAAGGGAGGGTTAGACAGGCCTGTGTATTGCAGGTTAGAGCACCCTTGATGGGAGTAGTAAGAGGGGGTGGGCAGGCCAGTGTATGGCAAGTTACAACATCCTATATGGGAGTAGTAAGGGAGGGTTAGGCAGACCTGTGTATGGCACGATAGAACACCCTTGATGGGAGTAGTAAGAGGGGGTAGGCAGGCCTGTGCATGGCAGGTTAGAACACACTAGATGGGAGTAGTATGGGAGGCTAGAGAAGCAGTGTATAGCAGGTTAGAAAACCCTATATGGGAGTAGTAACAGAGGGTTAGGCAGGCCTGTGTATGACAGGATAGAACACACTATGTGTGAGTAGTAAGGGAGGGTTAGGCAGGCCTGTGTATGGCAGGTTAGAACACCCTAGCAGGGAGTAGTAAGGGAGGGTTAGGCAGGCCTGTGTATGGCAGGTTAGAACATCCTATGTGAGAGTAGTTAGTAAGGGAGGGTTAGGCAGGCCTGCGTATGGCAGGTTAGGACACCCTATATGAGAGTAGTAAGGGAGGGTTAGGCAGGCCTGTGTATGGCAGGTTAGAACACCCTATGTGAGAATAGTTAGTAAGGGGGGGTTAGACAGGCCTGTGTGTAGCAAGTTAAAGCACCCTATGTGGGAGTAGTTAGTAAGGGAGGGTTAGGCAGGCCTGTGCATGGCAAGTTAAAACACCCTATGGGAATAGTTAGTAAGGGAGGGTTAGGCAGGCCTGTGCATGGCAGGTTAGAACGCCCTTAATGGGAGTAGGAAGAGGGGGTGGTCAGGCCTGTGTATGGCAGGTTAGAACACCCTTGATGGGAGTAGTTAGTAAGGGAGGGTTAGGCAGGCCTGTGAATGGCAGGTTAGAACGCCCTTGATGGGAGTAGTTAGTAAGAGGGGGTGGACAGGCCTGTGTATGGCAGGGTAGAACACCCTATGTGGGTGTAGTTAGTAAGGGAGGGCTAGGCAGGCCTGTGTATGGCAGGTTAGAACACCCTAGCAGGGAGTAGTAAGGGAGGGTTAGGCAGGCCTGTGTATGGCAGGTTAGAACATCCTATGTGAGAGTAGTTAGTAAGGGAGGGTTAGGCAGGCCTGCGTATGGCAGGTTAGGACACCCTATATGAGAGTAGTAAGGGAGGGTTAGGCAGGCCTGTGTATGGCAGGTTAGAACACCCTATGTGAGAATAGTTAGTAAGGGGGGGTTAGACAGGCCTGTGTGTAGCAAGTTAAAGCACCCTATGTGGGAGTAGTTAGTAAGGGAGGGTTAGGCAGGCCTGTGCATGGCAGGTTAGAACACCCTATGTGGCAGTAGTTAGTAAGAGGGGGTGGGCAGGCCTGTGAATGGCAGGTTAGAACACCCCTAATGGGAGTAGGAAGAGGGGGTGGTCAGGCCTGTGTATGGCAGGTTAGAACACCCTTGATGGGAGTAGTTAGTAAGGGAGGGTTAGGCAGGCCTGTGAATGGCAGGTTAGAACGCCCTTGATGGGAGTAGTTAGTAAGAGGGGGTGGACAGGCCTGTGTATGGCAGGTTAGAACACCCTATGTGGGTGTAGTTAGTAAGGGAGGGCTAGGCAGGCCTGTGTATGGCAAGTTAGAACACACTAGATGGGAGTAGTTAGTACGGGAGGGTTAGGCAAGTCTGTGCATGGCAGGTTAGAGCACCCTAGATGGGAGTAGTTAGTAAGGGGGAGTTAGGCGGGCCTGTGTATGGCAGGTTAGAACACCCTATGTGGCAGTAGTTAGTAAGGGAGGGTTAGGCAGGCCTTTGCACGGCAGGTTAGAACACCCTATGTGGGAGTAGTTAGTACGGGAGGGTTGGGCAGGCCTGTGTATGGCAGGTTAGAGCACCCTATGTGGGAGTAGTTAGTACGGGAGGGTTAGGCAGGCCTGTGTATGGCAGGTTAGAGCACCCTTTGTGGGAGTAGTTAGTACAGGAGGGTTAGGCATGCCTGTGTATGGCAGGTTAGAACACCCAATGTGGCAGTAGTTAGAAAGGGAGGGTTAAGCAGGCCTGTGTATGGCAGGTTAGAGCACCCTTTGTGGGAGTAGTTAGTACAGGAGGGTTAGGCAGGCCTGTGTATGGCAGGTTAGAACACCCTATGTGGGAGTAGTCATGGAGGACAGAGTAGCCGGTGTCGCTGCTGGTTTAGGCTCCAAGGTCGATAAAACGAGGCAGGCGAAGCCCAGCTCCAAGGTCACTTCCTGGAATAAAAGCAATAAAGCGTTTTATTGATAAACTGCAAGAGGGCGGAGGGCTGAACCGGCAGCGGCCTGGTAGAGCCAGGGATAATGCAGGCTTACCTCCCTTGCTGGTCTCATCCTCTGGAGCTGGATAAAAGTACCCCCGAAGAGGGGAGCAGCTGCTCCTAGGGCCATGGGAAGGCCCCCTGCATTGAGGGCTGCTGGAAAGAAGTTCTACCAAAGGAAGGAAGCACTGCTTTCCAGCCTCATCAGCCGGCCACTGCTCGCAACCCGTTGAAGCCACCCTTCTCCTCCTGGCCCCTATCCGCCATTCACTGATCTTTGTGTTCCAGAGAAGGATTCATGTATGCAAGAGTCATAGCGGGTAATTCCAAGTTTAGCAGGGGGTGTAAATAAAATTGGCAACGTATTACCACCAATTTTACTGCACCGCCGAGTTTGACCATGGAGTGGAGGATTTAGTTCCAGCATAGTGCTGGAGTTAATCCCCCACAAGCCAGTGCCAAAAAAAAGGACATTTTCCACAGGCGGAATTACCGCCTATGGTAATTCAGTCTCATCTGCAATGGACTGTTTCCTTCATCAAGCCCCATCCTGATCACAGGCTCTCCTAGATTTAGTGCCTTATAACCTCGTCATGTTGATCAATAACTCTCCTAGCTGTGACACCAAGCTGGGGACACTTGCTATTCACAGACTCTCCCGGGGGTAGGTTCCTTCACCAGGCCCCATCCTGATCACAGACTCTCCTAGGATTAGCGCCTTATAACCTCGTCACGTTGATCACTAACTCTCCTAGCTGTGACACCAAGCTGGGGACACTTGCTATTCACAGACTCTCCCGGGGGTCGGTTCCTTCATCAAGCCCCATCCTGATCACAGGCTCTCCTAGATGTAGTGCCTTATAACCTCGTCACGTTGATCACTAACTCTCCTAGCTGTGACACCAAGCTGGGGACACTTGCTATTCACAGACTCTCCCGGGGGTCGGTTCCTTCATCAAGCCCCATCTTGATCACAGGCTCTCCTAGATGTAGTGCCTTATAACCTTTTCATGTTGATCACTAGCTCGCCCAGCTGTGACACTATCCTAGAGCATCTCGCCATTCACGGGCTCTTCTGGGGGTCGGTTCCTTCATCGAGCTCCATCCTGATCACAGGCGGTTTGGCAGAAGTCGCGCGCCCTCTCAGGGCCCGCTCTGGCTCTCAAGCTTAAACTCTCAGGCATTGTTTGAAGAGGAAGTTCCCTCTGTAAATACAGAAGCTGAGAGTTTGGACTGGGAAGGAGATGAAACTCTGTTTGGCAGGTAAGATTTATAAATGGCTTCCTTAAATTGATGTAAAATAAAAGCATTTCTGTTTTGTAGGATAAAATAAACGGGACTGTTTATATGAGCAAGAACCCGTAAACACTGTAATTAAAGTAGAGTAGTCTGACGGGTCAGGCATAAGGGGGGTTGCATTAACATCAGTGCTCCCGTCTGAAAAGGAGTGGGTCCTTTTGATCAGTACCCAGTGATTTCATTGCTGAATACGTTTTCAGTGCAAAGTATTCTTCAGCGAGAAATTCCCCTACAACATATAGTTTACAAAAAGGTAGGGGCTGTAAGTTTGGGAAAGTGGATAACATTTCTTTAGGGGTAGTACTGGGGGTAAATGGAGGGCTGCAGGCCTTTCCCCCTCATTTTGCTGCTGGGTAGAATTTAAACGATTAAAATTCAAAAATGAAACATTTGGGGATGAAAAATTCAGGACGAAAACATGGAAGCCTGCTTAGCCATAGGTCCACTACCTGTCTAGGTGTGTGCCGGCTTAACCCATAATGCTCTTGTCCAACAGGAAGAGAACTGGTTTCCTGGAATGTTCCTGTCTGACAGGGGATTGGCCCGTGTTACCCTTACTGCCCATGTTCAACTGGGAGCGGCCATCTTAGTGTCCAACAATTACTGGGTCTGGATCACATACAACACCTTTGTCCATAAGCCGTTCACCCTGATGCCCTCTCTGACAAGGAGTGGGCCCTCCATGCAAACAATAAGCCACTCCTGCATGTAGCGTGCCCTGGTTAAGCGTAATTCTGCCAGAGTATGCTTCCTGGTTACCCATGAGGATGCATGCTTAACAGGGAGGGATCTCTGTCTACCCACACTGCTCTTGTCCAATGGGGAGGCTACCTACTTGATTTTTCTTCATTATTTAAAAAAAAATGTATTTATAGTGCATATGGTTAAATAAAAAATATTTTACACTTCAACTTAGTTTACATAAATAGTAAACAAAACAAGAAGTAAAAAGGCAAACATGCAAATCATAAAAATGTTACACTTCAACTTAGTTTACATAAATAGTAAACAAAAAAAGAAGTAAAAAGGCAAAAATGTATATCACACAAGAAACATTTCCTTTAAAAAGGACATAGCAATTAAACTCAGATAAAAATAATAAATAACCTAAGTACACAATGGCAACAGTTTCTGCTCTGTAATCCATATGTAAAAAGCCTCTGCAGTTACTACCAATGCCCTAGCCGAGGAGACGTGTGCCCGGAATTCATCAGTTTCTGCTTGGGATAGGTTGCAAACATCAGTTTCTGCTTGGGATAGGTTGCAAACATCAGTTTCTGCTGGGGATAGGTTGCAAACATCAGTTTCTGCTGGGGATAGGTTGCAAACATCAGTTTCTGCTGGGGATAGGTTGCAAACATCAGTTTCTGCTGGGGATAGGTTGCAAACATATTTCATAGAACCCAACCTATAATATTTCCCCAATTTAGGACCAGGGATTAAAACATGTGCTGCCTCATTTTGAGTTAGGCGTTAAGTGGTAAAATTGGCGGTAACTGAGTTACTGCAGGCTATTTAAACGAGCACCAGTGTAGGATAATGTGGGGGGGATATTAAAACACGGGCGCCTGATAAAACCTCTGAAATGGGGATCATTTACCTTAGTGATATAACAAAAAGGGGTAAGATATAGAAGGTTTTGTTTACATACTCTGCATAGGATTTGTTTGTAAGCAGTGTTTCCAAGTTGGTCATGCGATCCCAGTCCAAGGCTTTGGTTCTCATTTTCTTTATTAATGCACCATAGTTGGTAGATGCTGAAAGAGTCCAAGCAATATTCACATGACATTTCTCACAGGTTTCCACAAACTCACTTGGCGTCTTCGTTATCATCAAAACAGATTTATCATATTTGCAAATAGGCAGGCTAGGGATGGACTATTTTATTTGGATCGAATGTTCACATATACGCTACTGCGGGCTACCTTCCACAAAGTGTACAAGGAAGAGCCTCCTAACTCGCTGCAAATGGCTTCAACAGGTGACCCAGAAAGGCCGAGTGTAGGGTGCCAAAGTTTGCCCTCTATGAGATTTAACCAAGCAACATGCCTCTCAGGGAATCGTTCCATGCCTTAAGGTAGACCTGAGATTATACTTGTCCTATACATCTTCCAAAGGCCCTCAATGAAAAGCCGCCCTTAGAGACTATGGGCCTCATTCTAAGTGTGGTGGTCCGGAAACAAGGGTGCCAGTCGCATGGCACTGGCACCCTTTCCGGACCGCCACACCAACTGTGCCTTTCCGGGGATGCTGCACCCAACATGCCTGATCTGCCAGGTGCAATGGCCCCAGACGGCAGAGTTTTCACAGAAGCACCAGCACTGTTAACAACATTCCTGGTGCTTCCATGAATCCATTCCCAAATCCACCACCTGATATCCAGGGACATTACAAGTCCCGGCAGCACCGGGATATCCAGTGGCAGATTCGGTGTTACGAGGACGGCGGCAAATCACCAGTAGCATCGGCAGGTTACCACCGTCCTCGTAATGGGGCCCTATGTAGCTCTTTCTACATTTGCAAAGAGCCTTGCGTCCTTACTGGTTTCCATGTGTACCCTACTAGGATTACTATCGAGGAGGACACCAAAAGAGTTAACAACTTCCATTGACACATCACTGATTTTCTGCTCTCTTCTCACACGACCGTCAATAATCAGTATTTATAGGAATAGGTCAAAGCTGAGACAAGTGGTTTGGTGAAGTCTCAAGTGAGTGGACAAGGGAAGACTTAGTTGAGAGGCCTAGCAAAGTCCCAAGTGAGTGGAACAGTGAATGATTAGGTGAGGTGTCTGCTGATGCCTCAGGTGAGGGGACAGGAGGTTTCTTAGTTGAGGGTCTGGCAAAATCTCAGGTCAGGGGTCATGGAAAGTCTTATAGGAGTTGGCAGTTTATGTCTTAGATGAGGAGAGCAATGGCGACATCAGCGGAGTGAAGCAAAGTTTCAGTTGAGGGGACGAATGAAGCCCCACGTGAGGGGACAGGTGGAGGATTACATTAGGGGTGCAGCAAATTCACAGATGAGTATGCAGGTGGAGACTTAGTGCAGAGGTCAGGCGAAGTCTCAGGTAAGAGTTTAGGTGGAGGCTTAGCTGAGGGACCCAGTGAAGTTTTAGATGAGAGATGCACTAAAGTCTCAGGTTTGGGGACAGGTCGATACTTAGCTGAGGGCTCTGGTGAAGACTTAAGTGAGGGGACAGTTGGAGGCTTAAGTTTCCCCTCACCTGTTCCCTCAACCAATCTCTTGGTTGAGGGGACAGGTGGAGGCTTAGGTAACTGATTTGGCAAAGCCTCAGGTGAGAGGACCGGTGGAGGCTTTGTTGAGGGGGCCAGCAAAATCTCCAGTAAGAAGTCCAGCAAAGCCTCAGATGAGGGATCCAGCAAAGTCTCTGACAAAGGGAGAGGGGGAGGCTTAGTTGAGGAGTTGAGTAAGTTTCCAGGGAACCAGTGGAGATTTATTGAGATGTTTGGTGATATGTCAGGTGATGGACATGTGGAGGTTCGGGTGAGGGATCTGAGAAGCCTCTATGTCATCAAAAGCCATCAAATGTGCTAATCTAGTGGCGATGTGCCAGGAAGACCCTCGTGACACTAAAGAGTGGGTGGCATTTGATGTGTATGTTTCCTCCAGTAAAGGTTGTGAGTGGTGGGGGGCGGTCCTGAGGTTGCAGGCTGTTTGATAGTAGGATAGCTTGGAATACAAGCTATGGGGAGTAGAAGATCCTGGAGCAAAAACATGTATATAAAGAGGGATTGTGTTGACCCTGTGGGTAGTAGTTTACTAGAGTAGTGTACTGAAGTACAATCTATGACTAATATGGGGGAATGGTATACAGTCATTGAGTAATACGGGGCCTTGGAGTAATGGCCATGGGTAGTATTATGCTATGAAGTGCAGGCTATGTTTTGTAAGAAGTCTTGGGGTAGAGGTTGAGGCTTGTGGTACTGCTCAGAGCTAGTATGGTGCCTGAGTGCACAGTCCTTGTGGATAGTAAGCGGGTCTTGTCATACAGGCTCTGCATTTTCTACTGATAGTGAACTGTGATTCACAGGTTGCACTGCATATCTAACTCTCTGTTCCTTTTATCTCTCTCGTTCCAGTTGAAAGAACCATATGCACTGATACAACCTCAGGAAAATCTAAGATGGCTGCCAGGCGTAAAGGCGGCCTGAAGGTGAACGCCATCTGTGCCAAGTTGAGCCGCCAGGTGGGTTCGGACATAGGGTCAGAAGTGACACCGGATGCAGACCCGGAGCTACCGGAGAGCTGTGAAAAGGAGCAGCCCCTCAACACGGCCCCCTCGGAAGGACTGAATGTTGTCCAGAGGATAGACGAGGACAAGCGCAGGCGAGAAGTCATCGAGAAGTGGGTGAATGGGGAATACACTGATGAGCCCCTAGGCCGGCGGAAGGTCGAGGGTGCTGATGCTCCCCCTGAAGGGGTTTACATGGTACAACCCAAGGGCTGCAGTGATGATGAGGACAATGCAGATGACCCGGCAGCTCCTCAGGGGTTACAAGGTGGCAGCTTCTTGGGCAGCCGGGATTCAAACGGAGCCATTGCCAAAGAGGAGAGCATGACAGCACCTGGGGAGGCCATGGCCAAGCCAACCAGCCTCTCTTCTTCAGGTGAGGTGCCCACTTGCTGTAGCGGATACATTACAGCCCAGAAAGAAATCTAGGTCTAAACCCACTTCTTATACTTTGCATGCCCACCTAGACAACACCAGCTCTGCAGAACGTTGATTGCCAGAGAAGAGGGAATCTTAGAGGAGCCAAAGAGGGCGACAGAGAGCAGAGAGACAGTGTTGGAGCAGGCCAAGCAGGAGATGAAATGCAAAGTGGTGGAAGCCATTGGGCAGTATTGTTCAGGGGGGGAATGGTGGAGAGCAGTGGAAAGTAGTGGCACGCAAGAGGTAATTATGAAGCACTAGCACAGTGGATGCGAAATCTGTTGTAGGCCAGCCTAAGGGTGTGCACAGTTCATTTCTTCATGTCTCGGGAGGATAGCTTAGGGGCAACGTGTTCGCCTTGGAAGAAAGACGACATGGAGCAACACAGGTTCGATCCCCGGCTCCGCGCTTACAAACCTCTGGGTAGTAAGTGTGTTATTAAAAAACGATTACAATGTACTAGGGGTCTGAGGGGAGTTCATCTCTACTGACAGGAAAAATAAACAGAATAGAGGCAGAGGCATGTAGAACCGTCTCTATGCAGATCAATTGGCAGAGCGGCAAAGTGGAGGGGTGGAGTCATGCTAGCCATAAGATGCTGGTGTATATCAGGAGGCTGGAGGTCCATTGTCATCAAAGAGGGCAGATGCCGGTTTAGGTGAATCATAGCAGTAGAGCAGTGGCGGGGTGTGGTGATGGCAGAGGTTAGACAGCGGGCAGGTAGACTAGGAAAGGGGAGGACGTTAGATTGTGTGGCAGGGAGATGCAAACATGGAGGCTGTAGTCATAGGAGAGGGTAGATGTTGAGGCAGATAGGTACATTAGGTTTGTTGAAAAGCAGACAGCGTACAGAACAACCAACTGACTGACCAAGAGTGTAGGCAGGCAATAAGTGAGCAGGCCAAGAAAGCAGGAAAGTGCAAGAGAGACTCATGAGGGTGTGGCACTGCAGGCCTGAGAGGCTGGCTATTGCAGGTATTCTAGATGTGGGGAAGAGCGCACTAAGGGGTGGGGCCTGGATGGATTAAATTCTTACAGAAGCACTGGATCGATGAATGGTGTACATGCAGAAGCCTAGCTTGCAACATCCCTTTAGCTCTCACCCAGGGGACAGACATTCTAGCAGTTCTGATGTGCACCCTAGAAGCCGGTTATTCAATGCAGCTGCTGTTTGTGCAGGTGAGTGCCTTTGTCTGACAGGTAGGTGTCTGGTTTCTGGACTGCCAGGTTGTTGGCCATCCTAGGTTTTGGGTTAAAGCCTAGCACAGGGTGGTGATGCCTACAGAAAATGTTAAAAATTCATGTTTTCCACAATGCCCAAATGAATATAGATGGGCAGCCTAGTAGTTTTTCTCTATCTGACTTCTACAACAAGAATCATTAAGCTTCTTTGTATTTGCCCTCAAAACCTGAAAGGCGTGCCCTTGACCCTGAGTGGCTGGATGATAGGATGATAGACTCGGGAGGATAGCTCACGGCAACGCGCTTGCCTTGGAAGCAAGATGATGCAGTGCAACACAGGTTTGATCCCCAGGTCCGCACTTAGAAACCTCTGGGTATTAAGCGCGTTATAAATAACCAATTACATTTATATTTACACGTACATCCTTTACACTCACTGGATGTTAGAATTGGCCTGTGATGTCCTTTCTAACCCTGACACCCCTATAATGATCAGGTGTCTGAGTCAGTGCTTTGAACGTCTGACTTGGGATCCACATGGACATCAGAACAGGGAGATTCCAGAGTAGGGCTTTGAAATAGTGCTTAATTTCCTGCTAGCGGGGATAGCCTAGGACAAGACCACTGGGCCTCTGTAGTCTGCATCTGCCTATGTGCCTACCAAAGAGGAAACACCCATCAAAAAGGGTATTACCCAAATTGATCTTTTAAAACTGACCTTTTGTCCTAATTGACCTAATTATAGTGGTCCTAACTGACCTTCTCCACAATTGAACTTTATATTATTTTAGTTATTTATATATGTATTGGGTTGGTTTTGGATTATAAATAATATAAGGGGACTGGGTGGGGGGCTTCAGGGGTTTTGGATTGGCTGGGGGTTGCAGGGGGTTCTCCCCGCATATATGTCCTAATTGACCTTTTAAATTAGGTCAATTCTCCCGAGGTCAGTTGTGAAAAGGTCAATTAGTATACATCCTCAAAAAGACTATGACCTGTTCCGCTGGTCGACACCATTCTCCAACAAGCCCAATGGCATTGGAAAGATCTCAGCAGATCCAGTTTCGGGAGGTAAGCAACGACTTCACGAAGGCCACTGTGAGCATCTATAATCCCCCCTTGGCTGGAGCATATACTCACACACTATTCCAAGCTATCGTGACCACCCTACAGCAGTGACTGCCTGATGGCAGCACCCAAGGATCGGACCTGGATGCCTGCTGCCACTGCTCATGACAACACTGTAAATCACAGAGTCGTTGGAGTTCTACGACGTGAGCCCCTTTTTCAGTGCCAACACACCCCAGCATGTTCCTTTTACCTGACATGGCGCCTGGCCCATCAGTGAGGTCGAATGCATGTGCCTCACAGTGCCATCACCTTGTTCTTCAACTGTCTTTCTGGTACTTAAGATGTCCCGCTCTGCATGGTTCGTCTGTGTGGTCTTCTTCTCAACCGATATGGCCACTGCGGCCGATGGAATCAAGGGAATCTGAAAATGGCAAAGGCAAGGCTCTCCCCTCAAGGAACCAACTAGGGACAACAGTGACCTGCACCTGCAAGTGCTCTGATCGTTCCTGGATCAAAGGAAGCTAGAACTCTTCATCCACAAGTCCCCGGAAAAGCCCAAAGACAACCAATAGCACTGCCTTGGCACGCCCCCTTTGCCTAATAGTCCAGCAGGGAGCATCCTTGCTCAAAAGAAAGAATGGGGACTATGAAATTCACTCCAGGTCCCCCACAGGCAGTGGTAGAAGTGTACCGAAAAAAGTAGTGGAACTGTGGTCTCGGCAGGGGAGAGGGTAGGCGGAAGCACAGTGCAACATGTGACAAGGTGTTGCGGCCGGGGCATCCCAATAGTCTAAGTGACAAGTTAATGCTCCAATTACAACTTTACACTTGCACAGGGACATGCATGGACAAATCCTCTGTGTGGAATGGTGAATTTGGTCGTAAGAAGTAGAGGAATGGTAAAAAGAAAAAAAGAAAAGTAGTGCAACACCGCTCCTGACCATTCCCACTCACTTCGATCACTGCCCACAGGAGACATGGACAACAGAGACCATGAACCCAGTGTACAGAATAGACCTCAATAGGAAAGCAAGGCCATCAGAAAATTGCACTGACCCAATCCATTCATATCACTGTGTTAGCCCCTCTTTATTGTAGAGCCTTTTGGAGGACAGACCACTTCATTGGTTAAAGTTAGAAGGTGGTCCTATTAGATTTACTGTAGTACAATACATATTCTCATATTCTTGCTGGGGTGAGATTAAAAAGGTATGAATTCTCTAGGATAGCTAACCCTGGGTGGAACTTCATCTCGACTGAACTCACTGCATTGTGTTCTATTGTATCTGGAGGCACCCCACACACCCATCCTATGCAAAGCCTGTGCCTTGATTGCAGCTACCACAGGTGAGTAAAGGCCCACCCCAACCTCTGCATAGTCCATGGGTTAGGAGGAGGTATACCAGCCTAGAAATGTTATATATTGTACTGTTATTTCCCTATAAAACCAGACCTTGTGGGGTTTTGTATGTGCCCCAGGATAAAGGCCAGGATCTCCATGCAGGAACTTCTCCCAGTAAGAGTTTGCCCTTAATGAGCTGAGCAGAGGTGTGTTGTCGTCACACTTTAACTCCTTGTCTATGAGCATGGCTGTGTCTGCATCTAGTTACATGTGTAGCTAGGTTTCGGGGTGCACCTCTGGTGCACAGGAATCCTCAGCAGGATGGTCTAGGCTCTGCCCTGTGGGATGACTCCCCAATGGTGTATGTGCTTCCACTGTATGTAAGAAGACTTGGGCAGAGTGAAATCTAGAATGGTCTTGGGTCCGCCCTGTTAGAAAATACAGAAATGATGGATACGCTGGACAGGTCTAAATGCTGCCAGTGGATGTCGTAAAGCTGAGATCGTCGCGGTAGGCAGTGTTTAAGAAGGCCTCAGTGTTGCTATTGGATTAAGAATACCCACAACATAGCAGTTGCCTGAGAAAACACTGTGGTGCTGCCCTGATAGGTAGGCCCAATGCTGGAGGGGTCGGGGGGCTCTAGAATGGTCTTACTTTTGCCAGTGAATATAGAGAACACAGTATGGAATGGGAGGGGTGATCTTAGAGCTAACCTAGTGGCTGGAAGACCCATGAGCGGAGCCGGCAAAACAGTCTAGATGATACCCTGTAGGTAACAATCCAAGAATTGAGAGATTTTCTAGAACAGGGCGTCTGCAATCTGTGACTTCAGATATTTAGGACTATGATTCCCGTGCAATCTGTGGCTCTCCAGATATTTAGGACTATGACTCCTGTGCAATCTGTGGCTCTCCAGATATTTAGGACTATGACTCCCATGGAATCTGTGTTTCTCCAGATATTTTCCGAGCCGGCGGGCCATTAACGTCGAATGTAATGGCGTTGTTACTTTTTTCAATCGGCTTTTGTTTTCCCGGTTGAAAAAAGCAGGATGTTCAAGACCCATGTTCTAGAATGCTTTAGATCCTGCTCATGTAGCTATCATGCCAGTGACTGAATGGGGAGTCTCACGAATGGCCTAGGTGCCGCTTTTCAAAGAGCGAAGCATAGGACCGAGCGGGTCACTAGAATAATCCAGATAACACCCATCTAGGTCAGAGCCCAGGACATTCTAGAGGAGGGGGCTCTGGTAGGATCCAGCTGCTACCAATGAACGTGGGATGTTATGGTGCTGACAACGAAGGTGGGGGTTTCTAGAATAGTTTGTGTGTTGGGGATTTGTGTGTTGGGGATTGGTACCTAGGATTGTGCGCGAGCTCTATAATGGTCGAGTTGTTGCCCTTTTTAGGTCTGAAGTGGGGGCGCTACTTCAGATTGTAGGAAGTCCACAGATGGAAGAGGATGCCCTAGCAAGATTGGGTACACATCTTGCAGGTAGACCTGAGGCCTAGTCCTGGGGCTTGCCTAGAAGATTGATTTAAGTATAGACCTTGTAGGTGGGAAGCACAGGGATAGAAAGATCTTGGCTAGGTGCTGCCCCTGCTGGCAGGAGGTGAAATAACAACTCGTAAAATCAAACATTCACGGCAGCCAATCAAGACGGGGCCAGAACTTCCAACTTGACACCGCCTTCAGAAACGCACTTTGAAGTGCCCACAAAAGGCCATGAAGCGCTGTATACATCACAGAAATAAATAAGCAAATTAATAGGAAATCTGGGACTTGGGGGTTCTAGGAGCTGCCCTTGAGGGCACTGAGCACAAGACTGATGAAACTTTTTGGCAGGGGTGGAACTCCGGAGATTTCCCGGTAGGCCTCTGCACCCTGGGCCTATTTTATTTGCAAATGTTCTCATAGGAAAAGGCTTGGGTTTCCTCAAAGTGTGTAATATTGGGCAACGTTGAACATTATTTCCTGGGCTTCTTTTGGTTCCCAGTCCAACCCAGATGGTTTCGCCTGGCTGAGATCTCTAGGGCTGCGCCTGCACACTCCTCTTCACCCCTGCAGCCTCCCTTACACTAGAGTGCGGGTGTCTTGCTTGAGCTGCCTCATTCTGGGGGGGGAGCGGAGGGGGCCTCCCGCCTGCGAGATTACTGACAGGGCACATAATTATGCATCTAAGATATAAACAGAACTGTTTAATTATCCTTTGCCACATCAGTGACAGAGTAATTAACAAACATTGCGAGATCAATAAAAAGAAATGTGACCTTCAGCCGCTCTGATAGGGAAGCCCTTCCCTCCCAGCACAAGGTGACAATGGCCAATGCACATGGACGCCCCCAACCACCAACGGTGAGCACGGACGCCCTGAGCCCCACACAATGAGCGCGGCCACCGCCTGCACCTGCATGGCTGCAAGGCATCACCCGCCCTGCACAGACTCTACTGTGAGGACAGACTTCCCCAACCCTGCACATCGAGGACAGACGCTTGGAGCCCAACACAGTGAGCCGATACTTTCTAACCCTGCAAAGGGAGCACAGGCACAAAGAACCCTACAGGGTGAGCAAACACTCCCCCAAACCTACAAAATGAGCACAGACACCCAGGAGCCCTGCACGGTGAGCACAGACTCAACCAGCTCTACACAGTGAGTGCAGACTTCTAGAGTCCTGCACAGTGAGCACAGACTCCCACAGCCCTGCAAAGTGAGCACTGACACCAGCAGGGAGACAAGGCATCCCTAGCCCTGCACAGTGAACACAGACACCCAGAGCAAACACTACCAAGGCCCTACACAATGAGCACAGACATCCAGGGGCCCTGCACAGTGATCATAGACTCCTCCAATCCTACAACTTGAGGATAGCCACCCAGAGCCCTACACAGTGAGCACAGACTTCCCCAGCCCAGCAGGGTGAGCAGACACCCAGATACCTACACCGTGAGCACAGTAGACAGTGTGACAAATCACAGTGGTCCAGGGATGAATATCGGTTTCTAAACCATCAATCAGCCCCACACCTCTAGTACACCAGAAGGGATCCGAACAGACTGGAAACACAAGCAAATGATAAACCTCATTGTCCAATTTTGGTAATGTGGACAGAACAGCAGGCTTATCTCTGCAAGGTCGTGGATCGTCGGTTCGTTGCAACAGAGCGAAAATACAATTATTACCCAATGATAAAAGGGACTGTCCAGTCAAGGTTGTATAAAAATATCTACTTTATTATTGTCACGACAGACAGTTCAAGCACACTAAAAAATACAACCCAACCTGTAAAGGAATGCAGAGGACAGACCGTTTCAAAGTAGGAAAAGGGATGCACTCTGGATACTGACAGGTGAGTAGTCGGTATAGTAATTGGTTTCAACTCAAAGGGAGCAATGGATCTTAAAATGTCACAAGGGGCCTTCGGAGTAGGACCAGGAGGACAGAACCACAATGTACCTTGTGCTTGTAGACGTTCTTGGTGCTCGACATGGTTGAGTCCTTTTCAGGGCACTTTGCAGCTTCTGCGACAGAGTTCAACATGGGAGACAGCTGCGGGTATGAGGCGGCAGGCAGTTCGGCGAGCCAGACTGGACAGACGGCTGCAGGCTGGCCTACACAGTGCTCGGGGTCAGGAATCGTCTCAGTGCTGGTCGGCGGTTCTGAAGCACTGATCGAGCCGTCTCAAATGGCATGAGCAACTGCGGCATAACAACAGTCAGCAAAAGTTGGTTGCATCTCGAGGGGCTTGATTGGCTCACAAAATGTCCTTTAAGACGGACGCCGGGTGATGCCTGTCGATGCACTCCTCCTAGCTTCTTCACTGGGCTTGTGTCGTCCTTTAAGGCGGATGGCCCAAAGCTGAGGAGAGTGCTGCAGGCAATAGCCTTGTCCTTGGTTTGGCTGAGAGACTCTCTGGCACTTCCCACCTAGGAAGCTTCCTTGCAGAGTCTAACAGGGCACCCTGTGTGCTGGCTGGGTGCCAGTTCTGGAGCTGCTGGAGGGTCCTCTGGATTCAGTATCTCCCTCTGTTCCCTGGGAGATGTTTAGGGGAGGGATCTTACTTCCCTCTTTGGAAATCCTAGCCTTCCTTCATTGGTGGAAGCTGTAAGGCAGACTGTACCTTCAGCCATATCATGACCTGTCAAAGCCAGACACCATGAACCACTCAGAGATCTGCTGCAGCTGGACAAAAGGCGGGAGCCAGCACTCGACCAGAACAGGACAGCCTGAAATACCTAAGGATCTACAAAAGATGGCTAACCTTAGGCTTGAAGGAATCTACCAGTGGCAGACACCCTGAATCACCCATAGATCTACCAGAGCCAGGCGGATTTAGATACCCTGGAAGATAACAGAGCCAGATTATCAGTCAACTATTGATCACGAGAGCCTGATACTCGGATCAATCAGAGATGGACAACTATCCGCCAGAGAAGGACCACTGGAAGACACCTGTGTCTACTAGTTTGTCAGACTCCATAGGCCATCGATGGATCTTTCATGGCATAACAGGTTGAGCCACTTAGGGATTTATTGCAAACCAATCCACTAGACACAAAACAATCAACTAGAGTGGGCAAACATCCAGAGATTTACCAGAGCCAGACATCTTAAACTGCAGACAGACATGTCAGAAACAGCTCTAGAGACACAGACATCAATGATGTGGTGCTCTGGAATCCACCAGAGCCGACACCCTTAGCTCCATGGGGAGTAACCAGAGTAGAACCGCTCAAGCCATCCAAGAATCTATCAGTCACAGGCAGCTCTATGAATCTACCACAGAGCACAACAACTTGTGGCAGCCTTGGAGCAAGCAGAAAAGGCCAGAACAACACAGTGGTGTACCACAAAACAGAACAACCAGACACAAGGTGGTATCCACCAGAGCAGGACTAACCTCAGTGGCTCAGGAGTCTGAACCATCATGTTATCTCTCAGAGAAGGATAGCCTGGTCCACTGTGGGATCTATCAGAGCAGGACAGTCTGAGTCACACAGGAATCTACCAGAGCAGGAAGCCAAAGCCACTCAGTGAACAACCAAGGGGCAGGACCACTAGAAATACCTTGTAATCCAGCACATCAGTGTAGCTTTCTATGAATGTTTGCCACGTTTTTTGCTGAATTTTCAACTTTTGTTCAACACAAAAATCGGGGGAAGACCCCCCAAATTCCCTTTTCCACCCCATTCCCTTCCACACTATATCCCTTACCCATACTTACCATCTGCAAGTTTGTGGCAACAAAAAAATAAAGTGGGAAACAATTAGGTGAAAATGCATTCGGCAAAAGTGGTGTATACCGGATAGTCAGAATTACCAAACAATCTGCTAAAGGAAGGCTGTCTGAACCACCCAGAGATCTAGAAGTCCATTACAACCTGCACATCCTAGCCCTCTACCTGCGCAAGATAGAATAAGTCACACACATAACTATCAGAAGTGGACTACCTGAGCCACTTAGTGCTTTAGAAGAGCAGGAAAGCTTGAACCACTGTGAAATTGATTACAGAAAATGAAAGATTTCACCACCAGTCGGTCTACGACAGAGCAGGATAGCCTGATCCACCTGTGGATCGACCAGACCACCAGCCTTAACCACACAGGGGGACAAAGCAGGGCTGCCTGAGTCACCCAAGAATATAATGGAACTGCCGGAAATACGGGGGGAGGGGTCAAAGCGAGGTCTGTAAGGGTACTGCAGGGCGGCCTCTGTGCTGAGGGCAGGCGGGCCACAGGCTGCAAGGTGAGGCTAGCCCTGCAGCTGTGAGGTCATCCCGACATCAATACGGTGAGGTCAGGCCAGGCCAGGCTCAGTGTTGTGACGAGAGTTGACAGGCTGTGGTTGTGGATCCTGCCGAGTACTCTGTAGTTTGACAGACTGGGCCGTCCTTTTTTCCAATGTAGTTATCGGTAATGGTAGGTGTTATGTTATGTTGTCTTATACTGTGCACCGTTATCAGTGGGGCGGTGTCCAGGCGCTCACGTCACTCTGCAAGAAAGAGGGTGGGGTGTGTTAGTAAGGGTAGAATGATAGGATAGGTTCAGAAGCAGGAGAAACTGGCGTCTGTGTGTGCTGGCTTGCATGTGAGTTGGCTGTGTGCACTGGCCTGTTGTATCCGTATGGGTGAGACTCAATATCTTGGTTGTTTGTTATATACTAATGTTATGTTGGGTGTTTGTTTGTGTGTTTCATGTGCGGTTTGGCTGGTAGTTTTATCATGTGCACTGGCTTGTTGTGTCTGTAAAGCAAGGTCCAGTGTCATGGCTGTTTGTTATATGCAGGAAAATGTTACGTTGGTGTATGTTTTAGTGTGTTTCATGTGTGGTTTGGCTGGTGTTTATGGTTGTATGCACTGGCTTGTGTCTGTAAGGGCAAGGTCCAGTGTCTAGGATTGTTTGTTGTGTGCTGATGTTAGTTAAGTTTGGTGTGTGTCTGTGTAGTTTGGCTAGCCCATAGGTGTGTATACTACTTTTGAGGTATGTTGGAGGGGTGAAGAGTGGTTGGTTACTCACAAAATTCTTCCAAGTATGTCCTCAGAGCTTATCCAGCTGCAACTCAATGGTACTCTCCAAGTCTTCCAGCTGCGGTGCACTGGCCGGCCCCACCACCCCTCTAAACTCAGAGCACTAGCTACTCACACAAGTTCCTCTAAGTGCAACTCATTGGCTACTCCCATTAGTCTCCATCAGCGCAGCAAGAATTATTAGATACAATTGTGCTTCTGGGTGTCGTAGGATTAACAGCTAAAGTGACGCATGGCTAATCTTCACAAATCTTCTAGAAGTGATGCATGGCTACTCTACCGAAATCTGTCTAAAGTGACGCATGGTTAGTCTTCATAATTCTATCTAATGTGGGGCACGGCTAAATCTTCCTGGACCTATCTAAATTTGATGCATGGCTGTCTTCACGGATCTGTCTAAATGTGCTGCATGGCTGGTCTTCACAGATCTATCTAAGTATGAAGCATGGCTAGGAGAGGAGGAGTGGGAGGAGGTGGGTTTGTGGTTGGTGCCTTTCCTTCGGTCCCCATTGGTATGTCTGGTATTGTCCCTTTTGTGCTAGTCATTGGCCGTTGAATAGCCATGTTTTCAGTCATTTCCTGCATTTGAGGTGGTCTTCTGTGGTTCTAATTTCCTTTGGCATTGTATTCTATGGGTTAGCAATTAGGCGTAAGAATGCAGTTCATCCGAATTTCCTTTTTTTGCATTGTTTTGCCTCGACTTAGAGGTCATTGCTTGATCTTAGGTTTCTTCCCGGTTGGTAGTGGCTGATCTTGGCCTGGAGAAATATAGCTCCTTGTCCATGTAGACATTTGTGTGCAATGCTGAGGGCTTTGAATGTAATGTGTTTTTTTTACTGTGAGCGAATGTAGGCTTCTGGATGTGTTGGCATTTTTTGGTAAGCCTTTCAGGCATTCCGATGTAGAGGCTGTTTGTGTGGTCAATTCTTGACAATATCAGGGAAATTATTGCAAGGGTTCTATGTGGAAAAGAGACATAGAGGAACATCCCTCTGCGTACTCTCAGGAAGTGGAAGCATTTCTTTGTGATAGCATTGACTTGTGGTTCCAGAGATAGTCTGTTATCCATGAACATTCCTAGATTTTTTTTCACATTTGAAGTTTCCGGCTGCGTTCCCATGCATGGCAGCCAGTCCAGTTAATAGTTGGTTCCATTACCCTCTGAGGGTGAGATGATTATTTCTGTTTTGGCCGGGTTCAGTTTGAGGTTATTCATTGTCATCCAGCTGTATATGGATATGAGCTAATTGTTGAGGGTGTTGTTTGGGTCTTGGGTCGCGGTTATCTTGACAATGAGTTGTGTGTCACCCGTGTAGTTGTAGGCAGTCAGTCTGTGGGTTCAAATGATTGGGGGGACATGTAGACGTTGTAAATGAGGGGGAGAGGCTGGAGCCATGTGAGATATTTTTGGTGTTTGAGATGAAAGGCGGTAGGTAAGTCCTTTCGATTCGATTTCTGAGGAAGGATTTTAACCATTTTGAGGTGGAGACTTTTATACTGCATTCCCCCAGTCTTTCTATTAGTGTTGTGTTGTGTGACTGATTGTGTCGAATGCCGCTAATATGTCAGTAGTATGAGGGCAGTTTGAGTGCTGTTGTCTGCATTTATTTTAAGGTCATCCCATATGGATAAGAGTGCTGATTCCGTTCCTCTCATCGCTCTGAAGCGAACTTGTGATGTGATTGAGTATTCCATTCATTTCTAAGTAGCTAAGTAGGATTTTGTATACATGGTTCTCCAGTATTTTTGCTTGGTAGGGCAGGTTGGATACAGGTCTGTAGTTGCTGGGGTCTTCTGCATTTCCGTTTAGTTTTATATCAGTGGTTTGATGCATGCCGATTTGAAAGGCTTCAGTACTATTCCTGTGTTTAGGGATAGGTTTATTAGATGCCGGAAGTGTGAGGGTTGGGTGCTATGATTGAGGACTTCTCTGTAGATGTCCGGGGGGCAAGGGTTGGAGATTCTGTGAGATTAGTGTCCTTTATTAATGTGGAGAACATTTCTTCGTCTATTGGTTCAAAGCGGATGAATATTGCTGTCGTTGGTGTATCGCCAGTAATCTAAAGTTCAGTAGTTGTGTTTACATTTGTGTAGTTGGTATCGATGGTCTGTTGGATTGCTTCAAATTTTGTTGTAAGGTAGTTGGTCATGTCACATAGGGCTTGTATTGGGATAGCACCTTTGTAGCAAGATGTCGTTTAAAAAGAATATCACTTTGTCACTTTGATGATTCGGAAGAGTTCTTTTTATGGGTTGGTTTCCGATGGATTCTTGTAGCGTAATAAGTTTTTTTCTGCTGTGAGGACTGCCAATTTGTATAATCAGAATTGTCTTTGGCATTTTATTTTGTCCGGTTGGTTGTAATGTTTTCTCCATATTTTCCCCAATTTGTGGTTTGTATTTTTGAGTTCTCTCAGCTCTTCAGTGAACCACCTTGCTGCCAACATTTTTGCTGTGGCTTTGAACGATTTTGTTGGTGCTAGTTGGTCTAGAGCCTTGGTGATCCAGGTGTTCAGTAGTTCCACTGAGTCTGGTGTCATGCTGTTCAGCTTGGCGGTGTTCGGTTGAGTCCATTCCAGAAGATCTGTTAAGGATTCCAAGTCAAGACTCTTCCAGTTTCTTTTCCTAGTGGCATGTAATATTGTGTTTCCGGGGGGTATGCAGGTTTGAGTTTGATGTGGAATGGTATTAGGTAGTGATCACTCCATACCTTTGGTATTGGTGGGGCAGATGCAGAGTCCTTCTCTGCAGAATATTACATCCAAGGAGTGTCCGACATTGTGGGTAGATCCTTTTACTCTTTGGTTGAAGTGGTGTATTTCCAGGAGGGTGCAGAGTGAGTTTGTTGTGGTTTCGATCTTTCTTTCAAACCAGAAGTTGAAGTGCCCCAGGACGATTATGTTGTCATGGTCGGTGGACAGGTTGGCGATGGAGTCAGCGAGTTTCATCACAAAGTTTGGGTTGTAGGATGCGGTCTGTAGATCAGAAGGAACACTATGTTGCCTTGGTATTTGAGTTTAATCGTGATGAGGAGGGATTTGCAGTCTTCTATGTCAGTTGAGAGGAGTGGTGTGGCGCTGATTTGCTCTTTGTGCGCCATTGCGATTCTGCCTCCTTTTCGGTTTTCTCTGTTAGCGTGTATTAGTTTGAAATTGTACGGTAGGGCTTTGTGCGCAATAGTTTAGTAGTTGCCTGATAGCCAGGTTTCTGTGAGGAGAAGCCCATCTGTGCCTCCCTCCCTTAGGCGGTCATGTATTTCTGTTTTGTGTTTAGCCATAGATCTTACGTTCAGTAAGCTGCAGTGTAATTCCCTTGTGGGTTGTTGTCTGTTATTTCGTGTGTCCCACTCTGTGTGGTGTTTGCCTGTTTTTCATTACTGGGGATTCTCTCCAGGTTGTGCTTGGTAGGTGAAATTGTTCTTGGTTGTTCCATCTCTTTGTCGAGTAGTCTAATTATATTGATGGTGGGTTGCTTAGTTTTGATTGTGCAGGTTGTTGGGTTATTTGAGCATGGTTCCTTTATTCCAGTCTTTGGTAATGTAGGTGTGTTAATGGTTATGGACTTGAGTTTGCCCCTGATTCTTGTTGGGCTTTTTTCAAAGGTGTTATATGGGTTGCAATGTTTTGCTTTTTGGTGTGTTTGGTTTGTCGCCCTGGTGGGATCCACATTTGTTTGGGTTCTTGCTGCTGGGTTGTTTGGCGGTTGTTTATTATCCATCGTGATAAAGTCATAGGTGAAGAGATAGCGTGAGAAGTATTCTGTGTTTGCTGTTTCTTGATCTGTATTCTTTGTCCATTTACCAGTGTCACCATGAGGTTCCGAGGAGTTGTGAGTTCTCGGGGGTAGATTCCATCTTGTAGGGTTATGGTTTCCCTCCTTGTTCTGTTTTCTTTTGTTGCTTCTCTGTCTTTCTTGTAACAAGGCACGGCGGGGTGAGTTTTTGTTTGTGTTGAGTTTGCGAGGTAAGTTTTCCAGAGCCATTGTCCTTCCGGGTTCCCTGGTTATATTTCCTTTGCTTTTGCAGTTTCCTTTTTTGTTTGTGGTGTATGCTTGTTGTTAGTTGTATATTGTTTATTGTTTACCAGGGGCATGAGATCTCATGGTTAGGGTGTTTCCTGGTTTCCAGTCATATTTCCATGTGGGCCTGGTTTCCTTTAGAGCTGTTGTGGTCCGAGTGTGTAGTTCTTTGATGAGCTCTGCTTTGCAGCAATGCTGGTATCTCTAGGTTTTGGGTTTTGTGCTTGAGTCGGGCTCACAGTGGCGAGGGCCTAACTAGGGCGTCCCCGTATTGCTTCACAGTTGTAGGGCCTTGCATGCAGTGGGATGTGAAGTTGTTATGGTGTGGCATTAGAGTTTAGCTAAATTCGATCTGTGGATGTGGCCGACTGCAGCTACACCTTTGCATGCGGCAAGGAATAACTAGTCGCACATGCTACTGAGTGCAGCAAGATTAATAGCAAGGTGTGCCCTTGCACCTGTTTTCGCATCTGCAATGTATGGAAAGGATCAGAGTGAGTGATATGCTCGGGCCTGTAGGATTCTGAGTGACTGGGTTCTATGATCAATGAGGGTATAGACAGTCCTGAAGGTGAACCATGTGCTACGAGGCCTGTAGTGTGCAGTGAGTGATGTGCTCAGAATGGCATTGTAAGACTCAGTGTGAGTGATGTGCTGGGTGGGTATTTTAGGGATCATATGAACTGATGTGATAGGGGCATGTTTCTTGTGTCGACCCTGGGCCACCTCGCCCTAAGGACTGAGAGTGTGTACAGTCCCTGTTCAAGATAAACACCAGACCCTAGAAGTGCTCCTAAAAAGGCCAGAGACTCCCCTTTGGAAATGCGTGGCAATGGCAGCCAGAATGCTAAGTGTTGTGCGTGACACAGGTTTTTCAGGAGAAGTCAGTGTGTTACTTTGGCCCGACGCTGGTCTTCTTTCCCCAGAGGGCTCTCCTTTCCATTCTTCCTCTTCTTGGAAAGGACACTTGGCAAGTGTCAGCCATGTTTGAGCAGTACCGCAATCACAGTATCCCTTAGTATCCCTCACCTGTATAGAGTAGATTTGCTTGGTGGCATCTTCTATTTGTTTTCTTGACATTGAGATGATGTCACCAGCAGGCAGCCATCTTGAGCCAACTCTGCCTACTGGGGAATTCTTTGTCTGAGAGATAATGGATTTGGTTCCTTCTTCATAACCGGTGTCATCCTGCCTAGTAGGAAAGAAAGGAAAAGGAACCCCTTGCACAGGTAAGTGGCTTCACCAACCTCTGACAAGGACATGGGAGACTTGCTAGGCCCTGGCTGACCTCTCTGCCTGGGAACCAGTTGGGCTATTTGTTTTGAGGGCCCAGGAGCATTAATGTTGAAGAGGTGTGATGATGTGTCCGAAAAGCTTTGATCGCCTGTAGTTAGAGGCATGGGCCTCATCACGACTTGGGCGGTAACGGTAACGCTATTAGCGCAGGCGGTATTAGCCCTACTGCCGAACTCCCCGGCGCTAATAGCGCCGGATCACGAGTTTGGCGGTAATGTAAGTCCCCATTCCCCACTGAGCCCATTCAGGAATCCCCATTCCCCATTGGGTTCAATGGGGAATCTTCGGGCTAATACCGCCGGCGGATTTCCCGCCGGCGGTAATAGCGTGAATTTTCAGCGGATTTCCCCCCAGCTCAGAGCTGGGGCGAAATCCGCTGAAGCCCTGATTCGGCGGACCCTTAAATCCGGCAGTAATAGCGCTACCGCCGGATTTAAGGGGTACCGCCAAAGTCGTGATGAGGCATTGTGTGGAGTCTTATTTACATGAGGTCTTCCCATAGTGTATCTGATGTCCCACTTGAGCTTGTGAGATTCTCATCTAAAGCCTGTATATGTTTGTACTCAACTGGGGCGAGGCTTAGAGACCATTGCTGTCCTCCTTTCCCTCCAGCGTCCCCTCACCGCCTTGTGTCCTTGGTCCATGCTGTTTGATTCCTACATACATTTTCTTGCTATCAAATGTCTACAAGCAGAAAAAATGGCATTCCTTCTCATGTGTCGTTCTTTACATGTAGACCTCTGGTATCGCTGATGCCCACCCATGAGCACTACTCTAGTATCTATGATGTCCATGTGTACACTACTACATAAAGAGCACCTGTGTATCTTCCCATTTACTGATCCCCCCCATGCCACCCCACGTAGGCCTGAGATCTGAGCACACATCCAGGCCGATACTCGTGTGCACGCTCTCTGATGCCCGCTCTCACCCCTCTATTAAGGCCTCTGAGATCGACTGCCCTTATGTCCAGTAGAATGGCGTTCATCTGCACAGGGCAGACTGCGCGTGCAGGGACAGTTATGAAAACTTGGTTTAATGTACTGAAAAGCCATCGGCAAGAACATTTAGGAAATTGATTTTCCTGGCATTGATGAACTCCTTTTATTTTAGCCCGGTATTAATTACTTCTTTTTTTTTCTCAAACAAATTAATTTAAGAGTCGTAAAACCTAACAAGTGCGCCAGGCGCCCGTAGATCACGCTGAGGAAAGAGTATGCGATTTATCTCTAAATCTGTGCCCATTCTCTTACCGCAGCCTCCTCTCTGCGCGACTACGCAGCCTCCACCATGCACGAGTTCCTGGGGATCTTCGGCTACAGCGACCAGAGCGTCAAGGAGGAGATCTGCAGGAAGGTGAGCTTCGACAAACTCAACACGCCTACCTCTGAGTGCGGCGGGGCCTCCCTGCCCGGAGAAGACGCGGTCAGTAAGCGGGCCCGCTTCTCCAAGTACGAGGAGTACATCCGGAAACTGAAAGCTGGGGAGCAGTTGGGCTGGCCCCCTCAGGGGGCCAAGTGTGATGAGATGAACTCTAAACTAGCCCATGCCAGGGAGAGCAACCTCCATCCGCATGGCAGGACTCCGGGGATTGAGCCGAAGGCGACTATCCTTCCCCTGCCTTCCATGGGAAGTGCTCAGGTGCAAGGCCTGATGTCACGGGCCTCAAAGTATGACTTCTTTATCCAGAAACTAAAGACAGGGGAGACACTGAGGCCACAGAACGGGAACGCTTACAAAAAACCCTCCAAGTACGACCTGGAGAACGTCAAATACCTCCACCTCTTCAAGCCTGGCGACGGCGTACAGGACATGGGCGGCGCCATTGCTTTCAAAACGGGCAAAGTCGGCCGTCCTTCCAAATATGATGTGCGCAGCATCCCAAAAGTGACCCCAGTGAAAGCGGCACCAATCATCCCTAGCCTGACACCGGCCCCTCTTGTCTGCAGCTCCAGCACACCTGTGGTCACCGGGGAGCAGACAGCCTCGCTGTCATTCAACGCCCCGGAGTACATGAAGGCTGCCTTCTCCAAGACCGACTCCATCACCACCGGAACCGTCTCTACAGTCAAGTAAGACATCCCTCGCCTCCTCCCTCTGCACTTCCTTGGGCTGGGGCAGGGGTGGAGGTCCGGATCATAATCTGTCTGCATACACCCACCAATGCTAAGCTTTCCCTATGCATGTTACCCCAATGGATGCTTCCTGTGATGTACTTGGGAAGCAGGGTAGTGGGCACTTAACCCTAGCGCTGCTCTGGAAAATGGGGTCCCTGCTTGAGAATACTGTCTCCAGGCTATTTGCAGCCCAGCCTTGCAGACTAATTGACGCTGCAGTAGTACCTACAGATGTAACCATTACCACAGCTGCATGTAGCATATTATTGATTGTGTTGGTGTAATATGGGTGGCACTCATTTTTGTCAAGTTGTTCTACATTGTAACTTGGTGCACTTTGTATTTATCTCAAGTCTGCCATTGTTTGCTGTTTTCATCTATTGGCCGGGTCTGGTTAACATAAACTATTTTCTTCCAGAGAAGAGGTGTCATCTGTAAGACTTGGGTGACCAAAGCTGGAGGTTTCAGAAACTTGGACGCCTGATCCTTGATCAGAGTATTATTGTACTTTGTGGGGTGAATGAGTTTATCAGTGAACACGTTATAGCATAATAGCTGCGCATTGTGTGGAGAATCTTTGGGGAAGCTGTTGCTGAAGGACACCTCCTTTTTGTAAACTCTGATGGTGGCGCGAAGCCCCGTCAGCAAGAGAAGTGGGTAAGGTCCAGTCTGGAGCACAACATTGGCCATCAGGGGTCTGTAATGGAGGAAGGGCTGGGTGAACAGTATGCCATGGGCTGACCTTTACACAAATTGCCGCCAGAGACCGATAGCAAGAAAATGACAGTGGACTGTTAAAAGATCCACCGCATGTTTGGAGCAAGGTGACCCTGATATTTCTGATCCCTGTATAAGGAATCCCATAGTCAGCTGGTTGAGTGGTCAGTAAATGGTCGCTCAGCAAACTTGCTCATTTAATCGCTGAAGGCATTACACGTGGTCTATATTTGAGAGCCATGTATAAACCTTTGTCCAGATGCAGATCAATGGAAGAGAAAGAATTGATCGAAACATGTTGTGAGATTCTTCCTGTGAAAGCATGGATGCCAGTGGTTTAGATAGCAGGTTACAGTGTAACCGTCCAACTAGCCTTCATCTCATGATATATGTGATGTAGCTACGTTCATAAGGTACATTTTTAGTCGCTGTGTGCATATTGTTTTCCCTTAAACAATTATCTTGGTCCCCAAAGCCTCTTATCAGAATGTGGGTAAACAGTTTTCTTTTCTTACAGTTTGGGGGGGTTGACACTGTTTGCAGGTTTTTTCAGGCTGATTGACAAGCAGTGTCTACACCAACCTGTATTATGTTCAATTGAGGAATGGCCAGCCTTTGTGCAACACGATTTACTAAATTACTCACAGGTGTAAGGAAATGTGTAGGTTCGAATAGTGAACAACACTTCCTAAAATAGGTGTGCCCCACTCATTACAACAATAAGTATTGTACTGAGTAACGCATCAGATGGTGTGAGCTCAAAGACCTGAGCTATTAAGTGTTCCTGGCACGTGAGGGGTTGCCCTCTGATGCCATGCCTCCACAGGAGACACCCAGGCAGCCCAGTGAGTTGATGCAGGATCTTGCAGCCATCAGTAATTCACTGCATGACCTAACCAGAAGGCACAGTCCACAGGTGAGAGCAGGGTTGTGGGGTGCACTCCGTGGCTCACTGAAACGTAATCATTACACTCACTAACTGCTTTTTAGACTTTTGGGGCCGGAGTGCATGTGACAGAAGAAATATCCAGTGATCCAGAAGCAAATGGCAAGGGTCAGTTCCACCTCCTGTGTTCTGTGCATAGATATCCCACAGGATGGAGAGCTCCAACACGTGTTATACGGGTGATGCCATGTGCCACAGTGCATGCTCCATCCATGTAGGTGCTACATACATGCACACTGTTATGCAAGTATGGCCACTTCCCCCCACACCCTCACCCGCTGCTATCTGTACAGGCTTACACAGTTGCTGTGTGCTACTCGCCCCCCTGATATTAGCGTGCTTTCCCTGGCCTCCAATTTGCTGATGCTTTCAGTTTTGAATGATGTTAGGTCCGACTTTATCCTAATTAATGTTAGTCCTCTGACCACAGCCACTCAACCGGGGGGGGGGGGGGTGTTGAGGGGGTGTCCTTGGATAACCCCCCTTCTTAAAGTGCGTTAAAATGTGTTTAGCTTGATCCATTTTGTTGAGAAATCTCTTGTTCCTTTTTGTAACATTCTTGACTGAAAGTTGCTGTATTGGCTGCACTGAAAAACTGAAGTCTTCCGTTTATTCACAGAACAGGTACAGCACGTGCAGCAACAGTTCAAGCTTCCCTCGCACACACTACAGGTACAGCACGGGCAGCAACAGTGCAGGCGTCCACAGAAGTGCAAGCATCACTCACACAGAACAGGTACAGCGTGACAAGCGGCAATGTAAACTTTCCTTGCACACTCACAGACACACAGACACACACGCACCATAAACAGCATTAGGGGCATCAATGCAAGCTTCCATCACTCATAAAAAAGCATGCAGTGTACGGGCATTGGTAGTGCATGCATCTCCTGAACGTAACTCAGGGTCACCATGGCAGCAGCAATGCAGCTTCTCTCGACAAACAGCAGGCCCTGCACAGGCAGGAGGAGTGCAGCTTTCCCAAGATGTGTAAGCATCAGTTCCACTGAACAGGCACTACCTCCTTTACACACACACACCACACACACAGACACACCCACACACACAAACACACTTACCATACAGACAGCGGCAGTGCCCGGTTCTCTTGCACAGAGAGGCGATCCAGCATGGCAGCAGCAGCACAAGCTTCCCCTGAACGCACAAATACAGCGCTTTCCGCGAAAGGGCCGGCTCCATAGAAACCTGATAAGCCCCTTTTCTTCTTTTTGGAGGTGGGTGTACCATGCTTTCAAAGGAACATTCACCAATTGGCAGGAGTTGCGCTGCCATGAAAAGTACAATTTCATTTTCTTTCAAATTTTATGTGAAATATATGAGGACGACATTAAAACAAAAATATGTTTTCCAAATATAGCAAAGGGTTCCATAATACACAGAATTAACACATGGGCACATAAAAGCGAAGGTTCTGCAGATATACAATTTAGTGGTGACTGTGCTTTGGGGTAACTTCCACATAGTGGCCAGTCTTGTGTTAATGATCTGTGGTAAAATGGCCAACGGTCGACATGTTTCAATCAATTTAAAATGTATGTGACCTTCACCAGGAGAAGCATTTGCATATCCTGACTCTCAAATATAAGTTTGGACTGTTATGTACTTTACTATCCGGCTTCCTGGCACTCTCCACTTCATGGCTCCATCACCAGTTGTGAGATGTCTCATGTATTAGGGAACCGCTTAATTCTTTTTCTGGTAGCGTGAGCTGATGTTTTTTTCTCGATACAGATGAGATCCCTTTGATGAATTTACACCAACATTTCCATGCTGGTTTGTTATTTTGATTAAAGCACACATCCCTTTCACGATTTTCAAAATCTAGAGGAAATGACCCTTGGCACAAGTAGTAAGAACGGGTTATAGGTCATAGTACCGAATCAAAAGGATCGAATGACAAAAGGGTCGAGTCAATTCGACCGAAAAAAAGGATCGAAACGATTTTTTTTGGTCCCCCCAAACCCCTGTTTTTCAGTCGAAGCACTCTCACCTTTTGCATTTGATCCTTTTGTTTTCGGAACTTTAACTGGACACCGTAAGAACTAATACAAACAGACAAGCTTCCTCGCCATTTAGGCATGTAGCCCCCAGTACATCAATGATTTGGATTCATATGATGCCACATGATACGACTCATTACACAACAGTACAACAAAAATCCAGTTCCTTAGAAATAAATTACACTACAAATTCACACCTGTTTACAAGGGAACACAGACACACAATTCACAACTTAACCATGATACTAAAATACTACAAAACCCTACCCCTTGGATAGATGCTACCATAAAACCTTGTCCACTATAGTGCACCCTAATAATACCACAAACCCCTCTTTATAAAGCGTGTACATTCCTTCATTGAAAGCCACCTGCACAGACTTCCCAGATGTGATGTAGAAAAAAAGGCAAAACAGCTTCTTATACTGACTATGTGTCCTCAGTTCAGATACTAATAGTAGAGCGTTGCCAGGTGTAGGGTGGGAGAGACTGGCGCCATGTAGTGGAGACGCACACAGACTCTAACTAGAAAGAGATGAAGAAGCAGCTCCTTGGAAAGAGGTCAGTGGCTTTTCGGCCAAAAGGTTGGACACAAAAACCAACTACATCCTAAGGAGGCGAGATACAGTATGTCTGTTAGGGGGAAAGAGAACACCCCCCACAAGAACATCGGACTACCTTCTGAAGAGGTGACCGGCACACTACCTCCAGGAGAGGTGGAAAAGAGAGAGAGAGAGGAGCCAGATTCCACCTCCTGTAGAGGGGAGTCAGTGGGAGACTATCCACGAAGGAGTTTAGGGAATCTACTGCCTCGGCGTACACAAGAAAGTTCGAGTACCTTCTGAAGGAGTAATACTGCCACCTGAAGAGGTGGGGAAGATTCTTGCATGCGGCACCGTCTGCAGAACTACCTCCTGAAGAGACAGGGGAGGAATGTACTACCTGACGAGGTTAGAGGGGTTAACTTCTACCTGAACACGCTGGAGAAACAAACTCATCAAGAAGCGACAGAGAGGAAAACTACCTCATGAAGAGGTAGGGGAGGAATGTACTACCTGACGAGGTTAGAGGGGTCAACTTCCACCTGAACACATTAAAGAAACAAACTTATCAAGGGGCGACAGAGAGGAAAACTACCTCATGAAGAGGTAGGAGAGGAATGTACTACCTGACTAGGTTAGAGGGGTCAACTCCTACCTGAACACATTAGAGAAAGAAACGCATCAAGAGGCGGCGAGAGAAAAAATACCTCATGAAGAGGTAGGGGAGGAGTGTACTACCTGACGAGGTTAAAGGGGTCAACTCCTACCTCAACACATTAGAGAAACAAATTTATCAAGAGAGAAAAACGACCTCATGAAGAGGTAGGAGAGGAATGTACTACCTGACGAGGTTAGAGGGGTCAACTCCGACCTGAACACATTAGAGAAGCAAACTTATCAAGAGGCGACAGAGAGAAGAAATACCTCATGAAGAGGTAGGCGAGGAGTGTACTACCTGACGAGATTAGAAGGGTCCACTCTTGCCTCAACGCAATAGAGAAACAAACTTATCAAGAGGCGACGTACAGAAAAACGACCTCATGAAGAGGTGGGAGAGAGAAGTTGGCTCCTAAGAGAAGATGTGAGAAATGTACTGTCTGGAGAAATAAGAGAGAATGTCTCCTACAGAGCTGAGAGGGGGGCTATCTCCTGTAGAGACAAGAAACATACCCTCTGTAGAAGAGACATGAAGCGGTGTGAAAACGACACATTGAAGAGGTGAGAGACTACCTCGGGTGCCATCCAAAGTGGTGAGAGAGAGAAACTAGAGTTCTCATGAATTGAGAGAGAGGGATACACTACTGCCTTAAAAGTTGAAGGAGAGAGTAGCTACCACCTAAACTAGCAAGAGAAACTGCACCCTGTGGAGGTGGGGGACTGTGAGACTGCCCACGGAGGCAGTGAAAGGT
Organism: Ambystoma mexicanum; assembly: GCF_040938575.1. Lineage (NCBI taxonomy): Eukaryota > Metazoa > Chordata > Amphibia > Caudata > Ambystomatidae > Ambystoma > Ambystoma mexicanum. The sequence goes on from NC_090929.1 coordinate 432,066,482, forward strand.
AGAATGTAGTTAGAGTGTGGAAGGAGGGAAGCTTCATCTCACCACACAATATGTGCCCATCTTGCCACTCACTGTCTTTGCCCTTTGCCTCGCACTTCCACTCCTGAGCATCTCCCATCACACAGACTGCCCAGTCCTCTTGTAATCTCTTCAATGGTAATGTTTCATTTTTCCGTTGGTCTATGCTGTGGTGTCTTAAACTAGATTGTGTAGCCATGCTTTTTTGGGAAGCCTGGATCCCTTTACACAAAGCACACTGATACATCCAGAAGGACCACGCAACACATACTACCACCACCACCACCACAAACCCCTAGCATGGACTAGGCCAAGTGTCAGTCTTGCACATGTCAGGGCCAGGTGCCGATGGTCTGGTCTGTGGGGGCAGGCGGGCCGCAGGACTTGGGTGGGGTCTCTGCGGATTTACCAGTCAGCCTGGAGACCGCTAGGGGGTTGCTGGCTCCTGGCGTGCTCTAACCAGCCCTGCCCTGTGTTTCTCACTAGGAACGGACTGCCCACAGACAAACCCGCTGCCATCGAGGATGTTAACATTTACCAGAAATATATTGCCAGGTAGGATGCCTGTTCTCTTGTTTCTTTTTGGGCTGGGGCGGTCGGGGGGGGGGGCAGCGTATCTGGCGAACCTGTGGGCCCACGTGTTTGTGCAGGATCATCCGCTTCTGATATTCCCACAACATGTCTCACCAACCAGTGTTGCGTGCCACTTGCGTAGGACCTAAGGGAAGCCCACCACTACACGAGGAGAGGCCAGTCGGCTGCTTTGAGGGCCTAGGCATAAGGATGACTTTTCCTGGCCAGTGAGAACCACCGTCTTATGCTCTGGTTATCAAAGGATGGGTGCTGGCTCCCCTCTGTTAGCATACTCAGGTGTTTGGCTGGAGGAGACTCTGCATGCATACAGGTTTAAGCCATGCCAGTGCACACACCCCCGTTAGGCGCACTTATCGATAACAATGCATTATTGATAACCCTACATTCCACTTACTGAGAACTCTGAATCGTGATAGCCATGGGACGCATAATGAAAACCCTCTATGCTACAAATTGATAACCGTGTGTATGCAAAGTCCTGTGTTCTGAATAGTGAAAATTGTCATAACCCTGTATGCCACATATTGAGAAGCCCAGGAGGGGCAGGGATAAGATGTGTGAATGCCTTTAGAACAGAAGGGAAAGGGACAAGACAGTAAGAGAGAAAAAATGGGGGCTGGGGTGGCTGGGTGGGGGTGAAGGGGAAACACTACTGGGAGCTAAGATGATATGATTTGAAGTGCAAGAAATATTTCACTTTTTTACTAGATATTCTTACCTGTCGCAACTGAGATGGCAAGGTGATTGTCTAAATATTGTATCCTGAAGATTTGGAATCTCGCTTTCCAATTTGCTACTCCTTGTAGGGATCCAATCACAGTGGAGTTCTTTGTGAGGTCCTCTGAAAGCATCTGGTCTCTGGGCCTTGGTCATCACTACCGAATACAGATTCCAAGCAAATCTAAATCTGGGCCCTGTACAACCATAGGAGCGACCCCATAACTTTCTGCAGGAAGCAGAGGCCAAGGGCACATCAAGGCCTTCGTCAGGGAGTGGAGGCTTAGATGCAGCAAGGTCTTTCTCATGGGGCAGAAGTTTGGGGCACACCACAGCCTCCTTCACAAGGTGGAGGCAAGAGACGTACTTAGCACTTGTTCATAGCAGGTAGGCTGAAGACGAACAATGGCCCTACTCAGGATAATAGTAGCCAAGGACTCGCCAAGCCCCTTTTCGGGTAACTCTGGTGATACAGAGGCTGAGGGCACAGCAAGGCCTCCTGCAGTCAGAGGTTGGTGGTCCATAAAAACCTCCTCAAGTTGGTGGCTGGGGATATGCAAAGGCTTTCTTCAGGGTGGATGCTAAGGGTGCCAGACATAGGGTGGACTTTCGGTTGTCAAGAATGCACCGTGTGCTTCAGTGAGTGGTGCCAGTGATACACCACATCTTTTCCCTTGCTATGCATAAAGGTTTTACTCTATCCCAAATTATCCCATTCCCTTAAGAGATTACAGGGCACCTCAGATCTCCAATGCTCTTAGCGTCTTCCATAGCCATAAACTGACCTACAACAGAAACTTAACGCATACAATCTAAGCCTCCCCATGGTCAATAAACTTATCCTGTGTCCCATAGGCTCTCTGAAGGACCCTAAGTGGTCACATGGCACCTACATTGTTTCATGCGCCATAGGCTCCCATATTCCCTTGTATGCTCCCTAAACTGTGAAATGGCCACTAAGCTTTTGCTTGACCATTGAGCTCGCTCATGCAAACCAAGCTCTTTCTTCCAACATCATTGTCTCCCTAGCTCTTGCATACCTCAAGCTCTCATTGTCCCTAGGATCACCATCTCCCTAGCTCTTTCATACCTCAAGCTCTCATTCTCCCTAAAATCACTGTCTCCCTAGCTCTTTCATATCTCAAGCTCAATTTCTCCCTACAGGATCACTGTCTATCTAGCTCTTTCATACCTCAATAACTCAAGCTCTCATTCTCCCTAAAATCACTGTCTCCCTAGCTCTATCATGCTGCAAGCTCTCTCATTCTCTCTAGGATCATTACCTCCCTAGATCTTTCATGTTACAAGCTCTATTTCTCCCTAATATTATTGTCTCCCTAGCTCTTTCGTTCCCAATCTCACATATTCTCCCTAAGGTCGTTGTCTCTCTGGCTCTTTCGATCCCCAATCTCACTTGTACTCCCTAAGATCATTGTCTCCCTAGCTCTTTGGTTTCTCAAGCTCTCTCATTCTCCCCAAGATTATTGGCTTCCTAGCTCATTATTGCCCCAAACCCTCACATCCTCCCCAAAATCATGGGCTCCCTAGTTCTTTCGCATCCCAAACTCTCTCAGTCTCTCTAAAATCCCTCATGGCCCTAATCTGCCTTATGCACCCTAAGCACCAATGTCTCCCTAAAATGCCCCATCTCCCCTCTGCTCTTATAAAGCCGCAAAGTGTGCCCAGCCCCTATACTCTTCGATGAACACTGCATTCTTCAATGCTCTTCATATTGCCCTATACCGTCTCTGCACCAGGCTTTTCCCGCTTTTTTGTTGTACCTAGGACCAAAGAAGCCTGTCATGTCCTCTACCAAGCTACTAAGCGTTCAGTCAATGCCCCCGGGGGACACTGCACAAACAAAGCCCAACTCAGGTGGAGGGTGGCTCAACCAGGTAGCTAGCTGTGCAATTTCCAATCGGTTTCAGGGCAGTTTACACTCACAGTCTGCCAAACCCACACAGAAGTCTGTAATGATTTGAACACTTATGACTTTTAATTCAATTCTACCCTAAGGCAAACCATCCAGAAAAGCGCAAAATGTGTCAATTTTGAATTTCTCTCAAAATGTTTGAAATGTTGCTAAAAAGGCGCGCAAAATAGTGCTTCACCCAGCTGCCACTTGTTATAATTAGTCTTGTGACAAATCCGTGTCAATTTCTGATTTGCAGGGCCAGCACTGCAGCAGCAGCGGCCCAAAGCTGCAAACATCTTTTATTTGAAGGAACTCCCTTTGTGGGAGATTGTTTTCAATCGGAAGTTTCAATTAGGGCCTTAGAAATGGAATTCTCTACGTCCAGTAGCTACTTGCAGCAATTTTAATTAAGCATTAATGCCACAAAAAGTTTTGATCTTTTATTTGCTTGCCTCAAAATTTGCAAATCAAGGCCGCCATTTCCTGGGGAGAGGGGAATTCTGCAAGGGTTCGAGGAAGTCAAAAAGGGGCCGGAATTCAGGAATGGGGGCAAAGTCTCAGGAGATGGTTGCTTATAAAAGAAACCACACTACTTCAAAATGCTCATGCGAAGGGGGCATGCGGCTCCACCTATGCGCAAACCTTCTGGCACAGGTGTATATTGGTGCGAGCCAGACGAACCTTGGGCTCCAGCTCCTATGTCATTGCTCCAAACCAGTCTGCCAGTCTGAGGAGCCCTCCAAGCCCCTCCACGGCCTCTATCCTTGTAAGGTGCGGGGCTTCCCACAACCTACCCCTCAGGAGCTTCCTACTATTGGCTCACTGCGATGCCGCGCAAGGTGTTGAAAACTAAATGCCACATAGATGTGCCAACTGGTCTTTCCATGATGCAGTGATGGCACCCCCTTGCCTTTGGTCTTCTCACATGGCAGCTCACGGTTATCTTGTTTTCACTGTCCTTCTCAAGCCCCCACCCGTCCCTCCATAGGTGGTCATGTCAGTTTCCCACTTTAATCCCAAAATGTGGCAGGTCCCTGGCCACATCTTGATGGAGGGAAAAGTTGCTCAGATTGTGCCAAATTTTGAGGAGCACACAAGGAAGCCGCCCGCTTGTCGCTTCCGCGTAACCCTCAAGCCTAGATGGCTGCCCCTCATAGCAGGGAAGGGGGAGGTGCAGAGACCTGATGTCAAGACCGCTCACTGTAGACAATTTTTGACCCAGGAGTGTGTGGCAGCAGCCAGGGGTCAAGTTCTAAAAAAAAAAGTTAGGGGACCCATTAACATACCAATTGAATGTGATTTCACTAGAAATTAGCATATCAAGGCTCCCTCTCAAACAAAGTGGGGGATTTCTGAAAAACGTGGGGGGATGATACCCACCGGTGTGTACCCTCGACATGAGCCCTGGCAGCAGCCTGGCTATGGTACGCTCCCACAATGCAAGGATTGCGACCCCAGCTCTTCTGCACAGTGCACAGGCTGTAGCAAAGCCTGTCATGCTGAGGGTGTTCTACAAGCTCTCCCTACCTTGCCAAACCTTGCTCTGGTCAAACTTCACTGTGGCTGACCACACACACTTCCGAATGAAGGAAAAGGCTTGCAGAGAACATCGGCTATGGAAAGGGGTGCTCAATGTCCCAGTCAATCACACTTCCTAAAAGTCCATACATACAATCCTCAACAAAACAAGGCTTGGCAAGGCCAACAGGTTTGGCATGTGTGTACTCATAGGATAGGCATTTTCCAAGCACTGCCATAATGGTACAGCCCGGCCATGAGATGGCAACAGCTGGAAAGTGGTGGTAGTCCCTCGGCATGTCATAGCAGGAAATGCCTATGCCATGCCACACAAGCGCCCACACTGTTGATTTTGTCAACACTTGTTGGAAAGGAATTGAGGTCAAAGAGCAGGTGAAATGACACACAGATTTCTATAAGTCAAGTGGCCGAAAGCACATTTGGTCAGAGGATTTTTATTACACCTGGAGCTGGTTTACAGCTACGATTAATCCATTACCTTTCAGAAAACTGTTTACGAAATAACAGTGGAATCACCATTAAAGGAGGGAGTTAGCTGAAAGAGATGCAGAGATCGGTGTTTTGAGTGGGCGGGGGGGGGCAGTTAGTGGGTGCAAATTGCTATAGGGACCACCATGTCCATCAGTGCTCAATGGGAGGCTAAAAACCAAACAGCCAGAGGCTGTGTGTACCTCCGCGAGTCCCATCTCTCTCCATCATCTTCACTTCCCATGCCAATAGTTTCTTTCATCTCATAGGCAGCTCTTAGCTAATAGTCAAAAATAAAAAAAAAGATGGCAAGTTCAAGATGGCCGCCTAATTCTTCAAAGTATCTTCTTCCCAAGGATGGACTACAGTCCTCCATCCTCCTCCGGTGGCACGAAACACTGCCTGACCAACATCCCATTTGGTGTTCTTCAGTAGCGGGCATCATCGAGTGACTTGTGGCACGTGTTGGCTTCTTTCATTCACAAAACCTCAGGGAACCTTGCTCTTTTGGCAGCAGCAACAGCGCGACTATTGATTTCTTGCAGAGCGTGCATATTAATGCATGAGCCAGTCTCTCTACTGAGCGTGGGGCCTACTCGTTGGTTTCAACCCGCAATATCATTAGTGTGGGGGGTTGGTTGGGTCAGGGGGCGGGCTTTTTGTTTCTTGTCCCCTGAGGCATCACTCTGGTACTGTAGTTACAGCTCGTGGCTGGGCAACAGTCACACGGGACCCTGGGAGGGGGCCGATGGAGATGTCCAGCAATCACAGAATGACTGGGGATGTTGGGGTGAGACATAGTCAAAGTATGTCACTCCCTGAGACAGGCGGCAGAGGCAGTAAGGTTGTGCCAGAGCGGGGCAAAAGTGCCCTTGGATGGCAGTCAGTTAGTGAGCAGTTAAGAGCTAGAATGAGTCAGTGCCATGGAGGCCCCTGCCCATCCCAGTTGGTGGCCTCGGACTTCAGTCAGCCAGGGTTTCAGAGGCCACCATCCAAGGGGAGCAAAGATGCCAGCAGTCATGAAACAGCCCAGGCGGTGGTTTGGGGGGAGTAGTTGATATTTACGATATTTCCCATTGGTTAGAAGGTCACTTTTCCTAACCGATATTTCCGGTGCAAAGTAACTTCTTGGGATCTTTTCATGACTTAAGGAAGCCATGAAATGTCCTCTTCCCAGGACTGGAAGCAATACGGTATGAGCTACATTCCCTGGACGCACCACGTCTGAGATTCACATCTGGACAAATACCCCTCCCTTTTACACTGCCTCACTGACAAAAGAAGAAAAAAGGGAGTGACCAAACACCCCTCTGGCCCCACCCTCCCGGCAAGGGAACACAAGGCCAAAACGTTCCTGAGGTTGCTTCTTTCCTGTACAGAGGAGAGGCTTCCTAGCACTTTACACTGTACTGTTTCAGGCTGGTTTTCCTTTAATTGGTCCCCTTATTTATTTATTTTATTGGACATTTGTTGGGCGCTTATACAACTAAACGGTGTTTCAAAGCGCCTTCTGTAATGGTGCAGACAAACTGAACAGGTATTGGCAAACTCAATAGGCTTTTGCTGTCATATGTCTCGTGGAGCCTTAAACTTCATGTCATGACTAAAGGACAGAAATACAGCTTGCTCCTTTACAAGTGATGGCAATCATTAAATCACTTAACACCAAACAAGCACACAATTAAAACAAAAAGTAGTTAAAAACAGGCACAGTTCTGTCAAGCCTGGGGCATCTGGGACTCTTTCCATTAAGCACACACATGATGTTCCCCTTTCAGCAAATCACAGTGCCAGAAACCTTGGCAAGGCGGGAATAGCCATGCATTGCTGAAGAAGATGCACATATGTGCACATTTGCCACCTACCGACATCCAGAGCAATAGTTTTTGCTCCAAAATAATCCACAATTTAAGAACAATGCAGTAGAATGCAGTGGCCAGAAGGCATTACCAGTGGTTAATGAGTGTTGGCTCAAGCATTTCTATCCATCCAAGAAGCCTGGCATGTTGTCTTCAGAAGACTAGGCTCCCTCGCAGCTCATATGTTAGTCATACGCTTTCATTTATTTGAGCATATCAGTCAGAAATGGTTTCAACATCATAACCCTGTAATGGTAGGAATGGTGGAGCATAAGACCAGATGCAGGGTCAGACTGGGGCATAACATTGTCTCGGGCCTCAATAAGAAGGGGCCGACAGTTGCAAATGGCAATGTATTATTCCCTTTGGGACTTATTATTTGTGTAGTTCTCTAGCAGGAGTTGTGTGGTAGAATGTGTTGCACATTGTGCATTTTAAAGAATATGTCTTAATCAACTCGCTGCACAGTGAAGTAACTTGATAGACTGTCCCACTCTGGCCAAAAAACCAGCCCACTTTTACCTCTCAAAAAAGGGCCCACACTAACATATTGGTTCTGAATGGCGTTCGAACATTGCACTGTTGCCGTGTAGGCCAGTCCAAGCCTGTTAGAGGAGAAACTCGACTATTTGGGTGTGATGTGAATGTTTGTGGTGACAGAACATGACAACTTCAGTGAGTCCAAAGGAACGCCATTGCGGGGGGGGCTAGGCGATGGTGTGCAGTTAGGGAATGATGTGCATTTAGAGCTTGTGTACACTCATATTGTATTTGTCAGTGGTTGAGTGCACTTCTATCTCACCTTTTGGGAATGCCCTGTCCCCCAACTGCATTTTCCATCGCCAACAGGGGCCACTGAAAACCACCGACATGATGTTACACCTCTAAGAACAGATGAGGGAGAGCAAAAAACCCACCTGCAGAGTCCCTGGCTGTGAGGTATTCGACCATCCGCATGGGAAGAGTGTACTCGCCTGGGCTTTTTCTATTTGTTTAAAAGAATGAATGATGGGAGATCAACCTCCGAAAATATGTGGGGCCCTTACCGCAAATTTTTTCCACGCTCACTGCTCAGCAGAAAAATAGTCATGTACTCTGGGAGGACACCGCTTACAAGCGCCGCCCTCCCCTGTCATGTGTAGCTAAAACCTGACAGTCGTCAGTACATCAAAAGCCTTTGGCCGTGGGCAGCCTGATTAGAATTTCAAGGCCCCATGGATTTGCATCTCCATCGTCAAACCTTGCTGGTGGTGGCGAACACTGAAGAATGTTGATTAGCAGGCCTCAGGGAAGGCCTGGGTGCACAAGTGACAATAGAGACCAGGCGCCACCACCTCTTTGTAATGCCATGTGTCAACTTGGTACTAACCCCCCTCCTTGGTATGAAAGGGCGGTGAATGTCCTACCTGGAACCACTCCTTTCAGAGCAGGGAAGTATGTGAATTGTAGGAGACGAAAGTCTGCCTGCAACCCCCTACTTCAAAGGAGGCCGATGTTGTGATCAAGCGCCGCATAGGACTCAGTTTATTAGGGAGACCCTTTGATGTACAGCAGAGAGGAAGATGGGTGGGACTTAGAAGTATATGTTGCCATCCTTCCCCTGTCTGTTGCCAAATGCTCTGATTCTGACCTGAAGCATCACTGAAGATTGTTGGTGGAGACCAAGGATTGGCTCACTTCCATTAGGCTTGGCCTACACCAATCCCTGGGCCCCGTTTGGCTTTAAAAGAGGGCTGAGCCCCTCACTGATCAGATCATCTGAAGACTTTGCAAGGAGTAAGAAGAAGGACTCATTTGGACCCAACCTGAAGGTACAGTCTCCCTTACATCTTCCACCAGTGAAGGAAGGCCAGAAGTTCCAAGAGGGAAGCAGGATCCCTCCCCTAAACATCTCCCAGGGAACAGAGGGAGATACTGGACTCAGAGAACCCATCCAGCAGCTCCAGAACCAGCACACAGCATGCCCTGCTAGTTCTGACAGCAAACTTCCCAGGTGGGAAGTGCCGGAGAGTCTCTGGACAAAGGACAAGGCTGTTGGCTGCTAACACCCTCGTGAGCTTTAGGCCATCCGCCTTGAAAGGACACGAGCCCTGCGAAGAAGCAAGGAGGAGTGCCACACAAGCATCATACAGTGTCCATCTTTTTAAGGACAATTTCGTGACAATCGAATCCTCGAACTGCATCTGGCTGCACCACTGACTGTTGTCATGCCACACTCAACAGAGCCGTCCGGGACACCTTGGCCAGCATTCCAGATCTGCCAACCAGAAGAGAGACGATTCTTGGCCCTGAGCCACCGTGCCGGGCAGCCTGCAGCGGTCCATGCAGCCTCGCTTGCCGAACTGCCTTCCACCTTGTACCCGCAGCTGTCTCCCACCACTAACTCTATCTCACGGGTTGCGAAGCATCCTGGTGCCACCTCGATGCTGTCGTGCACCAAGAACTTCTTCAGCACCAAGTACATTGTGGTTCTGCCCCCCTGGTCCTTCTCTGAAGGCCCCTATAGACAGTTACGACCCTTTGCCTCTTTGGTGTTGAAACCAAATAACCTTGAACAGTAAGACTGATTGCTTTAACCACTACCCTCCTGTCAGTATCCAGAGTGCATCCCTTTCCTTTGTAAAACTGTCTGTCATCTGTGTTCCTTTACAGTGTGGTTTGTAATTGTAGTGTGCTAGAACTGTCTGTTGTAGTAATAATAAAGTAGATATTTGTATACAATCTTGACTGGACAGTCCCTTTTATCATTGGGTAATAATTGTATTTTCGCTGTGTTGCAACTAACCAACGATCCACGACCTTGCAGAGATAAGCCGGCTGTTCCTTCTATGTTACCAAAATTGGACAAGGGGTTCTTATAATTCACTTGTATTCCAATCTGTTTGGATCCCTTCTGGTGTACTAGAGGTGTGGAGCTGATTGATGGTTTAGAAACCACTATTCATCCCTGGACCACTAGTGCTCCAGTAGTTTATTCGTCACACCGGCCTCCCAAGAAGCAGAGGTATTTTGACCACAAGGTCCAGAGGCCTTATGAGTTGCAGCATTGCAGTTATCCCCTTGTCATACTTTCCATCAATCGCAAACGTCCTGGCTTAGTAATCAACCAAGAGGCTAATACATATTTATCCAGCAGGGCTTAGTCCTCATCCTTGGATAAAGACAGGAATAAGGGAATGATCTTAGTTCGTGCAACTGCAATATCACAATCTCAGGACCAGATTACTACCCAAGCCCTATTTTGAAAAAGGCCACAGTAAGGCCAAAACACGTATGGGCATGAAGCAATAGACATTTATGATGACTCAATAAATGTCTTCTTACATGTCAACCTTTTTTCTTGACGAATCCATTCAATACTGTTATCACCTTTGAGGCGCACCCTGGGCATTTACCCACACATTCTCTGTTTTCTCTTAAGGATTGGGTATACCGTACCTATCCTTGGTTGAGCGACAGACAACTTTATTACCCTACAAACATGTTTTAGAGGCGCAGAGTGACTGAACATACCCGAGGCATTTTGCAACTTTGTACTTTGACCACGAGGTCCCGAGTCCTCCTGAGTTGCAGCATTACAGTTGTCCCCTTGTCAAACTTTCCGCCAATCCCAAACTTCCGGGTTTAGTAATCAACCAGGAGGCTAATACATATTTATACAGCAGAACCTGTTCTTTCAGGAGTTAGAAATTTCAGACCCTGCTTGAAGAAAGGCCATCTCGCTGTACGGCATTGACTAAATCTGCCCACCCCGGCCTTGATTGCTTTGCCACAGGTTAGCTCAGGATGGCACAAGAGTCCTGCCTGTCCCCTGCAGTCCAGTCATGGTGTCCAATCACAGGACCATAGAAAGTTCTCAAAATGCTACCATCGAAGAATACCCATCTTTTGATCATCGCACCACAGTCTGGAAAAATCCTGACACCGCTTCGTACAGCTAATGTCTGTGAGTTGTGGGCACCTTTGAGGACCTTCCCCTGGTGGTGTACTCTGCTGACACCCCTGCAGTACCCCAGCTTTAGGTTCCGTGTGCTGCAGACACACCCTAAGCACCATGGCCCCTAGTGCTGTGCTCCCCAGACTCTCTCAGTGCTGTGCCTTGGAGCTAGGTGGTGTAGGCAATGTCTTAGTACCATAGCATAGTGCGGTCCGCTGCACGTGCCTCTTAAGTGCCCCTGCCAAGTGCTGTTCTCTTCGGCACCTTCATGAGTACCATTGCTTAGTGCAGCGGGTATGCAGTGATAGAATCGCGCCAAAAGTGTCGCCTAAACAAAAAATCACGGCAAAAATGCAGTGGTTTGACCCGTTAAAGGTATACCCCATTACACCATTTAAGGGGAGCGGGGGCTGCGGGGTGTCCCCCGCTCTCCTTAAATGTTATAATGGGTCCAGGAGTTGCGGGGGCAAAACCACGTCCTTTTTGCTGTGATATTTTGTGTTTACGGCCATTTTTGCCACGATTTTAACACATGGAACCGTGCAGCGTGCTTCAGATATCTCATTATAATGTATGCTTCACATCCACCGCTTCTGCTGAGAAATAACCTCATGTGCCAGTTCCGAAACGGCACAAGAGGTTTGCTGAATTGTCCTTGAGCCCATCTGTGTCAGTTAAGTTCAGACCTGCGTCTTTGTGACACTTGTGACAGCATAGGGAGAGCGGGTTGAGTTTCCTCCTTCCTGGGGTCCCTGCACTTCCTCGCTCTGAGAGCGCTTGTCTGCATTTCCTTCCTAGAAGGCATACGGATGTTAATCCCCGCTGGTGCAGATGGGGGAGCCCTGTTTAAGTGTCCATCGTTTCTTGTGAACCTGGCTGCAGTTCCACCATCTTGGTGCCCCAGGCAGAGTTCCTCTAGTCTGAGGACTGCAGCTGTAGTTCATCCTTCAAGCTGGCCCTGGCTGCAGTTGAGCTGCCCCTGGTTCCTTAGGTACAGTTCACCTGTCTTGGGAAGCTTGGCTGTAGTTCATTCTTCCAGGTGGCCCTGGCTGCAGTTGAGCTGCCCTTGGGACCTTAGGTACAGTTCACCTGTCTTGGGAAGGTTGTCTGTAGTTTATCCTTCCAGGTGGCCCTGGCTGCAGTTGAGCTGCCCTTGGGTCCTTAGGTACAGTTCACCTGTCTTGGGAAGCTTGGCTGTAGTTTATCCTTCCCAGTGGCCCTGGCTTCAGTTGATCTGCCCTTGGTTCCTTAGGTGCAGTTCACCTGTCTTGAGAAGCTTGGCTGTAGTGTATTCATCCAGGTGGCCCTGGCTACAGTTGATCTTTGCTTGGGTCCCTAAGTGCAGTTCAGCTGTCCTGGGAAGCTTGGCTGTAGTTTATCCTTGCCGGTGGCCCTGGCTGCAGTTCAGCTGCCCTTGGTTCCTTAGGTGCAGTTCACCTGTCCTGGGAAGCTTGGCTGTAGTTTATCCTGCCGGGTGGCCCTGGCTGCAGCTGATCCTTGCTTGGGTCCCTAAGTGCAGTTTACTTGTCCTGGGAAGCTTGGCTGTAGTTTATCCTGCCGGGTGGCTCCTGCTGCAGTTGATCTTTGATGGTGTCCCTAAAGCAGTTAATATATTCCCAGGGCCCTGGCTGCAGTTCACTCTTCTGTGGGCTCATGGCTGCAGTTCACTCTTCTGTGGGTTCATGGCTGCAGTTCACTCTTCTGTGGGCTCATGGCTGCAGTTCACTCTTCTGTGGGCTCATGGCTGAAGTTCACTCTTCTGTGGGTTCATGGCTGCAGTTCACTCTTCTGTGGGTTCATGGCTGCAGTTCACTCTTCTGTGGGGCCATGGCTGCAGATCACTCTTCTGTGGGGCCATGGCTGCAGATCACTCTTCTGTGGGGCCATGGCTGCAGATCACTCTTCTGTGGGTTCATGGCTGCAGATCACTGTTCTGTGGGGCCATGGCTGCAGATCACTGTTCTGTGGGGCCATGGCTGCAGTTCACTCTTCTGTGGGTTCATGGCTGCAGTTCACTCTTCTGTGGGTTCATGGCTGCAGTTCACTCTTCTGTTGGACCATGGCTGCAGATCACTTTTCTGTGGGCTCATGGCTGCAGTTCCGTCTTCTGTGGGGCCATGGCTGCAGATCATTCTTCTGTGGGGCCATGGCTGCAGAACACTGTTTTGTGGGGCCATGGCTGCAGATCACTCTTCTGTGGGCACATGGCTGCAGTTCACTCTTCTGTGGGCACATGGCTGCAGTTCACTCTTCTGTGGGGCAATGGCTGCAGTTCACTCTTCTGTGGGGCAATGGCTGCAGATCACTCTTCTGTGGGGCCATGGCTGCAGTTCACTCTTATGTGGGGCCATGGCTGCAGTTCACTCTTCTGTGGGGCCCGGGCTTCAGGTCAGCCTTCCCGGAGACCTTTGCTTCATACATTTGGAGGCTCTGGCTGCAGATCAAGCTTCCTAAGGTCCTCGGGCTGCAATCACCCCCTCAGGGTTGGAGATCGGCAGGGAAGGGGTAGTCAAGAAGGGTGGTAGAGGCTGCATTGTGTTTCATTTCTTCACTTCTGGGGGTTCTGGCGGTGGTTCATCCTTCCTAAGGTCCTCTACCTGCAATCATTCCTTCAGGGTTGGAGGGCAGCAGGGAAGGGGTAGTTGAGAAGGGTGGTAGAGGCTGTATTGTGTTTCATTTCTTCACTTCTGGGGGTTCTGGCGGTGGTTCATCCTTCCTAAGGTCCTCTACCTGCAATCATTCCTTCAGGGTTGGAGGGCAGCAGGGAAGGGGTAGTTGAGAAGGGTGGTAGAGGCTGTATTGTGTTTCATTTCTTCACTTCTGGGGGCTCTGGCTGTGGTTCATCCTTCCTAAGGTCCTCTACCTGCAATCATTCCTTCAGGGTTGGAGGGCAGCAGGGAAGGGGTAGTTGAGAAGGGTGGTAGAGGCTGCATTGTGTTTCATTTCCTCACTTCTGGAGGCTCTGGCTGCCGTTGTTCGTTCTTGAGGAGTCCGAGTGTGTGGTTGTGTGTGTTCTGCTTCAGATGGGCTCTTGGGATGAGGTTGTAGTTCATTCTTCCTGGGAGCAATGGCTGCAGTTCATGCTTCCTGGGCGCAAAGGCTACTCTTCTCCCTTTGTACATGCCCTGGTAGCAGGCCACTCTCTCAGGGAGTTTGTCCCTCCTGGGGCCTCCATATTCATCCTCTCTGGGGCCGCTTGCCCCCAGCTTAGATGCTCCCAGACACGCTTCATCCGCACTTCCTAATACAGCGCCAGCCATCTCTCGCTCTCAAAGGTTCCTTAAGCCCCAGCTGATTCTGTAGCAGTGTCCTTAAGCCCCAGCTGATTCTGTAGCAGTGTCCTTGAGCCCCAGCTGATTCTGTAGCAGTGTGTGAGAACTGCTTGACGAGTTTCATCTTTATGCTTTCAGGTTTTCCGGGAGTCAGCACTGCGGACACATCCACTGCGCGTACCAGTACCGAGAGCACTACCACTGTCTGGACCCCGAGTGCAACTATCAGGTGAGTGGGCCTGAAAGCCTGAAAGCGTGCAAGTATATGTTGTGTGCGATTCAGTGTGTGCGTGCGTGTGTGCATGTGTAAGACTCTTGGTGAAGCAAAATCAACCCACCTGTGGAAGCACAGTATATCACTACCATGGACTGCCTGCCTGTTTCTGGTGACTGATGGGGGCGGCCTGTCACCTCACAACATCTGTACCAGCAGTATCTGGCCTACCTCTGCTGACAATGGTAGGGTGTGGGTTGGAAAGTTGTCCAACCCCAGGCCTCAAGGGCCGGGATCCATGACGGGTTTTCAGAATATTCCTTATTAATATTCATAAGATAAAATATGCTTATATTTAGAATCGTGTATGCAAATTCATCTCATGAATATTAATGAGGGGTTTGCTGAAAACCTGATATGGATCCAGTCCTCGAGGCCTGGAGTTGGACAACCCTGGATTCTTCTGCCCATTTTTAGCAGCTATTTTAGGCCTGTTTGTCTCTACTGGCACCCCCCAGTGCCTGTCCACCTCTATTGACACAGCCAGGATCTGCCTTTCTGCTGATACTTTCAGGCCCCTGCTTGTCTCTCCCGACACCCTCAAGGACCTTTCCCCTGTGTGCTCTGTGTCTATGTCATCTGTTGTGTGCGTCTAGCTCCTGCGCTACCGGTCTGATCGTCATGCCTGCTTGTCTCATCTCTCCTCCACAATGGGAGTTTCTTGGCACTCCTACCCCTGGTGTTGGGCGAGCCCTCTAGGTTGTAGTCTAGCACAGAGAAGCAGTGTATGAAAGCGCTTCAGACCAAACAGTGACATGTCATCCAGGGTGACCTAGAACTCTCTTGCTTTTACTTTCTTCTGCCTCTCGCCTCATTCTTTTCACCCCCTCTCACCTCCCACTTTCCACTTTGTCCGCCCACTCCGTTCCTTTACTGTGGCCTCCACTGGCTTCCTCTGTTCTGTGCACTGTTTTCTTATCTTGTTTTGTGATGTTTCTCATCTGCTCTCACTCTTGCTTGCAGGGGTGTTGCTAGGTCTGGAAAAGATCCGGGGCTATGCTAATGTCAGAACTGTCGGGACTCGGGGCTAGCTAACCTTTTGTCTGTAGCCTCAGCTTCTATCTGGAGCTACAACCAAAAGACGCGGGCCATAGGCACCTCTCCCCTCCCCCCCCCCGCGCACCCTCCTAGCGACGCCTCTGCTTACTTGCATGTCTGTCATACCTGCGGAACACTCCTCTAGATTACAGACTCGTTTTGTCTTACTCATTTCATGGGCTTTTCTTGTTCTCCACATTCCCAATTCTCTCCTCCCTCTCTCTCTCATATCCTGGCACTCTCACTCCCCTTCTTTTTTTACACTCTATCTTTCTGTCTCTCTTTAGAGATTCACCAGTAAGCAGGATGTGATTCGACATTACAACATGCACAAGAAGCGCGACAACTCTCTACAGCACGGCTTTATGCGCTTCAGCCCATTGGACGACTGCAGCGTGTACTACCACAGCTGTCATCTGAATGGCAAGAGCACCCACTACCACTGCATGCAGGTAACCACAGCTGCGAGCAATCACTGCAAGGGGGTAACAGAGCCCTCCCTGAGGCCGGGGTCTGCAATGTCCCGCTCCCGGCATGCTTTAGACTCCAATGATCTTAACCATTGCCCCGGCTAGGGCTGATGGGAATTGTAGTCCAAAACATCTGGTGAGCTAAAAGTTGCAGAACCTTGCCCCCTCAGCATTCAAGCACCCTGGTCACTTGGTAAGCTGGCAATTTATGGGAATCCTAGCAAAGACACAGTTTAACGGGGGGATCTAGGTTATATTAACTGAGCCGTCTTTGGGATACATGGATTGCTGCTAGATAACCAAGATTCTGTGCCTCGATAGAATGGGGCTGGTTACTGCTGAGAACCTCTTTTTGCCTTCGGTGTGGAACTCGCTTTCCTTTAAAGAGTTGCCTCTTTTTGCATCTCTGATGAGTCGTCGAGATATGGTCACCAGCAACAGCACGATGTCACATGAGTTACACAAGACACGGCTCCCTATGGAATTTGAAATTCCCTTTAAGAGAATCAGGTGAGGGGGGAATGTAGGCGGATCCCATATTTGACCTCTAAAGGTTCTAGCTCTAGAAAATTATTTGTACAATGAAGTCCCTTTTCTTTCTCTAGCACTGGCTCGTTCATAGATTTGTTATGCTATGAGCAGGTCTCAGACACAGTGCACTTATCTGAGAGGAGGGCTGATGTCTTAAACTGCTATTTAAACACTTTATAGATTGTTGGCCGCTTAAATATCATTTGCAAAAAAGAATGGTAGATTAAGTGGCTGAAGGTTTTGAATGAATGATAACCCCTGTCATTGCTCTGGACGATGTTCCAGGCGATCGTGTTTCCGCCTGCCATGCCATTTCCGGAAGGGGAAAGACCATATGCAAATCAGGCTTAGTCCCACCCCAAAAGGGGCAGCTAAGCCCAAACTGCTCGGCCATATTACTTCTGCAGGAGAGCACAGGCAACCCTTAAGAAACTCTTTAGCCTTGTTGGGCAGTATTGGTGCAGCTTAAGTCTTTAGTACAGCACTCTCAGGACGCACATCTTGGCATACCCATCCCACTCAGGGTGACATTTTGGAAATTAAAGGTTGATGGTTGGAAGTTAATCATAACCTCTGGCATTGCTCTGGGCGACCCTACAGACGATTGTTTTTCAGTCTGCCATACCATTACTAAAGGGGAAAGCCCTTATACAAATCGGGCTCGGCCCACCTCCCTACCCCCCAAGAAAGGGCAGTTCAGCGTGAACTGTTAGGTCACATCTCTTCTGCATGGGTTTAAACATGGTGGCATGCAAGGTTGCCCAGAGCAATGCCAGTGGTTAAGAATATTTACAGCCATCCATCCATCGCATTGTTTAGTTATAGTTTGGCCACTTAAGTGTTAGCGGAAACTGGGTAATCGCCAACACGGGTGAGTCTCCTTCAAGTATCCACAAGAGGAACATTCTCCAAAGGAGCTACCAGGTCTAACCCCCCTTCCAGTGAATGGATGGGAACCCATCTAGCAAAATTCCCATTAGGTTAGTAGGAGTGATAGAAATGGATGACTGACCCAATCTGTCTTCTAATACTTGGTTTCAAAGTTGTTTTTCCTCTCCCCTATGCTGCACTGAACAACATGTTTACGAGTTGGCTGAATTTTCTGGTGTGTGTTAATAATACATATCACCACCTTGATCGATATAACAAAGTAGAGGTTGGGCTGCGAAGTGGACAAGGCCTGGTGTCTCCGCAAGGGACGGGGGTCAGTTTTGTGGGGCGTCCGAATGGTTATATGAACTGCAGGGTGCGTCTGAGCAGAGGCGGTGCACATGAGCAAAGCTGGAGAGGTGGTGGGAAAGTGCGCATGGAGAGAAGCTGTCCTAGGCAGGGGTGTTGCTAGGTCTGGAAAAGATCCGGGGCTACACTAATGTAGGGACATCGGGGCTAGCTAGTCTTTTGTGCTTCTATCCGGGGCTACAACCAAAAGACTCGGGGCTATAGCCCCCCTTCGGCCTCCCCTTAGCAACGCCTCTGGTCCTAGGGGAGACACCTCACGCATGAGAGAACTCCTTCGGCACAGTTAGTTCTATCTAAGCCTAGCGAGAAATAGAGGGAGAGGCGGTCATTGGGAATTGCTGATCACGTGCACAGATTGACCCTGAGGCTGTACTGGGCTCATAGGGAAGCTTGAGGTTTCTTCAATTTTCTTTTTTAGTTATGTGTTTGGATTGTAAACACATCTTTCACAGAAATATGACAACACAAATTCATCATAATTTACATAAACATAAAAGTCACATGAGTAAAACTGTAGATTGTATACAATTCAGACTATATAAAAATCTAGACAGCATGTTTCAGATTAAACATGCTTCGGATAAACAGACAGACATAATCAAGTGTCCTTACAAAAATAGATCTTTTAAAAACGTTGCAGTGGCTAAGACTTGACCAGTAGGAGACCCACTAATTACTAGAGCCCGCCATGCCTCTGGAGTATTTTTTCTATAATGCCTCAGAACGCGCCCATAATGTAATTGTCTCCTCTCCCTTAATGCAGGGAAGATGTGTTATTGTCTCTGCTCCCTTAATGCAGGGCAGATATGTAATTGTCTTTGCTCCCTTAATGCAGGGCAGATATGTTATTGTCTCCGCTCCCTTAATGCAGAGCAGATATGTAATTGTCTCTGCTCCCTTAATGCAGGGCAGATATGTAATTGTCTCTGCTCCTTTAATGCAGGGCAGATATGTAATTGTCTCTGCTCCCTTAATGCAGGGCAGATATGTAATTGTCTCTGCTCCCTTAATGCAGGGCAGATATGTTATTGTCTCCGCTCCCTTAATGCAGGGCAGATATGTTATTGTCTCTGCTCCCTTAATGCAGAGCAGATATGTAATTGTCTCTGCTCCCTTAATGCAGGGCAGATATGTAATTGTCTCTGCTCCTTTAATGTAGGGCAGATATGTAATTGTCTCCGCTCCCTTAATGCAGGGCAGATATGTAATTGTCTCTGCTCCCTTAATCAGGGCAGATTACAACAACGTGTAGTAAGGTCTCTATTGCGGCGTTGGCTTTGCAAGATCCGCGAATAGTAGCGCATTTATCCACCTTAAGCCGAGCACCAAGAACTTCATTAGCAGGATCTGAATTAAGGCGGGATCTTAAAAACTGAGCTCTCTGCGAAGCGTTTGGGAATTTATTTACATAGTTGGGAATTGTGTCCAAGGTTTTTGTCTCCTGATTAAAAGGATAAAAACAACTTATAGTTTTTGCATTAAAGTCCTTTATTAATCCAGTCGTTTAGCCAAAGTGTATGTTTTGCTGCCAGAGGGTTATCGATCAACAAATCCAGGGGGGTATCCAGTGTATTGATAATATTGAGAAACCCCGCCTCTAGACACCCAAGAGCTTATCCTTTGAATTCTTCAATGCAGCCTTCAGAACAGAAAATAAGGTGTTCCTTTCTGGAAGCAAGCCTTTCCTGAATAGGGATAACAGCATCCAGTGGGCCACAGTGGTCAAAGGCAGCAGGCCCCACTCAAAGGGAATAATCTGAATGGCCACTCCATTAGGGAGGGACGACGCTCTTCTCCAAAACAAACCCTCAAGATGTTTCCAGAATATTGAGGAAATAGTCAAGGAGATTTCCGCACCATAGGTTAGCAGAGGCACAACCTGCATTTTATAAAATTGAAACAGTGGGACCATCGAGAGCGGCCATATTGGAAATATACCAAAATGTCACCTCCAGAACTCCGACTGCCGAAAATTCAGACTTCCTTTTCTGACCCCCCCTTACACCACATATATATGTGGGAGGTGGTGTGGGATATAATACAAGTATGGGGGAGCTGCTGGGGGTCTCCCCCTGCATGTGTATGTGGTGTAAAGGGGGTTGGAGAAAAAAAGTCAGCATCTTCAGCCATCGGACTTCTGGGGGTCTCAGTAATGACATAGATCCGCCACATTCTTTATTGAACACGTGCCCTTGGGAGGCCAATAGAGCAGCCTTATGTTTTAACATAGACATTCTAGAATTATCGTTTCAACTTCCCACAATACAAAATCCCAAGTATGTAAAGGAACGCACCCTATCCAATATGTTGTATCCAGTTTTAGTAGGCAACAGTGTGGCCAAAACCTCTGAGGGATCCTTAGACTTCCATGAGGCATGTGGGCTGGGACCGCGTCAAGGGAATGACGTATGGAAGAACCTGTAGACCGGGGAGTGCCATGCAACGTGCAAGCGACCTGAAACCGTAGCTCCAGTGGTCTTTTGCATGCTGCAATGTTAAAAGTCCACAGCGTCCAGAAGTGGCGGTGTGTGCATGCCCTGAGGTCCCAGCGTCTGCACATGCATCGACTGTTTACAGCATCTCTGCCTGCCGTGATGCCAAGAACACTAAGCCTCCAACAATGCTTTAGTTGGGATGGAGGGCAGCATCCCCTAATCAATACAGAACCCCCTGGGCCCCTATGGCAAGGCCACTTTTGGGAATCAGGGGGCCATATTGCCTGAGTGACTGAAGGATCAGGCAGTGCACCACTGGGAGTGAGGGCTCTACAGCAGCATGTGGCGGACTGCATGGGGCTTGTCCAGCCCTGATGCTGACCTATAGCAATATGTGTATGTCCATATATCCTGTTTGGACCCTCACTTTATTTGTTCTACCGCATGGCATTTGTTTAATGCGCCCAGCATCCGTCTGGTTCCATTGGCAGAGTCAAGTTCATCCGGCTTCGCTCAAAAGGCGTTCTAAGGATACTTTACGGAGCCTTTTCGAATGCCCATTCTTTGCAAGCTGCTGTTTGGGGTGCTTTGGGAGCTGAGCAAGCTGTGTTAAGCTTCCAGGCACTAGTTACTTTTCACAGCCACAGAATAGAGGAGGAACAGCAGGATGGCCCGAGAGAGTAGGAACTGCATAACCTGACCATGGAAATCCCCGATGGCAGTAGAGACCCTTCCAGGAGTGACAGCCGAGCCAAAGAACGAGGGAAGCCCACAGTGTGCCTAGAAGACTAGGCCAGCTATGATCCAAGATCAAGGCACCTCTGCTAGGGCAACCCATTCCGCTGCAGTGAAGTGAAACGTTGCATTGGGGTGCATTCTCTGTGTGCACTGTCTCCCCGCCACATTCTCTATCCGTGCTTGTTCCCTGAGTAGAGCTGTTTTGAGCCTGTGCTGTTTCCAAATGTATCAGTTAGATTAAACAATTAGATAGGAACCAAGAAGGTACTTCACGAGGAGGCCTGTGACCTGCATTACGGTATCCAGTTAATATGTCGAAAAGATTTTGTCGAATGACAAAAATGTCGAAAATATTTTACTGAAAAAACAAATTTCGAATGTATTATTTTTTAATTTACAATTTATTTTTGTTTCGCGAGTAAATAAAAAGGGTTAAAAAAGGGGGGGCTTGGGGGTGAAACCCCATTGCAAAAAAAACATTTTAAAAAGAAATTTGACCATTTTTTTTCTGGTAAAATATTTTCGACATGTTTGTCATTCGACAAAATGTTTTCGAAATAGTCACTAGGAACCCTGCATTACAGAAGGAAAATGCATGATTGAGCCACAGCATCCAGGCTAATTCAATTCAAATGGAATGTCTCAGGAGGATAGCTCAGGGGCAACGCGCTCGCCTTGAAAGCAAGACGATGTGGAGCAACACAGGTTCGATCCCCGGGTCCGCGCTTAGAAACCTCTGGGTATTAAGCACGTTATAAATTACCAATCTTATCATTTCATGCCAAAAACATACAGCCTAGAGAAAAGAGCGAGCGAGGAATGGTTGCAAAGAATAGCAGTGTCTGTGTATACGCAGTTGGGCTGCCTGTGCTGTACATCGGTGGGTGCAGACTGTCTATATGTCTGTGAGAGAAACTGCTTGGCAGGGGTCTGCACATAAGCACAGCGAGTGGCAGACAGGCTGTATGCCAGACCCCTCACATTACATTTATTTTATTCTTTTGCATTTTTAAAGCGCCCACACAGCCCCGGGGGCATCGAGGCGCTGTTACAGGAATATGTCTTAGTTGCATATTTATAACGCACTTAATACCCAGAGGTTTCTAAGAGCGGACCCGGAACCTGTATTGCTTCTTGTCATCTTGTTTCCAAGGCGAGCACGTTGCTGCTGAGCTATCCTCCAGGGAGGTGCATGGGCAAAGTACTAGAGTTCCGGATTCTAACAATAGAGTGAAGAAATATCTTTATCGCTAAAACTTGCATGTGTGTACCAACTAAAGACATCCAAAATGGGACACTGGGGTTGGGGAGGTGACCACCACTAAAGCGCAAATGCGGACCTTGTCTGGAGTACAGCTAGGCGTCCACCAGAGGGCAGCGTCCAGCCAGGATCCTCACAAAGGTTGGAGGGCTGGGAAGAATCACTCACACCAGCACCTGGACTCCCAGCAGAGGCTTCCTTAGGGGCGTCCTTCAATTCCTGGGTAAAAACGCCCTTCACCCCCTATCTTGAAAGGAAAAAATGCACTTTAGATAGTGAAGGTGGAACTCCTTTAAACTTCTTTCTCCCAAGTCTGCGTGTTGCCGACTTCAGTTCCCAGTTTCCTGGGTGTTCTTCCCAGCCTTTACTTTCAAGCGGCACCCGTCGAATTCTTTACTGACACTTCCGGTTCCTGCCGACTTAAAGTACCTTCGGGGTTGACTTTAAACTCCCAAAGCCCTCAGCACCACACTTGGCTAGCGCGAGGAGGTGACCTGGTAATATTAGGCAGACACCTCCAGCATCTCAACACCCTAAGCCCTAGAGACAGGCCTCTCACTCTGCCGTCTTCTCGGCAGCCCTGGCGGTGCCCAGTCTGTAGAGAGGCCTCTCTGCAGTGGTCTTATGACGACTCCTATTGATGCCCTTCTACGGCAGAGGCCACTCAGTGCCCTCGCCACATGAAGGCCTGCCGCCCCAGCCGCCGTCTGAAGAGTTTGCTTGGCCTCTGCATGGGGTGTTCTCTGTGGCCTTAAGAGCCCTGTTTGTGCCCTTCTGTGGGAGAAGCCTCGCGGTGCCCTAGTCCCACAGAGGCCTCACTGCAACCTTCTTCTAAAGAGCTCTCTCTGTCGCCATTCCTTGGAGAGGCCTCTCTGCCGCCGTCTTTTGAAGGTCCATATCGGTGCCCTTCCATGCCAGGGCCTCTCTAATGAGACCACACTGCAACCTTCGGTAGGGGAGCCCTGTTGGTGCCCTTTCATTGGAGAGGCCTCTCTACACTGGTCTTCTGAAGGGCCCTGTCGGTGGGATTCCATGCGAGGGCCTCTCTAATGAGACCACACTGCAACCGACTGTAAGAAAGGCCTGTTCGTGCCCTTTCATTGGAGAGACCTCTCTGCAGCCGTCTTCTATTGAGCCCTACCAGTGCCCTTACTCCTTCTGAAGAGCCAAGTGTCTCCCCTCCCCCGACCCCCTCTCTGGGCGCTTTCCTAGCGCCGACCCTCCGGAGAGGAGCCTCGGCCCCCTGCCCCATGGGCGGCCTTGCAGCGCTGTGTGCTAGCGCCTCACTTGGCCTAAGGTGCGCCAAAGTAAACGCGGGAGCCCGGGTCGGCTACTGTCTCCTCTCATGTCCTTACTTGGTCCTGGTAATGTCCGCTGCCTGTTTACAGAAACCCTACATTTTTCTGCTTTAACGCCGAGCGCTCGCTGCGGCTCCGGCCCCAGGAGCGCTTTGTTTAGTTCTTTTCCCTCTCTTCTGGGTTCTGCTTTTTTTCAAGGTGTCATCGCGTAGGTCCTTTTATATTGGAAAAAAGCCGGAGATTTAAAGCCTAACTTACTCATTTTGGGCATTTGTCAAAGTGTTATGGCCCGCTTACCAACCTGGGGAGCGATGGGCAGGGGCGGGAGAGCGGGGGCGAGAGGGGCGAGCCTGCTGTGGGGAGTGGGGGGAGGGCAAGCAGGTGGAAGTGTGTGTGTGTGTGGGGGGGGCAAATGGAATCGATGGTCTAGGTGGCACTGGGTGGAAGGGGCGTGCAGAGAGCGGTGGTTGGGTGAAAGGTGCGCAGAGCGGGAGGAAGGGAGCAGGTGGTCCAGATGTGCGAGTGAGGGGACAAGGATGGAGGGGGAGGAGCCCTGGTGTTCCTCTGCCTCTGACATGCTGCAGATGTTGGCATGCAGCTCACGTCTTCCCGCCTCTCGCCCTCGCTCAGCGGCACATTTTTGGATTCTGTCTGTGTTTTTGACTCAATATGGCCTAGTTGCCCGCTTTCCCGGCAGACTGATGCCAGGGAAGGGACGGGGCAGCATTCCAGAGGCGCTGGCAGTGCGCTTCCCTCGCGGGACCCACTGGTCCGCGAGTTCTTCAGGTAAACACACAGAGCCGCCAACGGATTTCCCGCTCTTTTTCCACTGGTGACTGGCAGGGCCATACGTTGATTCTCAGAAGCCCCCGCACCTGATGCCCAAATGGATCATCGCTATCGCCTCACAAATGTCCCAGCATCCGAGGCGGCTAGTGTAAAAAACACAACTAATACGTCAGATTTAAATCGCGCTGTAATCCTGGCTGGTAGTAAACGTGCTTTGTGGCACCTGCGAAGTCCACGACCTCTTCCCTGCTGCTCCGGGCCTGCCCTCAGGCTCTAAACTTCCGACCCTACAAATCCTTCCTTTATCCCTGAGTCTGTGATCACCACCCTACAGTGGTTCCATGTGTTAAAAAACCCCCGCAAAAATATACCAAAATATCGCCATATTTTTGCGGTGATATTAAGGCATGGAACCGGCGGGGGACACCCCCGCAACTCCACATTATTTTTAAAGGAGCAGGGGACACCCCCGCAATCCTCGCTCCCAAAAATTATCCCCCCAAAAAATATTGGCTATGGCCGTTCCAGACGACCATGTATACGGCGATATTTTTGGTGGGGATAATATGTAGTGATACCCCCTACGCCACCAGCCTGACAAGCAATCTCTGAACACTTCTCCTGCCTGCCCCTAACCATGTCGATTCGCCCAAGCCTCATACCTCATGTTACCTGCCTTCCCCAGTACATGCGTGCACCCATAATCTGCCTAGCCAGTACATCCAACCGGTCCTCACTTCCCCGCTCTCCTCACCCAGTTCATGCACACCCTTTCATGCCCCAACCCATCGCCCCAGGACAATCCTAGATGCCCGCTTTGGCTGTACCTTGAATGTATCTAATGCTGGTTTCAGGAAACAGATAATGAGGGCCCCTCCTCGAGTCTTAGTTACCTCTTGAGGTTTCTGTTTCCACCTGAGGCGGCTCAAAAGAAGCTGAGGTTATTAAACGGATCAAGCGGGGTCAGCCTTTCTCCAGCACTCCCAAAGAGACATGCCCAGTCTCTGATAAGTGCGCTCCTTTAGCCCACTTCTCTCTCCTACCCCACATCCTGGCCCAATTGCCAGACTCTCAAGCCCACTCCTCACCCCCCTCCTGTGCCGATTGACCGTCATACCTCACCTGTTTCATGAGGTTGGAACCCCTTGTCCGGTGCATCCCTCCGCTACTCTCCCAGCGATATCCAATAATATAATCGCTGAAAATAACATCGAGGGAGACTCGATATTTTTTTAAAGGCACTCTCCAACACTTTCCCCAAATATTCTAAGACTGGAGTTTGTTTATATAATTGCACCAGTCCTAAAATATGTTGGGGAGGATGTTTAGTGCCTTTAAAAAAAGAATCGAGTCACCCTCAATGTTATTTCCAGCGATTAAATCACATAGAATGCTCTCCAGGTAGGTCTGCATTATATCCAGTCCTCACACATCATCCGTCCTAATGACATCCATACTGTGGTACAGGCCGTCACATGGAAATGCCATATTGACTGAAGTTCCCTGACTACTATTGCCCCTTGGAGTCTATTCTCCATTTGGCCACGTGCCCTTTTTTCCTTTTTTTGGGAGAAGATCAAAGAAATTAACCAATCAATTTGCGGCATGACCAGATTGGCTGCTCTGCTGGCTCTTGACCCCAAGACTCCTGTCCTTTTATCTGCTGAAAAAGTTTGTGAAAAAACAGATCGACTACCCCTCTCTTTAAGTCCTGTATGGGTCACAGGTGAAGATGAAGGTTAACCTGTACAATTTGTTAGTAAGGTTATCGCCTTTTTGGGAAGAATTGCAAAAAAATGCAGCTAGGTACAAAAAATTCTATCTTTTTAATAGTCACAAGAATACCTAAAAACATTACAAGCTTAACAAAACATAGCAAACTTAATACATTTTCAATTAAAACATTCAGTCATCATTCATCTATTCTAACAGGGGAATACTACAACTTAAACAGCTTTGTGCATAACAGTGAGTCAAAATATGCATTAGTGACAGGGGAAAAAACATTAGGGAAAAAAATAGGGATTACCCATTTATATATATCTTTTATCTGCTGTCAAGCCCATCCCGAGCCAGAATTGGTGTCACTTGTTAAGAACGTGAGAGCTTCTTTGGAACAGGTGGACCCCTGCCCTGCCAAAACCAGTAAAGACAATTTACCACCTGGTCTACTATACCAGTGTTGGTTAAGAGTTCCCTTGAGTCAAGGACTTCCCCAGACTCCCTAAAGAAGACGCACATGTCCTCTCTTCTCAAAAAAGACAATAAGGATCTTAATATACCTGCAAACCATCGCCTTTTTTTGACAACACTCCTTCCTTAGCAAAGATCACTGAACAAGTGCCAAGTCAGCAACGACGGAGGTATAGTGAGATAGCCAACCTTCGTCACGGCTATCAGTCCAGCTTCAGGTCAGCTAGAGGATCCGAACATGCCTTGCTCCACATCAAAGATGAAACAATTTGGTCAACACCTCACCATCCTCATGGATCTCTCAGCGGCCGTTGGCACTGTAAATCATGGCACCCTCCTTGGTCACCTTCAGATATCGTTTAGATGATCTGGTGCTGCCCTTACCTTTTTTTTCATCTCCCCTTCCTCGCAGAGAAAGTCAGGTTGTATCCGGCACGCTCCTTTCCGGTCCCATCGCACTGTTCTGTGGAGTCCTACAGGGCTCCCTCCTCTCTCCTTGCTGTGTAATGCCTACTGGATGTTTCTTGCCCTTATCATCACTCCACATTCCACCATCACTCTGACCTATGCCAATGATACACAAATTGTGTTCAAGCTCCATGGACGCCCTGAGGACCTTCATCAGATCTATGACTGCCCACTCCAGATCCAGAATTGGATGATGGGCAACCACTCCTATCTCAATTCCAAAAAGTTAGTGATACTTTAGATTGGCAACACCATCCCTCCTTCTCTTCCCTCCTCTTGGTCTCCATCCTTTTAAACTCTTCCGATCCTTTGGACATTGGCAAAGAAACTTGCCATCTTTGACAATCTCCTTTCTATTGTTAGTCATGTTCTTGATCTCATAAAGACATCCTTCTCTGCACTCTTAGGGCCTCATTACGACCCGAGCAGTATGTGTTTAACGGCGCTGGTACCAGACGTGCTTAGCGGGTCCCCTGATGGGACCAGGGAGCTAACAACGGGCCCCTTATTGACGGGCCCGTTGTTAGCTCCCTCCACATTCCCATTGAGCCCTATGGGGGCTCGAATGGGAATGGGGATGGTCCGAGTCCGGGTTCCCTGAATGGCAAAATACTGGGCCCTCCAAAGTCGGAATGGCCCGGTATTTCCCCATTCAGGGACCACGGACCCGGACCCGAGTTTAGAGGCAGCCATGCCCTTATTGAGGGCATGGCTGCCTCGTAATGAGGCCCTTAGTCTCCTTAACACATTTTGGAAACGTATTGTCTGCAATGGTTTTGACACGACTTAACTATTGTAATAGCCTTTTCCTTGTTCTTCCAAACAACCTGACCAAGCAGATGCAGATCAGCCAGAATAAGGCTGCCAGGCTGACCCTTGGCCCTAAACCATGGGACCATACTGTGCCAGAACATCCTTCCTCCATCGATTCCCTGCTACTGCACGCATCCGGTTCAAAGTTCTCTTCCTCATGCACAGAGCCTATTGGAATAAAGGTCCACTTTATCTCAGACACAAGCTTAAGAGATCACTAACCTCTAGGCCCCTGAGATTGGCTTCCTGTCTGATGGCGGTGACTGCACAACATTTTGAAAAAGAAACTGGGTGGGAGAATACTGATCAGGTGCAGACTCTTCCCTCCGGAATGATCTCCCTATGATCAAATCTATGGATAATTATATTCGATTCCAGAAAATATTCAAAGGCTTTGTTTTAGGGAAGTGTTGCTGCTTGCTTCTTGACCCCCGTGGTTGTCCTGTGACTTGCCCAGAACTTTAGCCTAATGGGGCTGCTACATCATTTCATTTCTGTCTCGAGCCTGGGTTCTGGGCACGTGTGACTTTTGCACTTCATGGCTCCTTGTTGGTTTGCGCTTATCTTGCTTCTTTTGTGCACTTGCTCGTGTGTGCTTTTCTCCCATGCCTTGTTCCTTTGCACTTAACTTGATCCGAATGTGTCTACGAAGCAATTATGGTCGCGGATGGCATCTTATAAAACTCAAATAAAGAAATGAAGGGAGCAAGGAAGCTTGATTGCGTTTCCCTTATTGTCTGGGAGTTATACTGGTTGCCGAGGCCAGTCCTGGCGGAGCATGCCACCTACTATGACTGGCATTCTTATTTATTGGATAAACTCACTTTCTCTAGATGTGTGCGTAACTTAGGCAGTGCGCAGACACTTCTGTGGGAAGTTCCATTGCCTAGGAATCCCAAAGCACAGAATCCAGCTGTTCTTCCTCCGCCTTTCACCTGTTGGACACCTCCCGCCAATTTAAGGGTAGTGGGGTAAGGGGTTAAAATGGGCCGGGTTGGGGTGCTGTTATAATGGTAGAAAAACGTGGGGTTTGGGTGGGGAACCCCAAACAAAATAATACAAAGTAATTGTGTTTTTCGTATTTTTTCTGCAATGAAATGTACCACTCTGCAATGTACGTCGGTAAAATCACATAGAACCATCAGAATGTACAATGTGGCCTTTCTCTGGGTAACAGTCGAGCCCCGTCTTTGCTGAACTCTTCTCCTCCCACAGGTGGGCTGCAATAAGGTTTATACCAGCACCTCAGATGTCATGACCCATGAAAACTTCCATAAAAAGAACACGCAGCTCATCAACGATGGCTTCCAGCGATTCCGCGCCACGGAGGACTGTGGGACGCTGGACTGTCAGTTCTACGGACAGAAGACGACACACTTCCACTGCAGGTGAGCAGGGGCCTGGGCGCTGACCCTCGCCGTAGGCCACGCACTCTGCCTGTACCACACACACACACACACACTTCCACTGAGAATGAAGACACTGCTGTGAGCAAGACCTGTGTCTATTGACCGCAGCACACATGCATAGCAGGCGAAAAGAGCACCATGCACAAGGTGGGTCCTTAGTATGCGTGCTTACTTTAGACGCGGAGCCCGTGGCCTGTCCACAGGCCACTCGCTGCAGCTATAGGAGAGCATGATGTTTTATATAACAGACCACACATTTAGCTATTTGTATACGATGCACTTCCACAAAAGGCCAGACTACACACTCCCAAAGAGTGTGAGCATGTGATGTGCACTTTTGGCCAAAACACAATGGGCCTCATTATAATTTTGCCGGTCCGGAAATAACGGTACCGGTAAGCTTGTCTGTACCATTGTTTCCGGACCGGCAAACTACGAGTTCTGCGAGCAGGAGCCTTTCAGCCCGCCAGGTCTGACCTGGTGGGCGGAACGGCACCTGCGCGCAGACCTTAATGGATGCACCGGCACCATTCACGAATGGTGCCGGTGCATCTGCCTCTCCATTCCCATTGAGTCCAATGGGACTCAAATGGGAATGGGGAGTAATATTTTCCAGCACCCAGCAATGGGGAATTACTGGGACCACCGGGGCTGTAATGCCCCAGTAAGTCCCCATTGCCGGGTGCCGGAAAAATTCATGAGTCCGGCAACCGCCATGCCTGTATTTACTGGCACGGCTACCGCCAGGGTCATAATGGCCCCCAATGAATATCATTAGTCCTCAAAGGAATTTCTGTGACCAGTATTGTTGCTGGGTTCTGCCACAAGCTCTAAGAAACACTGAGGAATAGCCCCCCTCTCCTGCTTTCCTTGAGCCCACTTCTCTTTCTCAGGTTCCTTCCCCTTTGTGTCTCCCTGCAGGCGGACCGGCTGTGCGTTCACCTTCAAGAACAAGTGCGACATCGAGAAGCACAAGAGCTACCACATCAAGGATGACGCGTACGCCAAAGATGGCTTCAAGAAGTTTTACAAGTACGAGGAGTGCAAGTATGACGGCTGTGTCTACAGCAAGGCCACCAACCACTTCCACTGTATCCGTGCCGGCTGCGGCTTCACCTTCACCTCCACCAGCCAGATGACCTCGCACAAGCGCAAGCATGAGCGCCGGCATGTCCGCAGTGCTGGTGTCCTGGGCCTGCCCTCCTCGCTCATGGGCTCCAAGGATGAGCCGGATGACTCCAGCAACGATGACCTCATTGACTTCTCGGCCATGAGTAGCAAGAACTCTAGCCTGAGTGCCTCCCCCACGAGTCAGCAGTCTTCCGTGTCGGTAATCCTCCCCGGCTCAGGGGGCTGCGCTTCTCCGCAGGCCTCCAAGTCCAACAACCCCATGCCCACTGTAAGCAAGATCTCCACCCTCTTGTCTCAGACCCTGCCCAGCAATATGCCCCTGGGCATGGCTCTCTCCAATTCTACACTTCCTGGAGCCAGCCCGTTCTACCGCCTGAACACATCACTTCCTGTCAGTGGGACAAATCTAATGACTGTGATTTCTTCCAGTGCTGCCCCAGCAGAGACTCCTTCCCAAGCGGGCTCTGGGACCAGCAATACCCCTAGCTCGTCCTCCCTGACCAGCACCTCCATTATGGACCGAATCTCTGCCACAAAAGGTCTCATCTCACCCATGATGGCCAGATTGGCAGCTGCAGCCCTGAAGCCAGGCTCCGCCTCTGAATGTGGTGAGTATCTGCTCTGTCTGCCACTGGACACTGAGGGTGGCTCTTCCCCCAGATGGAATGGGGATGGTGAGCCCCGAGTTCCAGGCTTGTCTTTCACTCTAATCACCAGGCAACCCATCTCCCACCCGCACTCACAGTGCATTGCATTGTCGGAAGCGGGCACCCCTTGGTCTGCCTGCACTGTGCTTGGTGTTTTCATTTTACTGTTGGGAGTGTACACTCAAGGTCTTCCCTCTGTTTGGTCCATCGGGACCGTCACGGCTCCAGAGCCCGTTGCGTAAGAAGCACATTAAGTTTGTCCCTTCAAGGAATCTACGATCTGCAAACCACCTTCTGCTGTGCGTCCCATGCTTAAGCTTTCTCTGTCTCGGTTCCAGGCTTCGGAACTCACTTCCATTGGCCCTGCGTGCCATTGTTGATGATCTCGCCTTCCGTAGGTTGTTACAAACATATCTGTTCTAGTCTTTCTTTTTGTCTAGTCTCGTTGATCTTTGCAAACTGTTTTCCCTCCCGATAAGGAATCCACATCCCCATGAGACCTGCAGGTCTAAACTGCGATCTAGAATTTTTTTACATAACCTAACACGAATGTCTGGCATGGCTATTCCCATGTTTAGACATCGCCTCCACATCTGCACAATGTCTGCCCATGTGCTTCTCATGTTATGTCTCTTAGCGTAGCCATTGGCCACCCCCTTTCTTCTGCACTGTCTTTGTGGTCTGTTCCAGGTTGGGGCTTTGGGCTTCTCTTGTCTCGCTCACCGGTGGGGCACTGTATATGCCCTGGCAAGCTGCTGTCTGCCTGTGCTCTGCTCATCGTCTATCTCTCTCCGCAGGCCCTGGGCAGCCTTTGTCTGTAGGATGGTTGCATTCAACGCATGTGAAGCAGGAGCCATCCGATGGGATGGCGATGGATGCCCGAAACGCCTTGCAAGAGCAGAGCCTGGATCTCAGAGTGAAGGAGGAGAGGTGAGCAGGGCATGGAGAGATCTGTGGGAGGGAGAAAGACCAGAGGCCTAATGTCACGCCACCACAGGAGAAGGCCACGCAAAGCCCCAATTCCACAGAGAGAGCTTAACATCACAAGGACGCTGACTTGGGGGTCCCTGTGTATGGTGGGCTGGTCCCGCGCATGTAGTGCTGCACTCAAAATATTAGTCCATGGGTAATTGCCAGCCCAGCATCAAACCTAGGACTCTCCCCACCACACTGGCGCAGCTGCACAACCTGAGCCCCTTTTTCTCCACCACCCAGGGTGAATGCACAGTGCCGGCTTGCCTCACACCCAAACCCTAGCAGCTTTTTCTGTTGTGTGTTCTAGTTCAACTTTATTTCTAGTTTAATGTCATGTTCTCGCTCATTGTGTTTTTTGTTCCTTCAAGGTAAAGTTGGATTAATTGTTTGATGTTCTCAACAATGCCCAGAACAATCCGGTATTTAACAATGAAGGCTTTACATAGCTTAATTTAACATCAATCCCCCTCCCCTTCCTCCTTCCCACCACCATCCCCATCAGGAGTACACACGGGCATCAGAATAAGGTTACAGCAAATTATCGAGGAAGTACGTAAACTAGCAATAACCAGGCAGTACATTTTAGGGTTATATGTGAATTCAGCGACCACAATTACAAAATGGTAAATTTCATCACGGAAAAAATACTGATAAACAATGATTTTATCTATTTATTTTTAATTTGGGGAGGGGGTATTCATTTCGGTATTATGATCCACTCTGAAATGTACCTCTCCGTAATGTTTTAGATATATTGACTGGATACCCATTTCAGGGTATTTCGATCAGGCTGAGAACTCTCAGTCGAGTTGGGCATGTTAGGGAATTGAAGTCTTTTTGCAAACAGTTCAGAAACGGCGCCTACACATTCATACACGTTAGGAGAGAGTCCCTCATATTAGCGGTAAGCTTATCCATAGCAAGAATGTTCCATACTTTGCCCAACTATAGATTTACAGAGGGTGGTTCAGTCCTCCTCCGGAGAAGAAGAAGGCTCGTTGAGTTTTCTGGCTCCCTTTGGTCATGCAGCAAAAGTCCCGCTTCAAGTGGCATGGAGTGCTTCAAGCGAGCACTCCATGCCTCCCCAAAGCAGCCGCACATGCGCCGTTCACTTTGCTCCCGCCTGTGCCCTCCTTAGAGCCCTGCAAAGGCTAAACTGCGGCTCGTTGCCTTTACATGGTCCGGGTCTTGGCACAGTCCCACAATGCAGGGTCCCCGAGGCGATGATATGATATTTGAACTCAATATTGCGTCTTCCATATTCAAAACACATTTATTTAATTAAAAATATTCATACACATTTGAACACACTCCAATACCAACATTTGACATCATCAAAAAATGTACAAAATGATCGTGAACAGAACTGTGCCCTCTACTACATGTATGTGCTCATACATTTGAATACACCACTCCAACACAAAAGAGCCAGACAAATGAATTGTCTGTGCTAACCAAAAAACAAAATATAAAAACCTAACAGTACATACCTAACAATTATACATAAACGTACATACAATACAAAAAGTGACTACATATTATTGTAATTAGTGATCACATATGAAAAAGCACTGCATATCAGCGTCTCGGCGTGTAGTGCAACAGGAAGATTCCATGTGAGGAGGAACATCTAAGATGGCCGCTCTGTTTGCCACTGCATCCTTAGACTGGTGCACGGAGGCACTGAGGAAAGAAGGAAGTCATGCTGTTCAGGGAGCTTTTGCACAACATCTTTGCAAAGCTCTGCCAAGAATGAATGCCTAAATTCACAGGTGACACAGGGCCTAGAAGGGCCTTCCAGCCCATCTTTGGGCATCATGGATGTGGCCTCCATAAGACTGCAGCTGGTGCCTCCTCAGCTCACGGCTCATTCCCCCTCTATCTCCTTCTCACGCTCTGTGGCAAATATATGAAAGGCAAATGCCATTCGTCCTTTGCAATTCTGGTGGTTACGTAAAAGCCAATTTAATGAAATGCCCATATTTCACCTTGTTATGCTAATTTCTGGTAGCGTCACATCCGATTGCGTTTGTGGATGAGTCCCCCCACTTTAATTCTTAGGACTTGACCCCTGATGCATATGCAAGCAAACCCTAATGTAAGGGTCTGCCGTTGTTTTGCTGAAGCAAATGACTCCATTGTAATTTACGTCCAGAGCATTACTTCGTGGGGAATTAAATAAGACTATGTATTTTGAGGGTTAGGGGTGTGGGGGGCTGGAGGGATTGTGTGTGGGGGTGTAAGTGGCAAGATAGGGGGTATGGAGGGATTGACCCCATTTAAAAAACAAATAAACAAGGAAAAGCCCCAAAGTAATGGCACCCAAGTCAATTACACCAGAGTAATTTGTTTCGGCAAAACAACATAGAACCATCTCTATGTCCTACTTGTACTGGGGCCATTCCACTAGTTGTATACAAAGAAGCGATTAGGGCAGAATATCAAAGTTACCTCAGTAAGTAACATGCTATGCTGGTTGCTTGTATAGCACGGATGCCACCTCAAAACACTGCAAAAGAAAGTGAGATATGAGTTCCTGAAGAGGAGACAATGAAGGTGGAGGTGAGGATGGACGATCCATGAGTGACTCTGACTCCTCAGTAAAAGGAATGCATAGTTAGGCAGCATGCAGACAGTTCCTAGCAGCACTTTACCTGTTGACCAATCTTGGAGGCGAGGGACACCGCTGGGAACCCAAGCGTTTGGCTTCTCGTGAGAGTGGCTTGGGTTACCTCTGAGAGTCCATGGTCTCCAGTGGTTGGGCTTGGGGGAAGAGTTACCAACATATAGGAGTCTTAAGGTAGGTGGATAGTTAAGTGAATAGTGCTTTTGTCTGGGAGGAGAGACACCTTCAACCAGGCTCTCTCAAACATGCACAGGACATCCAAGTGACAAAGGAACTGAGATCTAACTAAAGAAAGCATGATACACACCACCTCTGGTTGACTCCTTAGTAAGACCTTATCCATGCCACACTGGGCCACATTGGCATGTCTTGAGTGAGGCTTACCCTAAAACCTCACTCCTAAAGACAGTACCTCTCCAGCAGTAGGAGATAGACAGAAGCCCTTACACCACCCTCCCCCATCAGGACCCCCGCATTGCACGCACACTTGCAGACTTCTCCTTCACTCGTTTAAGAAGCCAGGGCCGGATTGCACTAAAGGGTGCACGCATCTGTGTGATGGCTCTGTGCACTTCAAGTTGCAAGCAGAAGAGGGTTCCTCCGGGAGCAACACAGTCAGTAAGAACCCCCCCCCCCTCAGCTCAGCCCCTTTACATCTGAGATAGGAGAGAGCAGCAGGATGCCTCATGCACAGGGCAACTGCACGCCTCGGTCACGCAGCGGGACACCACAGAATGCCGAAGGCCAATGCACCTGCAGAGATGTGTGACAGGGTGTGGTGGGGAAGTGTGTGGCTTAAGGAGGGGACGCTCTGTTAAATTCCATTGCTCTGAACAGTGCCCCTTTGTGTATTCCAGTAATGAATGCAACAGCCATGGTGCCACAGGGACCACAACTGTCCTGTCATCGCTCATGAATAAGGTGAGAGCAGCCTTGCATTAGTGCACCAGACGGGCTGATGGTTGAGAGGGCGGGATGGGGAGAGGGTGCAGGGATGGGGCACATGAAGTCTGAAGAGCCTGGGGGATTGGTTTGTGGCCTGGGTGTTCAAAAGGTGGTACTGGACTATTTGCCAATGGTTTCCTGGCATTCTTGTCTCGATACCGTAGACGTGACTGAATCCAATGTTTTCGAGGAAGAAGTGACCGAATAGTTTTTAAATGTTTTTACAGAAAGAAACTTTAAAAATAAATTATATGTGGCGGTGGGGTAGGGAATATTAATAAAGGTAGGGGGAAGGAGGGTGGGCTACGAGGGGTTGGCCCCCAACAATAAAAAAATAATTGATTACTTCATAAACATGGATTCGGTCAAATCACCTACATCCTTCTTGTCTTGTCGTGGTCTCCTCCTCTTTCAGTTTCTCCCCCTTACCAAATCCCAGCCCCTCCTCCGATTCTCTTGACTCCGCCCCTTCCTATCGCTCGCCCTAGTCTCGCTCTGCCATGCCTGCTCCCTCATATTTCCCGAATCATTCCATCTACCACGTAAACCCATAGCGCTTTATCTTGTCCCACACCCTTGGCTCTTCGTTCTCCCACTCTCATCCGCACCTTGTCCTGCCAGTCACCCCGTACCACCTTCTGCCTGAACCTTCCTATATGTCCCTGGCCTTTCACCTTCAGCTTCTGCTCACTCTGTCCTGCCCCCACCTTCTCCCCTAACTCTCCTTTGGGTTTCATCAGCCTCTTTGGTTACCTCTGCCCCTTGGAGCCTTGCAACTGTGCCCCGGGGGCCTGCTTGAAGTGTCCCCCTGCACTCTAACCTGATCAAGGCATGCTCTTGTGCCCATTGCAGGCACAGACTCTAGAGGCAGGCGAGGGTGCTGTGGCGGGTGTGAAGACAGAGCCATGCGAGCTGGGGGAAGCAGAGGGTATCAAGGCACCCGAGCCCTGGAAAACCTACCTCCGAAGGTAAGTGGAGTGATTCCTGGGTAGCAGAGGACTTCCTACACATACAGAAAGCAGAGACGGATATGGTACAGGCCCAGATCAAGTCCAAAGCGATGCAGATAGAGGGCCTGAAGTATTGGAAAACACCCTGTGAGTGCACAGACACATAGGCACGTACGTGGCTGATCCACCAGGTGGAACGCAACCCACGTAGATACGAAGTATACAGTTTATAGTGATAATGTCGAAATACATAATGTCGAAAGTCAAAATGTCGAAAACATAATGTCGAAAAAAAAGTCTGTCTTTTTTTCTTTGTTTTTTGTTTGAAATGGGGGGTTCCCCCCAAAATCCCCATTTTTTTATTTTATTTTCTGTTTTGACTTTTTTTTTACTTGCGGGACCCCAAAAAAAACATGTAAATATAAAAAGAAAGCATTCGAGAAAAAAACATTTCAACATTTTTTCGACATTTTTGTAATTCAACATTCTTTTTTCCACATTATGACTGCACACCAAAGTGTACATACAAACACCTGCATGCACACACTTCTATGCCTGAACATAGGTCGCCTACACTCCTATGCAGGCACCCTCCTTTTGCATACATAGCACCTCCGTGTACACACAGGCTTAGACCAGTGCACAGCTATGCACATCCTTCCTGTGACACATACTGCTGTCCATACACTACATGGCCACACAAATATACATCCTAGGGGCTTGCACACACCCCTCAGAGCACACACAAAACTTCCTACGCAGCCACAAACACACGCCTGTGTGCATATAGCATACACCCCCCATCTCTTACTCAAACATGCCTCTGCATTCACACTCCTTGACGTGGGCTTAGCTCTGACACACTCTTGTGTTTGCAGGTTTGGGCCTAGCGATGTCTGCGATCCCTGCTGCGACTTTCTCCATAAGGCGCATTTCCATTGTGCAGTGCTGGAGTGTGGCGCTCTCTTCAGCACCATGGATGGGGCCATAAAACACGCCAAGTAAGTGCTGCCCCCTGTGGGAGATGCATTGAGGGCAGCAAGAGACAGGGAGAGTACCCTGACTGTGATCAGGAAGGGCGCAGAGCTGCGTTATGTAACCATACAGAGTGTTACAGTGGGCACAATGCACAGAGGGCAATTGTGCCACAGTCAGATGCCACAGAAAGTAGTTCAGACACTGTCTTACTCTATAGAAAGACATTGGGCCCCATTATAAGGGTGCCAGTCTAGATAAAATGGCAGAAAAAATGTTGGTAATTCCAGGTACGGCACTTTTTCCAGATCGGCACACTTCAAGTTTGCCGGTGGAGGCCACCGATCTCCCGGTAAGCCTGACCTGCCGGTAGATCAGACCCCTACTGGCAAAGAAATGCCTAAATCACCAGCACCAGTAATACCAGTGCCAGTGATTCAGGCAATCCCATCCCATGGAGTCTTGTAGGACTCCACCGCGGCCCATAATATCCTGGTAATACTGGCATATCAGGCAGTGGAGTTTGTAAGGGCAGTTTGCCAGTATCCCGGAGGTAATTTCTTGGCTGTTCCCAGATTCCTTCCAGACAACCCTGACTGTTAGGACCATGCAGCTCTCCCTATCTTACTCCAGCATCTTCTTCATGCTCAATCTCCTAATGTTATTATTTCTTTCCTTTTCAGCTTTCACTTCCGGACAGATGGCGGGGCTGGATCTACATGTCCGACTCCCATGGACTCCAAGGCATCTCTGCCTCCATCTCCTTCTGCAGTTGTCATGTCAGCGCCATCAAACCTGGAGGTTGCCACTCCAAGCCTGGCACCCTTGCCCTCTACCCCTACACTCCTGGCATGGAAGCAGTTGGCGGCATCCTTACCCCAGATGCCACAGATTCCTGCAACAGTAACCATCACTGCAGCATCACCATTGGCAACGACATCACTGGAAAATGCTAAGCCTCAGGTCAAGCCCGGTTTCCTGCAGTTCCAAGAGAAGTGAGTGAGAGTCTGCGGGAAGGGGGTGTCTGGGACACAGACACTAAGCAATGTCAGGTGGACAGGTCTTTCCGGTGCTGAAGGGGCATTTTATGCAGCAGCATAGGATGTCAGTAACCAAAGGCAGTTAAGGACCTTCCAGCCACTCCATGCTGTCCCATTGTAATCTGAATGGTCACCTTCTTTGCTGCACTCTTGCTTAGCTAGTGATATAGTCATCCTCTTTGGCCTTTTGCCTTTCATGGACTATTTCTGTCTCAATCACCTTAGTCAGAAAGCTCCCGAATGCATTCCCTATCCTTTCAGCCACAGTCTTAATGCATTATATCTTGCATAGGTCCATGTGCTGCCTTGAACATCCCTCCAGACGGAACAGCTTTATAAGCTAAAACTATTGGGCGCCCGCTTTCCAGTCATGGTGGTGATGTGAAAGAAGGTGCCATAAAGCACCACCCACAACACCTTCTGATTTTTTTGTTTTTGGCGAAACAGTGGCAATCTGTTTCGGCTCGTTTGCAGCTTTTTTTGGAGAAATCCATCTAAATTGTAACCAAACCGTCAATTTATTTGTCTGCATATTGCCAATTACTCGTTAGACTCCACACTTGGTGTAGAGTGTGATATTTGCATCTTACACTCTGTGTCATGACGGAGGCTTTTGAGTAGTAGCAATGTGCCTTCATCTGGTAGCCTTGCTATTGCAATTTACCTTGGGGAAGCTTTTCATGTTTCTTTCCGATATGTCTTCCTTAACTATGGCTAGGCCCATGCTGGCACGTGAATATGACAGGTGTGTGCAGACTTGCATGATGGCTCCACATAAGGCGTTAGTAGTTTGTGAAATCTGCAGACAAAGCCTTCGAGAAAGGTTAAGGTTATGGTGCAAAGGCGAAGCAGGAAAGTGCGACACTTCCTAGACTCCGACAATGGCGAGGACTTTGAATGGACCCCTGTAAGAGCCTTCCACAGCTTCTGCAAGATGAGTCCATGCCTGGAAAATAAATGAGCTCAATCCGGGCTCTCAGAATGCAGCTGAACTGACCTTACAATACAAGACCCAGTGGGCATCGTCTACGGAACCATGGGTGCTTGAGACCTCTCCTACTAACCAGCAAAAGGCATCCTTCACGTCTCATGATATTGTCTAGGTTTTTACAATGTCATAGTTTTATTGTGTGTCTTTACATCAGTCAAATGTTCATTGCTGATGCTGTCGGCCCCGTTATGCGCCTACAGCGGTGTCTACACCCTAGCATGTTCCTTGTTAAAGTCTTCCTCGCCTTACTTTGAAAGGTCAGCAACATGGACCTCTACACCCAGTGGATCCTTCTCCATTTGAGGAGCTGCATGACTTATTGGAGGGTTTATTTGAATATAGAGAGAATCTGTGAAGACTAAAGGCCGCAGCAGGGTGTTGCCCACCCATGACTATTCAGTTTTCTGGGGCTCTTGCAAAGCACTGCTGGAGAATTGTAAACTCCAGCAATGGCAGGCCAGAAAGAACAGTTTTAATATTCTGTAGGTTAGAACTTACTTCCTTTTATTTATTTGTATTTATTGTATCGTTCATTTATAATGTGCTTAATACCAGCGTGTGGTTCTAAGCGTGAGCTCGGGATTGGAACCTGTGTTGGGCCGCATTGCCTTGCTTCCAAGACAAAGGCGTTGCCCCTGAGCTATTCTTCCTTTCCCATCCTTATGCTGGATGTGTTAGATTATCCATACAAGGTGGCAATGAGAATCCCCCTCTCTGTTCCTCTTGCAGCCAACATACCGGTCTGTCATCCCAACCAACCAGAGGTTTTAGCTATTTTCTTGGGTGTTGGGCGTTCCCCAGTCTCAGTGGTTGCTGACACATGTCTGCAGAGATGCCAGCATTTGATAACAGTATCAGTAGTACTTTGCCTTGACTCAGAGAGAGAGTAGAAGGTTGCAGTGGAAGTATCAGCTTCGTTGACTATTAGAGATGTTGAGAGCTCTGCCTTGCTTGCAAAACACAACTAGGAGAATTGGGTCACGAGGGAGGCTTGGCTGGAATTTACTTGAACACAGCAAGGCAGATTCATCATATCTCCTAGACAACGGGAGAGTGACAGATGGCTATATCAATCGTAACGAAAGTTGCAGACCCAGAGTACAGCCAATGGCTTTAGGCACTCCAATGACAGGTCTTGTCTGGCTCCCACGTACTTGTTTTAGACCCAAAGTACAAACAAATGAATGAAGTTTTGATAGACATTCTCTGTGTATTGGTGGTTTAGCCACTCTAGAAACCTACTGCAGTTACTGTTTACAGAAACGAAGGCTTTCCAACTGTTTGGGGATTTTGAGCTCCTTATCCATCACAAATGTTCACCTAATCTGAAGGACTTACTTCCTTCAGAGGGTGCCTTGAGACCACTGCTGCTACATAGGGCGCTACACAAGTATGGTCGGTGACACATGAGCTATCAAGAGGATGTAGAAATGGTGATGCCTCAAAGTCTTTTTTTCGACAGTAGAATCTGAGAGTACTTCCGGTATTCATTGTGATGTGGCCCCAGTTTATCCAACGCTTCTGTTGAAGCAGTTGTTAGACTAGAACGCATTTATTTATTGGTGTTTCAGTGGGTGCGATACACCACATATAGGTAGCCTAACCCGCAATAACCAGGAGCGCATACAGGAGATTTCCAAGGAAAAAAGGCCTTGGGACATGCATTCTGGGCAGTTTGTGGCCAAAGAGAATAGAAAATGCCTAAGAGCTGTACTGCACAGA
The DNA here is from genome assembly GCF_040938575.1 of Ambystoma mexicanum. NCBI lineage: Eukaryota > Metazoa > Chordata > Amphibia > Caudata > Ambystomatidae > Ambystoma > Ambystoma mexicanum. The sequence goes on from NC_090929.1 coordinate 432,107,759, forward strand.
AGGGTTCCAAAATGTGTACCACCAAAAAGACTTTCAAAAGATTTTTCTTGAGCCTCTCACTCAGTTTCCAAACAAGCTCACCTTTTTGCTTTGGACGTTCTTTACACACCCATTCACAAATAGCATGGATCATTGCTTAGATATCCTGTGATGGGAAGACACTTTCAAGTCAAAAGTACTTTCCTTCAGTCTCAAGTCCTCTCCCAACATGTTAGATCATGGTGAACAACCCAAAAGGAGATGGGTGCATGGGAACCCATAACTAGATGATAGGCTCAACACAGGTTTGGTCTTATTTCAAATGTTGTACATCAACCTAAGATTATTATGAAAAAAAGAAGAAAGGTTTTTGGTGCAGAAGCAAAAGCTTGCATCCGTAGCTGTCAATCAAACGACATTTTGCTATCCTCATTGTCTTGAAACAGCTCTACAACATTTGATTATAAGTGGTCACATGAATGTCTTCGGGGTACAGGGGGAGTGCAGGAAAAAATCTCATCTGTTCTCAGTTCTGGTTGTGAAGGAATGTCTTAAACATCAGATTCACGAATTTCCTTCAGCCAGAAGATCAGATCAGGCTTGCGCTCTCAGTGCGGTAGCTGGCCAAGACGGGTTGGCGTGATGCAGTGTTTTTCTGCATTATCAGGTGACATCCACAATTTATACCTGAAGTACTCTCAGATTTTCATATAAACCAGTCATTTGTAGTTCCAGCGTTTTTCCTGAATCCTTCTTCACTGGTGGATAGAACTGTACATATGTTAGCATCCAAGACAGTACAGTGCTGCTGATGTATCTGTAACAGAAACTTTCTGACAATTCAGGGATTTGTGGCATTTGGAAAAACTTTGGCAAAGACCAGGCCCTTGCTAAGTAGAGCACTGGTCACTGGATCTCAGACTGCAGTAGGTTCTGAGATCGGCGATCCAGAAGACCCTTCCCAGGAAGGTTTACAGCACACTCTGCGACTGCGAAGGTGGCCACATCAGCTCTTTTCAGCAATGCCGCCCTGCAAGAGAAATGCAATGTTTGCATGTGGAGAAGCGTGGACACCTTCAGCAAACACTACTTTGGCAACACACGTGCAAATGGGCCGTCCGTCCGGTTGAGGGGAAGGAATGGGGTTCAACTCCCACATTATCAGCTGAAATAAGTTCATTTAGTTATACGAAGTGCATGTGTACATGTGAACGTTGTAATGCTGGAGAAGCATGAGTTACCTGCCTGTTACTGTAATTCTCCATGAACCAAAAAGTAACCCTTGATTCTCAAAGTAATTAACCAGTTTCTTCAGACCGTTTTAATAGGGCCAGCGTAACGTGTTTCTAACTCCGGCACCGCGGCAACGATTACACCTTGGGGCATAGGACTCATCAGCACAAGCCACACCCATGCGTGGCTGTCAGAAAGGTGGCATCTCTTTCAGGTATCCTGGCATTTAGCATTTGTAGGTGCCTTAAATACAAAAAAGGTAGCAGGTGCCCCTCTCTCAAAAGAACACGGCATGATAACCTGTTCTGTGGTTTTTAACCACTTTGAGAGTTCACAGCCATCTGCTTTTGGCTCACTGTACCTTTCACAGATGGCAAATATCCATTTGCATATCAGTCTTTGTCCCACCCACATGGGCAGTCCAGCACCGAAATGCTATGGCAATTCCCTTCTGAACAAGAGTACCAACAGCAACCTCATAATGTGTTCAGCCTTGTAGGGCCTCATCAGTGAGGTGAAGCTGTGCCTCCCTGAGCACAGTGAGCAGGGAGTCCACGTCTGGTTGCCCCCAGGTAACTTAGGGTGACCAACCTCAAGTTCCTTCCAAAAATACAAAAAAAGGTAGCAGGCGCCCCTCTCTCGTAAGAACACGGCATGATAACCTGTTCAGTGGTTTTTAACCACTTTGAGAGATCGCAGCCATCTGCTTTTTGCTCACTGTACTTTTCACAGATGGGAAATATCCATTTGCATATCAGTCTTTGTCCCACCCACATGGGCAGTCCAGCACCGAAATGCTATGGCAATTCTCTTCTGAACAAGAGTACTAACAACAACCCCATACATGTGTTTCAGCCTTGTTGGGCCTCAACAGTGAGGTGAAGCTTTGCCTCTCTGAGGGAGTCCATGTCCGGTTGCCCCCAGGGGCGACAATAAGCAGAATTTGGGGACACAGACTGGTGCTGGGGTGTTACCCAGAGGAAGCTGGGTATTTTGCTCCCACCTCCCTCTGCAGTGTCTCCTGGCAGTAACTTCCGGCTTAACCAACAGACACCAGAGCTGAAGAGAGAGTTGATCGGAGGGCAAGCCAGAGGGGGAAATGGTTGCCTGGTTCGACCTCTGCACCCCCTCTGTCTAGATACAAGGACTTTTGGGAGCATAGGAGAACTCGATTCGTTGGGAGAGCCACTACCCAACTACCGACTGGGATTTGGCTTCCACAGCTGTTAACTGAAGCAAGACATTTTAGCCAACATTTGGCTTCTCTCATAAATAGATGTATCCCCACAAACGAAAGACAGATACGCCCGCTATTTAGGCTGCTCTGAGGTTTTAGGGGACATCTTTTGCTAAGCTGGTAATTGCATTCTTTTGTGTATTATTTCCTTCCCTCGCGCTCTTGTAGTTTGTCATCATCAAGTAAATGACATCCAGGGCTAGGATGGTCATCATAGCCTTGGGATTGGGGCAAGCAATTGGTCCAAAGATATGATATGATAAGTTATTTATAACGCGCTTATTACGCAGAGGTTTCTAAGCACGGACCTGGGGATCGAACATGTGTTGCTCCGTGTCGTCTTGCTTCCAAGGCGAGCACGTTGCCCCTGAGCTATCCTCCCAAGATGTTCACCTTTCTTTAAACACAAAACAAAGGGGGGTCTGGGAATCTCTCTACCAGCACGAACATAGCCCAATGACCTGTTCTTGGGTGAATAACCCCTGGGAGAGACTCTACCAAGTCTTTAGCTCACTATCCCTTTCACAGAGAAGAAATTTCCCCGAATATCAGCCTTTGTCCTGCCCAGGGGCAGTCCAGCGCCGAAATGATAGGCAATTCTTCCCTGAACAAGAGTACCATCAGTAACACCATACACGTGTTTCAGCCTTGTTGGGCATCATCAGTGATGTGAAACTGTTGCCTCTCTAAGAACAGTGAGCAAGGGGTCCACGTCTGGATCGCCCTGTTAACTTAGGGTGAAACCCAAAGTTAATTTATTCAAAACAAAGGGGGGGTCTGGGAATCTCTCTACCAGCACGAACACAGCCCAATGACCTGTTCTTGGGTGAATAACCCCTGGGAGAGGCTCTACCAAGTCTTTAGCTCACTGTCCCTTTCACAGAGAAGAAATTTCCCCGCATATCAGCCTTTGTCCTGCCCAGGGGCAGTCCAGCGCCAAAATGCTAGGCAATTCTCCCCTGAACAAGAGTACCATCAGTAACCCCATACACGTGTTTCAGCCTTGTTGGGCATCATCAGTGAGGTGAAACTGTTGCCTCTCTAAGAACAGTGAGCAAGGGGTCCACGTCTGGATCGCCCTGTTAACTTAGGGTGAAACCCAAAGTTAATTTATTCAAAACAAAGGGGGGTCTGGGAATCTCTCTACCAGCACGAACACAGCCCAATGACCTGTTCTTGGGTGAATAACCCCTGGGAGAGACTCTACCAAATCTTTAGCTCACTGTCCCTTTCACAGAGAAGAAATTTCCCCGCATATCAGCCTTTGTCCTGCCCAGGGGCAGTCCAGCCCCGAAATGCTAGGCAATTCTCCCCTGAACAAGAGTACCATCAGTAACCCCATACACGTGTTTCAGCCTTGTTGGGCATCATCAGTGAGGTGAAACTGTTGCCTCTCTAAGAACAGTGAGCAAGGGGTCCACGTCTTTAAACACATTTGATATTGGCAGAGACTTTCTGTTTCAGAACCAATGCAATGTTTCTCTTCACAGCCAAGCCTCCCTGAATTTAGCAAGCTGGCTCCACAAGGCTTGATGCAATGGAGATCCTCTGGGTCCATGGCAACCGTGCTATATTTGATGCATTAATGTGGATGTGTTTAAGCGCCCGTACACCTTTTACATGTTTCTCATTCAGGAGTCAACATTTCCTCTATTATGGTGCATGTTTACATTATATTGGATTGAAGAGAACATTTCCTCCAGGGACCCTCCTCCCTGTTATGAATTGAATGATGTCACAGCTAAACAGATGGGGCCTTAAGTTTAGCAGACACATTCAGGTTAGGTTAGGTTTATTTCAAATAGCTATAACCTCTGTTAAGAGTGTAATTCAGGCCCTTAGACTTTTCCATAAGGATAATTGTGTTCTTATGACACAAAGCAGTTGATGAATTCAAATCAACGTATTGATTTCTTTACTTATAACTGATAAATGTATAGTGGATCTGATTAGTTTAAGATAGTCTATTTTTCAGGGTAGAGACTATTTTTACTCTTGATGCGTAATAGCTCCTTTGGGTATTGCATTGCTAGGTTAGAGATTTCGGTCTCATCAGACAGCTTTCTCTTGGCTTTAGCCGTAATACATGCACATTTTATAGACACTAGTCAACAGGCTCTGAACCAAGAGGCTGTGCTCGTGAAGGACAAGCAGCCAGCCACCTCACACCTGTGCACCTACGAGTTGACTGCACGTGCCCTGCACTCAGTGGTCTGACTTGCTGTCTAGTCAGTTTCACGCAGCATGAACATCCGTCTCAGATTCCGAGGGAAGGGAAGTGCCTTCGAATTCACAGTTCCAGCGGGATCTCAGAGGTTTGCTGCCACAGACACTGTGATGGGGAATTCAGTGCTGTGAACCCCTTCTTTGGGAGAGGGGATGAATTGTGTGGGAGATGGGGAAGAGGTTGGGCAGTTAAAATCAGAAGGGCGAAGGAAGTTAAGGAAACTTGGAGCAAGTAGGCTCTGCATTTGAAGGAGTAGGTTTGCGAAATGAAGGGGCCATGGGTGTAGGAAGCGAGTTTCACAGAATGTTGGCACTCATGGGCAATCACAAGGCCATGCGAATGATGGGGTGATCAAAGGAGGGGAGGCGGAATATGGCAGAATGGAGATGCTTGAGGTTGAGCACGGCCTGCTCTCTGGCATGTCCTGCTTGGAGGGGGTATGCAGTTATTTGTGGATAACCTTTGATCATCAATCACGTGAAGCATTTGAGATTGTATGATTTTAACCAACCATTTTACTTTTGCAGTGACCCATGTCTGGCAACTGACTGCAAATATGCCAACAAGTTCCACTTCCACTGCCTCTTTGGTAACTGCAAGTATGTGTGCAAGACCTCGGGGAAGGCAGAGTCCCACTGCCTGGACCACATCAACCCCAACAACAGCCTGGTGAACGTCAGGGATCAGTTTGCGTATTACTCACTGCAGTGCCTGTGCCCCAACCAGGTGAGCTGGCACAGGAAGCAAAGGCGGGGGGAAGGGAGGAGGGCAGAGGGAGATAGAGATCATGTTTCAAGATCAAAGGGGCAGTGTGTGCATGTGTGAAGGAAGGGGAAATCCCTTAGGTGTGTTGGAATATGGGACCATTTATTTACAGGTGGACATACTTAGCAAATGGTAATAAGAGCTTGCAGTGGGTCTGAGGGCGGTGTATCCTAGCAGCATTAAGGGGAAGTTGTGCGTGTAGCAAACTGCCTGACTCCCAGAATACCCTGCAGGTGAGTGGCTGGCCGGAGGACACATGGTTTGGCTTGAAAGATGGTGCCAGAATGCTTTCGCTGTCTGCCTGGATTCCCCACTAGGCGAAACATGGTGAATGGGCTTCATGAAGGCCTTGGCAGTGGCAGAGCTGGCTGCTCGGCTCACAGGATGCCCTCGGGAGGCGAGTGGAAGCAGTGGTGGTGCACAGAATTTATTGGAGGCTTTTGAGCTCCCACGATTACCTGCGGTTGAATCTTTTTTAAAGATGTGGACAGGATGTAGATTTAGTGCCTGTCTTTCATGATGCCTGGGGAGAAACTGGGCGGGTGGCTGGAATGACTAGGGTGCGTAAGCCCCGAAGAGCCTGGGAGGGGGTTTGACTCCCAGAGGGAACTGGTATTGTTGAGGGCACTGTGTTAGATTTGGTCAGATTTACTGGATCTCACAATGCCCTTAGGGTAGGCTAGGGAACGGTACCAAGCAGGGGAGATAGAGTGGCTGGTGCATTCAGTCTGCCGTACAGGACGGTGGTGATGGCGTAACGTCCGCGAGGTGCCTGTGGTTCACATTCTCGCCTCCTTCTTCTAGCACTGCGAGTTCCGGATGCGTGGGCATTACCACTGTCTGCGAAGTGGCTGCTACTTCGTCACCAACATCACTACCAAGCTACCCTGGCACGTCAAAAAGCATGAGAAGGCGGAGCGCAGGGCAGCCAACGGGTTCAAGTACTTCACAAAACGTGAGGAATGCGGCAGAGCAGGTAACATGCCACCACACATCTGTTTCCCATTATAGATAGTCCTTCATGTACCTCATATCTGAGCCTTATTGTTCACCTCTGACTCTATGCATTTACTTTGCTTCATATCTGTTTCCTCATGGCTGGGGCTGACTGTACATTTCCACCTTGCATCCTTGCTTCATATCCCTGTTCTCCTCATAGCCAGTCTCTACATGTGTCTATCCTCCTTTAAATGTGTGCCTGGCTGCATGTCTCTGGACATTACTGTGCATCTCTTCCTTTCTTCTTGCATGCCTGGTCTACACTGTCCAGCTCTGTCATCGCATAAATGGCGTACGTAAAGTACATCTCCGCCCCCCACCTCGCAATAGTTGGTGTTGAACTATTCATCAGTGCCCTTCTCATAGCTGGGCTAAGTGCACATTATTGACACCCACAAGGATAGCTGCCTCTGTGCATTTCTGACCCTCTCTTAGCTGGGCCTCTCTGCATATTTCTATCTACTTATAAATGAGATTGGCTTTCCATGGATATGTATAGTTCTCCTCCTTAGTTCCCGCCCAATCTCTTATCCCCCACTAGCGGTGCCTTCTACACCTCTGTCCCCTGACCAATAGGCCTCTGTCTACATTCTGTTGCACTCATGCTTGAGCCTCATTGTCGAGCTGGGTCTAAGACAGCACCCCACCCCTTCTCCCAAAGGGACATTGCAGTACATCCATGCCACCTCCTCATAGATGAGTCACGGTGGCAAGGGAAGCGAAATATAGGAAAAGTGGCCTCAAGATCAGGAAGCAGATCATGACCCCGCAGAGCTACACACTAACACTCTGCCAGACAGAACACTCCAGTTCTACTCGCCACCCCCCTCTGCAGTGTCTCCCACAAATTACCCAGCACACACCTTTGTGACCCTGAAGCCAGCATGCAAGTGTCACGGATACTAGATCGAACCGCATGCATCGGTACACAGCGCGTGTGGTGGCAGGTGTACATGAGACCATCCACGGACAGTGACTGTCCACATCTACTTCATGCTCCTTTCTAGAGTCCAGAAGACTTACCTATGCATAGAAAACACTCAGTAGAGATGAGGGTGTGGGGTTTGTGTTTGTAGGTGGTGTTGGATTGAGAACACTGAGGTCGAGGACCATCACAGTCGTGTGAGCCCCTCACAGTGCCCACCCCTTGCACCGCACCAGCATTAGGAGTCATGAGCATTCCAGGTGTGCTGCTATGTGGTGGACTGAGTCACAGTGAACTATTGGGGATTATAGAGAGTCATCTGAATTATGAAGGGGGGGGTCTGTAGGACCTTTAGGCTGCATAGTATGGGGGAGTGGGGGCTAAGGCTTTCTGATGCATGAGATGATATGCATCATCAAATACCTCTTCGGGTGGGAGGCTGAGAATGTCTGCCTGTACAGTTGGGAGGCCTCTTACGAGCCAGGCAGCACAAGTCCAACCTCAGATTTGGTTTTGCCTTTGCTCGGTAAAAGAATCCCTACTTCCTGTCACCAACAATGGCTCGCCTTCCTTTGGTAATATGGGGCCATGAATTTAGGATGCCCTGTGGAGTGATCTGTCAGGCAGAGTAAGTACAGCTCCAATAAAAGTTAAAATAAATATTAAATGGTCAAACAAATCAACAACTCAATTAACACAAAAGACAAATTGAGTTCCAGCAATTAATGATTATAGACTTTGCTGTTCTGGGGAAATCGTGTCATGGCCCCAGTTAAATCGAGTGTTAGAATGGACATACCAGCATTTTCCTACATCTGATTATTTGAGGGAAGATCACTAATATAGACATAGACTGAGGGAGGGGTTGTTATCACGGGATAATGACCTGCCACCAAGTCGAGGGCCATAGGTTGGGCATGGGTCATTATCCCAAGCGATATTGACCCCTACCGAGGTCTAAGAGGCTATTAGCACATGGTGGTAGTAGCAATACATCTTTTGGAGTTTTCATTGTGAAGTTAAAGAGTGTGCTTTAAGAGTGAATAATGTAAAGAGGGAAACTGAGTTAGTAAATTAAATGTGGTTTTATTTTGTAGTATTTAAATAACATAGTTGTCTTCAAGTTAAGCATTTTAATTGAAACTTGGTTAAACTGGAACAAGTTTAACACGAGCCTGCATGAGTTGTCATTTAAAAGTAAATGGCTTCTCTATACGAAAGTGAAAGCATTGTCCAATGTTTTATCTTTCGCTTTCGTGTGTTAAATAGCACGTTGCAACAACAACAAAAAAGATCCTCCCAGAGAGGAAGCGTCTTGCTGAAGCAAAATAAAACCTGAAAATTGCATTGTTGTTTCCCTGTCTGCTTCTGAAGACAATGTTCAGGAAGCAGTCAATATCAGTAGCTATTGACTGCACTCTAAACATTCTGATTGGCTGAGAGGAGGAGAACAATTATTTCCATGTGCCAATAAGTCTTAATTAGAAAGGCTAGTCAACAAAAGGTTCAATGCTTGCATACCACAACCTTACACCATAGCCGAAAGCCTGTAACATGGTCGAAGCTTGCTCCTAGCCAGAATGTTGATGGGGTACTGTTACAGTGTGTACCGGGGCGTCTGCTGGGGTAGGAAGAGTCTTCTATCAGACACATGGATACTTGCAGGTAACCCTGCTCCACCTTTGAACTTTTAATTCATACATCCATAGGGGTGGGAGTGGGGGAGGTGGCAGGTTGTCTTCCACGTGGCAGGGCACGGGCAGTAAATGATCCTTCTCTAAAAGGTTGGGACTTTTGCTTTTGGCGCTTCGCTCAATGCTCTTCTTGGTATGGCAGGGTCCATTCTCCGAACGCACCCACATTTGCATGGTTTGTTGCAGGCTGCAAATACAACCAGGTGAACAGCCACTTTCACTGCATACGGGACAGCTGCCAGTTCTCCTTCTTGCTCAAGCACCAGATGACCTCGCACGCGCGCAAGCACATGAGGAGGATGCTGGGGAAGAACTTCGACCGCGTGCCTGGACAGGTACCAACTTGCCACACTTGCGCACACAGCACACCTCAATGCTCCCAAATATCATAGCTCATGCCAGAAAGGGATGTCCCACGCCCTGCATAGACAGTGGCGCCCTTAGAAAGTGACATCAAGGCCTCACCTCAGACAGCAATCTGCAGTGATGTCTATACTGTACATGCAGCGCTATGTGTTCTGGACATGCAGCACTGGGTGTACTTTTTGTACATCACTCTATACACTATAGTCAGCTCTGCCTGTACCACCACCTGACACCTCTTGAGGCTTGGTTTGAAACATATGTAGAAGTTAAGTCACAATGTAAGAGAGCTGTTCATTGGGACTTCCCAGAGTACAAATAGCAATGAGAGTACATTAGTGAAGGCCATGCACATGTGATCGGTTTGTCCATGTATATGCATGTTATGGTTGCAGGGTGAGTAGAGGGGTCTATTCTCCATCAAGAGATATGGTAAACCCTGTACGAATAGGAATAGGGAACTGTATATTCCAAGTGATGTCATACATTCCCGTTTCTCACTAGGTTCTTCCGCACACTGGTCGAAGCGACAATCTCTCACATTTTAGCAGCATGGTCTCCAGCCCTGCGTCCTCCGGTACACCGGCTTCCTTCCAGACATCCCAAAACACCAACGACACAGAAACAGATGAATATATGGACTACACTGGGGCCGGAAGCCCTGGGGGGATGTCCTCTGAGTCCTCCAATATGGACCGAAGCTGCTCCAGCACTCCAGTGGGCAACGAGAGCACATCAGGAGGTAAGATATACTCACCGCCACGCGTACTTGCCAACATCTGAGTGAAACCTTTCCTCTCCTACTCGCTCAGCAAAGAAGCAAATAGCCAGAACAAGGGTTGCTCCCTCTAACATGACAGGCATCTCTGAGAAGACAGCTTCCAACCTCAGGGTGCTCTTGGCAACCTGAGGGCATGGAGGAATCTGTGATGATCCTGCCCAACCCTCAGGAGTGGAAGACCAGGATAGGTGAACCTAGGTACCATACAGACACATCTGTAAAGCAGAGCGGAACATGGTTTTTTGGAGTCACCCTTAGTTTATGCTTGGTAGTAGACTGGACATGAAGCTTCCATCCAGATGTGATGTGCAGGCATGAGTAAATAGGCCATAAGGTACAATGACCCACATCATCAAATTGAATGCAACAAAATGAGAAGTTTAATAAAGCAAAAAAATACACATTAAAATGAATCCCTAGCAGAAACTATGCACATCTTCTGACCACTTTTTTAAATCAATTCCCCTAGAAATAGAGTTGCTTCTCTTTAGGACCGAACACAGGTATGGATGAACTGGGCGAGAAATGTAAGGAAAAGTACAAAGCCTGTAGACCGCACCCTTGTTAGCATGATCTGGGTGGTCTTGATAGAACGTGAGGTGGGTACATGGAGAGGCGTCCCATGGCCCAGAATGGGTGAAAGGCTCTCTCCCAGTGCCCTGGCCACCAGCGATGCTGTGATGTGTAGTCTGCTCAGAAAGGCCCCCGCTCCAGTGTAGGGCATACGAGTTGCTGGGAAATCTCCTGCTGACACAACCCTACACGAAATAGGCATGTTGGCCATTCAGGTCCTCTATCCGCATATTGAAACCAAGCCTAATCTGGAACCCAGCATTTCCTAGAACGCAAGAGAAAGGCAATCCTTAAACGTAGGAATATATCATCCAACAACCCCTCTCTCTTGCGCTAAATTACATTGTTTTATTCATTCACATAGTAGGGAATGGAGGGGGCAAAAACTACAGGAATAGCTGTATTTGATTACGGCCAACCCAAAGGTATTCCCTAGCTCTGGAGCAACCCACTCAGGGCCACGGTTGCTCCAAGTCCCAAAGGGTAGGACCTGTCTTAGTGTTCCTCCTTCCACTAAAAGGAAGGCAACCCAGAAAGCTTCAGCTCTTAAATTACAAACAACCTGTCGATGAGCGCCCAACCCCACAGGGTACCATTGCTTAGCGGAGCCGGAAAGGTGAACGATAATATTGGGCACAATATTGGTCATATCTGTTATCTCCCACACCATGAAAGAAGACATTTTTGAATACCCCGAGTGCAGAGGGATTTGGAAATATGCCTGTGCCCCATCACAGATCTGGGCACCCCCAAAGAAAGTGTACAAGCACACACACAGCTGCACTAAGCCCAAGCTCTCAAACCCGCGCACGCCACGGATAGGGAGGGATGACTGCGCCAAACTAACAATGATCAAAGGAGCTCCCTCTTTGAAACACATGTATGAAGAAAATATTTAACATAACACAGTAAGAATTTTGATAATAGGAAAAAGAATTAAGAAAAAGTAGACAAAAACGGTTTAATCAAAATATAACAAGCCATATTAAACCCAGAAACGCCAGAGAAAACATACTATTCATACTAGGGACAAGACATGTCATCTGGAAGCAAACATGATGCCTGCATTTTTATATATAATAAGATAAATAGCTAGAATCAAATCGAAATCATAATGTTACGAAGAATTATCAAAATACTGAAAAAGCTCCTTTGAATGTATACAAGTTGGCCAGGCGTGGACAGGGAACCAAAAGAGGCCCTGGAAATAGCTTTCAAAGTGGCCCTATATTACACATTTTCAGAACGCCCAATCCTTTTCCTATCAGAAAATTGGGAAATAAAATAGGTTACCAGACACAAAAAGGCCAGGGTGCAGAGGCCTAGCAGGAAATCTCCAGAGTTCTCTGTAGGCCAATCCATCCCTGAAGTTGGCTCTAAAATAAATTCTTTTTGGAAGAGTGCATCAGTGTTGACTCAAGAGTTTGCGTTTCGACTAGTGGGGCAACAAAATGTGATGTAGCACAGTCTTCATCTGGATGAAATGGTGGTACATAGTTGATGCTATGACTTTCATCAGATTAAAAGTGGAAACTTTCCTTGTGTTGATGACAGTTGCACGTGGAGACTGAAATTAACATAAGTGTTTCCAGTCTATGTCATCACATGAGCCAGTTTTCATCGGTACAGTTGTAGTTGGAAAAAAGGCGGGGACCTTTGACGGAAGTGTCAGCCAAAAGAACGCGAAATATCAGCAAAATTGCCAAGCTAAGAGGCTTGAAAGAAAAAGACACCCACTGCATCATAACATGTACATCTGCCACCACCATAAAGAGTAGCATGCCTCCTCCCCGGAGTACTCTGGAGTCACAAGCGAAGGCCATTCATTGGCAATCCAACAGAACTGAAGCGACGATTGACAGGTCAGGTCAACATTGCAGGATAGCAAATAACTGGCAACAATCAACGACATGTTCGGAGGCTTCTCAAATTCCTGAATCATTTCCTAATATGGAAGGTCATCTCTAAACTCATTGTGGACTGTCACCGAATAACAAGTGTCCAGTATGGCAGCATCTTTCGCCATGTTCTATAGGCACCTACTTTGAGTGTCCTTTACTGACCGAACCAAATGTCTATGATGTTCGACAGGTTATTCTGTGAGACATAACCCTGCCACACTCTCTTCTCTTAAGCTTCCTTAACCCCATTGTCCAATAATCTTGAATCTATAATCTGCTACTTAGTCCTATCGCATGTGTCTTGTCTGTCTTGAGTTCACAGTCTACCTGTCCCATCCTACATGACGTGTACCCAATGTGCCCTGTCACAAGTGTTATCAGCTTATGTTTGACCCCTAAGCCTTACCCCCAGCCCAGGACCCATGTGCTTTCCCCGCCAGGGCCGTGTTTCTCACCAGATCTTGCATGTCTCTGGCTGCTGCGTCTGCTTATCTCTTCTGTTACTGACGTCTCCATTCCATCTGATTTGCTTTTGCTGTTTGGGTTTCTCATTTTGGTTCTTTTCTCCTGTTTTCTTTTGTTTCTGCTTTTTTTCCACACTCTCCAGGCTGCCTGGTCTCTTCTGCTGCTGCTGTCACCGACGACGTTACCACTCACAATGCGCCTCCACCACTGCCTCCATCTTTTCCACAAACTCTGCTCAGGTCTCCCCTGTCTACCCTCCCCTACCTGCTCGCACCCACCTGCCTGTCGTACTCTCTGTTCAGTGCCACGCTGGGAGGGGGCAGAGGTCTCGTCATCCCGAACAGTGGCACCCCAGCATTCACGCAGGTCCTAACCACCTCAACTCCGGCCAAAAGCGATGTCCCGCTAGTGCAGGACGCAGCAGGTACTTCATTTTACGCTTTGAGATACGTATCTACCACACACTACTTAGTCGTGAGCCAGCATGGCAAGAAAAAGGAAAGAAAGACTAGGATGAGGCACTCAGCCACAAACAGGTCCAGCGTTCTTCTAAGGGTACCTTATGCACTGATAACATGAAAACAATCTCCTACATCCAAAGCCCACCTTTCTTCACTATTGCAGGACGATCACCCAAACATTGAAAACAGCAAAATAAAACAGCACAGGAAGCTGAAGCCCTGGCCACCTGCCTTCCTTTTAGATAGTCCCTTTTCTCTTGCCAAGCTAACAGCTCCTCTGTGTGCATGCCCTGGCCACCTGCCTTCCTTTTAGATAGTCCATTTTCTCTTGCCAAGCTAACAGCTCCTCTGTGCGCATGCCCTAGCCACCTGCCTTCCTTTTAGATAGTCCCTTTTCTTTTGCCAGCTCTCTAACAGCCCCTCTGCGCGCACTGCATCATTTGTTTTCATGGGGGGGGGAGATTATCCTGTTTGCCAGTCCCCTAGTAAGACTTGTGAGCTCCCTTCGCTGCAGTGAAAATGATGACATAACTTGATATGATATGATAGGTTATTTATAACGAGCTTAATACGAGCTTAATACCCAGAGGTTTCTAAGCGCAGATTGAACCTGTGTTGCTCTGTGTGTCTTGCATCCAAGGCGAGCAGGTTGCCCCTGAGCTATCCTCCTGAGGCTTAGACTTATCAGCGTCTTTGGTGCCTGGGGTCTATCCTCCACAATTCTAAAAAAAATAGTTTAAACCAAGGGGGCATCTTCACAGCTCATGCTTCCCAGGAGTGTCGGGACTCTGTGGCCAGGAATTTGAACTCCCTGATCCTGGCCATGGGTTCTTTGGAAATGGCCCTCTAGAAGAGGGGCTAAGGGTGGGAAGTCTCACGTCGTTGGAAGGGTGACTGCGCAAGGCAAACCAATGAGGTTACCCATGCACCACAAGTCTACCTGAGATACCTTGGACTCTGGGCATCAGGGGAGTTGCTAGGTCTGGAAAAGACCCGGGGCTACGCTGATGTCGGAACTGTTGGGACTGGGGGCTAGCTAGTCTTTTGGTTGTAGCTCCTGAGATTCTATCCGGGGCTACAACCAAAAGATCAGGGGCTATAGCCCCCTTAGCCCCCCCCTAGCAACGCCCCTGCTGGGCATCATTCACGCATAACCCAGCAACTCGGCCCATAATCTTAAATCAAACCAATGGATCAAAGCAATGCTATTCGTTCATGGGTAGCGAAACCGAACAGTTGGGCTCACTAGGAAAGAGTCAAGGGGCGGTGAAGTATGACTCATAGAGCTATGCGGGCAAGACAATATTATAATCTTAGCCAGGCTATAAAGAAATAAAAACAAATAGGACATCCTTGTTTCACTTCCCAGCCACATTCCTCATTTAGATGAGGTCTTGGCAAACCTTACGCATGACTGTCCTCTTCTAATCCAGTTTGTCTCTTTCCATCTCCTTTCTGCCCATATCGCCCCCTCCTGGTGATCCTATGACGAGGCAGTCAAGCACCCCTGATCCTGTTGTTTTGTTTGTATGACATGAACAGGTCTGGTAGAGGACTCTATGGCAGTGGAGCACATGGGCATTTGGACACCGGGAGTCTATTGTAGGCTGGGGCTCGGGGCAACCGATGCCTGCCTCAGATGCTGGTGTGGCTTTGAGCCCAAGAGAGAAATATGAGGCGCTTCTATTGCACTGGCAGGGCCAGAAGCACGCTTGCCCCTAGCGATGCCACTGGACGATGGGGTGCCGATGTCTTCCCCAAACGGCTCCATTTTGGATGAGGCATTCGACAGGGAAAGCTGTGGGGGCAGAGCACCGGTTTGTTGCATGTTCCTGGCAATAGATTTTGTAGGCATGCACAGGAGGAAAGGCACATCGACATTTAACAAAATGGAGGCATTTAAGTAGGGGAATGTCTGCCTCTTGTTCAGTCTCCATCTCCTAGGAGGCACGAGAGCTGCTATGTGCCCAGAGAGCGGGCCCCGCTCAAGACACAGGTGGACGATGAAGGAAATATGCTGATCAAATACAACCAGCCCGCTTGGTTCCCAATGCCAGTGGTAAGAAAGTGATTAACAGCGAATGGAAGGACTTAGAGGAGACTGGGTTCCCATGGCTTATGTCCAAAACTTGCCAGGTGCAGGAATCCAGGTGTTGGAACAAGAGGGATGGTTCGAGTGCACTCCATGCTCGCTTCATTGGCTGGGAAGGCTTCCATGGCCTCAGAACACATGACGCCAAGGAACTCCGTGGATGTAAGGATGTGCGCAATGCTGAGCACAGCTACTGTAGGTTCAGATCTACTTGCGAAGGACACTCTGTCTGAGTTGCACTTGGCCCAGTAAATGCTTAGGGGTTTTCAGACATTGTACACAGTGACGCAAACAAGAGGTGGACTACACCAAGAGGCGGAGAAACATGGGGCTTGAGGGGCACCTGAGGTCAGGCATAGGGAAGGATTCAATCAACACAGCCAAATTGAAGTAAGGCGCATCTACCTAAAAAACTGACGCACAGGCTCCAGTCTTATAAACATCCCCCAGGGAACAAGTCGTGTGATTTAGAGAGTAAGCCATGAACAAACCAGTTGAAGAAAAACAAGCCCCCACTCTTAAAGAACCTGAGGTTGCAAGAGTGGGGAACCTAAGAACTAGATGGCCGTGCTGTTGCCACACTGGTACCTGGTCAGTCAAATGCCTCTGCCCCCCGAGCCCGCCTCCACACCGCTTCTCCAGAGAATCATCCAAAACAGCAGATCAAATAATAATGAAGCAGCCAGGCGATGGATACACATTTTCCTCACTACATATGGAGTGTGGGTGCATGGTGGCCCAGTGGTACATGGAACCAGATCACAGGGTTGCACTCGTCGAGAATTAGATCCGGACACTGATTGAGAAGGGAGATATCTTTCCAGTACTCAAGGGGGTCCATCAGTATGGTTTTGGCTAGATCTAGACCTGACGTCACTAAACAGATAGTTTCAAGTGATCTGCTACCAGATGGAGAACCTATTGTTGATTACTCCAATGCTACATAAGAGACAATTCGTGTCAATCGTACAGATTCTAGATGCCAATCATCATGACCGGATAAAACCAACTCATAGGACGTTTTCAAATTCCAAGCAGGATTAGCAGTACCAATTCGTGGAACTCCCATTTAATGCTTGCCAAGGCCATAGCACTGCAGGTATGATATGATATGACAGGTTATTTCTAACGCGCCTAATACCCAGCGGTTTCTAAGCGCGGACCCGGGGATCGAACTTGTGTTGCTCTGTGTCCTCTTGCTTCCAAGGCGAGCATGTTGCCCATGAGCTATCCTCCCGAGACCTGAGTATGAATCTTTCATTGGAATGGGGTGAAATTACACTCCCATTTGGAGCACCAGCTCATTCATGTGGCCATTTCACAAACAAACGCAAATTGTACAAACTTCTTCTGGAGTTTGGTTTGTGGATATACAGGAATAATTCCCACATTATACCAATGCAGACGCTCGGATTCATCAGGGCAGACTTTAGGGTATCAGCAGCTTCTGAAATCCGAACTTCAGTCCAACAAATCCTCATCAAGGAGATGGCTCACTGCGCAGTGGGACATGGTAGCCTCTGTGATCCTGGTACATTTGGCTTCTTTGCCTGTGAAGGGAGTAGCGAGACACCAGCCAGGCAAGTGGGAAGCAGCATCTTCTCAGAATGAAGAATGTCAGGTGGCAGAAATGCATTACAGCACCAGCTGATTCAGAAAGAACTGGGAACACTAATTTCATTTGATCCACTGTAGGAAGACGTTTTTATTACGGATGCCAGTGGCCTAGACTCGGGGGGCTACCTAGAAAGATCAATCAGGGCAAGTGGGGTGGCCAGCCTCAGAAACCACCAGGTCATTCAATCAAAAGGTCTCAACGGCAGGTCTCCTTCCATGGTCAAAACAGAGGGCCAGCAGCTCTGATACAGACGGACAACAAAACGACCAAGGAGTACTGGAACAGGCAAGTGAGAGTGTGGAGCTGGTCATTTTTCCTAGCAGAGCTGCACGTTCTGGACTGAGCCGATGAGAGCCCTGTCACTAGCCTCTGTTCCAGGAGCAGATAACCAAGTTTAGATGGACCAACATGGGTATTCCTGTTATCCTGGGACTTCTGCTCATCCATGGTAGCCTTTTAGATATATTTAGCCATCTGGAGCTAGAGCTTTTAATCTCTACTGCATCCACCTCTGTCAACGTTCAGTAGAAGAGAGCCTGGCAGTGAAATAATCGCATGTCGATGGCTTCGTCTTCTGCATATAACGTTCCTCCGTCCGATGACAATTCTGTGGGTATCGGGAATAGTCAGGACGACTGGTGGCACCTTCCTGGTTGAGGAAATTGTGATTTTTGATTTTCCGATCTCTGGCAATGGGTCAGGTTTCGTTTCTGTGGCTCACCCTTTCTCATCTGAATTTTATGATCCTTCCTGTGTTAGGATTGTCCCAGCTCTGACTTTCAGCCTTGACGTCGATCGGTTATGGATGTAGAAGTTAGGTCTTTCATAAAAAAAAGTAGCCTGAGCGGTTATAGCATCTAGGATGCCCTCAGCCGGGAGAGGCATGCATGGTTCAGTAGGGTTCTTCCCAGTCCTAGTGTTTTGGGAAGTCCTGACTCCATTGTATTGAGACCCACCCAAAATCTTTGATTTTGTTGGAAGGATTTTGGAGGAGGTCAGCAGTTTTCACCTTGAAGATTCAGTGATATGCAGGGAAAGTATTTAGACAGCTTTGGCGCAGCAGACAGGACTTGGATCCACTGGTTGGTAGATTACTGTGAGACCTCTTTCTTACTAAATCCTGCAGGGACTGTGGTTCTTCCTCCTTTGCATTTTCCTCTGGAGTTGTGGCCATTGGAGAGTCCTCCTTTTGAGCTCCAGAAAGAAGTGTTGCTGGAGTTTCTGCCCGGCAAGGAATATTTCCTGATCGCTGTAACATCAATTTGGAGACTAGGTTGCATTGAGGCTCTAGTCTGTCAGCCCTATACTTTCAGATCCTCCCATATGTGATCTTGAAACCATATCTGGAATTTTGCCTAAAGTGTTCTCCTAGTTTTCGTTGGATGAAGATGTGGTCCTGCCAGCTCTAATGTTGAGGTCTACTTTTCAGGTGGAAGAGAATTATCTAATTGTAGATGTCAGAAGAGAAGTTCTCATCTACATTGAAATGTCCCAGTCATTTCAGAAGAGTCAAAACGTGTTTGTATCGTTTGCTTAATCCCAGAAATACCTGAAGATTTCAATGGCTCATCGCTGTTGGTGCATAAAGCAAACCACCCAAACCTGCATGAGCTACAAGCAGCCCCATTGCCCCCCACTAATCTATTCTGAACTATTATGCAGGGTGCCCCAATCTATTAAGTCCATTTGTGCTCAACTGTATTTAATTGAACTGTTTTTTTGTAACGCGCCTAGTACCAAACCTGATTTCGGTTTCTAGGTGCAGATCCAGGATTCAAACCTCTGTTGCTCTGTGTGGTCTTGCTTCCAAGACCAGCGTGTTGCCCCTGTGCTATCCTCCGTATGTGCTTGCACTACAAAAGTACAGTTGCAGCCTTCAGAAAAATGTTTACTGCCCTGTAAAAATGGAAAGCTCATGTCTCCTGTGATTGGAGAGCTTTCAACAAGGGCAGTGTGAGCCTCTGATGCAGAAGATGTTCTACTAGCTTCTTTGTGCAGAGCTTCAACTTGAGCCATTCCATGCCTATGTATAGCTCACTGTCAGTTGCTGGTGGGGTACTCTACTAAGAGGCTTGCGCGTAGTGTAGGAACGATTAGGTGTGGGCATCGGTATAAACACTTTAATAAACAGTATTGTTTTTTCTTTTAGGGAACAAGAAACATATTTTTAAAAAAGGAGGGAAGTGGCATAGTATACGAAAGAATGGGAGGGACAGGTTTTGCAGGAAAAAATATGATACTAGTACACCAATGCCTTTACACCAATGCCAAGACACACTTTACACCAATGCCAAGACACAGCAGTGGTCTAAGCACCGATGGAATGACAAGGAAACAACTAGTCTATTGGCTGATCCTGGTGTCTGGCTGGGTTTATGTGTACGAGGGCTTCCACCTGAAATATTGTTCAGGCAGTAAAGGGCGTGACAGTATCAGAGGCTTAGCAATTGTGCCTTCCCCAGAGGTGCTTTGTATATGCACGTTCTGCAAGCACTTTGCATCCACTTTAGAACGGAGCCAATCGTCGCCTTGCCAAGCTTTGCCGAGGACTGTCTTTGGCTGAAACCTTGTAGGAGGTGGCACATGCCATCCCCACCATTATTATTCTTGATAACCTTCCCACAAAAAATTAGAGGTAAAAAACCCCGCGAAAAAACATCCCGCGATGAAATGACATGGAACCCCCACAAGCATAGTAAACGCACCACTGTGGTAGTACGAACAAAAGGGACCCTAATAAGGTAACTCGTGTGCTTCTAATCGAGCACACACATTATCCCCACTATTGAGCCAGTGTGCTAATACCATCCGGTGTAGAAGATGACATAACTGTATGGCGCTCCCGGATTTGCTCAGTTTTGCTGTGCAAGATGCTCCTGTCACCTCCAGTCCACTTGTGTTGCACAAGTAGGGGGGAAAGAGTAGATTGTTGGATGGGGAGCACAAGAACCAATATAAGAAGTCATTCATACAATTGACTGCATCCTTTCTGCTCACACTAATAACAGGAGGCCATATAGTCTCACCCAACAATGCTTGCACACTGCTAACATTAGACAGTGCGATCTCAACCAATCATGCTCCTTCAGATACCACAAGGCTCATCTCAACCCATGAGCCTCCCACATAGGGGTTATGTGAACAATATCACCCACCCATGATCCCATTGTGAAAACAAGGGCACCATCTCACCCAATGATATCATGTAAGGTGATCCTGAATGGCTCAGCTGTTCTGGTGGAAGGCGGAAGGTTGGGGTACAGGGAAGCTTAGACAAGGTGCTGAGAAGAGCCGCTCTCAAGGACAGATTTTCTGTGTACTGGTATATTTCACAGTGGTTACAGAATAGAGCATCTAGAGGGACTGTGGAGTGTACAGAGGGCAGGCAGTAGCATCCTCCTCGACTCACTACCATCAAGGCCTGCCTAGAGAGCAGCGGGGTGGGGCTTTTGTGTGATGAACTGATAGAAGTGGTTCATGAGAGGTAGAGATGTGTTAACAGGCTTTATGCACGTGTGTGGGGTGGGGTGGGGTGGGGTGGTGGCATTAAGGGAGGTGAGCATGTTAAGGATCCTGGCCTGAGGATGCATAACCGGATGGAGGGTCCTGGCTGTCCTAGGTTTGTTCTTGTGGTAGTGGAGGGTGCCATTTTGGGTGTATCCTAGTTGCCCGGGCACCTCCTTAAGTTGTATTCGAGGAAGGGCCGTGATGCCCTGTATCAATAGTGGATTGCGGGTGGGCAAGACTAACCTAATTGGATCCGGCCTCCAGAGCAAGAGCATCAGTGCACGTTCCCCGCTTGCGGCATGGTGGGCAGTCAGGTTTTCAGGGATCTCCATGTCCTGCCTACGTACCACTTCACGCACTGATGCTGTCACACACTCACATATGTTTTCTTGGATGCCAGCACAAATTGTACACCATTTTACCCCATTAGCTTCATACATGCTCTGTAATCCACACAGTCTCTTGCCTACCTGATAAGACAGGTTTTTCACGCAAAGGCAACAAGAGTTAGGAATTACTGCCCTCATGCAAACACACTGATAAACTGCACACAGGCGTTTCAGTCTAGTTGCAGACCAAGCTAGTGCTCCATTGCAATAGGGCAAGCTCAGTGCTGATTTTCTGATTAAGATCCTGGGTTTATCCCCTCCGCACTCACTGGTCAACAGCCCATTCCAGCGTAGTATTTACCGCATAATGCTCATGGGTCAGCATGGGGTTCTGACTCTCCCAACCTCTCAACGCCTGCCACAGACATAGGTCATTATGTGGATGTTATTGCTTAGCTTGTAAGCCTCGCAAAATACTATGCTCTTTCACCTGTACCTGGTGCATCTTCAACTCTGACGAATCTCAATCTTTTCTCTTGGCAGGAAACACCATAACGATGCCCACTGCCTCAGGCGCTAAGAAGCGCTTTTGGATCATCGAAGACATGTCACCCTTTGGAAAGCGGCGGAAGACGGCCTCCTCCCGTAAAATGCTGGACGAAGGCATGATGCTGGAAGGTTTCCGGCGCTACGACCTGTACGAAGACTGCAAGGATACCGGCTGCCAGTTTTCCTTAAAGGTCACGCACTACCATTGCACCCGCGAGAACTGCGGCTACAAATTCTGCGGCCGCACCCACATGTACAAGCACGCGCAGCACCATGACCGCGTGGACAACCTAGTCCTCGATGACTTCAAGCGATTCAAGTCGTCGCTCCGCTGCAACTTCACTGACTGTCAATTCTCTGGCAACAGCACACACTTCCACTGCCTGCGCTGTGGCTTCCGCTGCACCGACAGCACTAAGGTGACGGCGCACCGCAAGCACCATGGCAAGCAGGACATCATCATGGCTGCTGGCTTCTGCCAGTTCAGCTCCAGTGTGGACTGTGATGTGGCCGATTGCAAGTACAAGCTCAAGTGCTCCCACTTTCATTGCACCTACCCCAGCTGCAAGCACACAGTGGTGGGCATGTCGCAGATGGACTCCCACAAGCGCAAGCATGAGAAGCAGGAGCGGGGCGAGCTCCCAGCCACCTCTCCAGGGCCGGATGGGCTGTCACACATAGACAAAGACTACACACCCGGCCAAAGTGTCAATCTAGACAGCTCACTAAACTTGAGTACAGACACCAGCAGTGCCCTGTTCTTCCTGCAGAATGCAGCTGGGGTGGGGCTCAATGACTCTCTGGACCTCAGCAAGAAGCCTCAAGAGGTTGTGAGCATGGCACCCAACCGAGAGGAGACTTCACAGTGCAGAGCACCCGCCTCTCAAGAGGTGGATGATGACCTGTCTCAGGAGGAGGAAGATGAGGAGGACATGAATGAGGAATTGGAGGACGACGACGAGGACGATGACGAGGAGGAGGAGGAAGACCTAAATACTGACTCGGAGGATTCGCTCCCTGAGCCCAAAGGTTTGCAGATGCAGGGGGGGGTGAAGAGCGCTGCAAGTGCCCGGAGTCCTACCGAGACTCCCAGGAACCCCGTCTACCTCGCCGCCAACCCATAACCGCAAAACACAACTTTTTTTGTATTTGAAAAATGGAAACTCCCCATCTATGGCACGTACACGATCCAGGAACACTCTTATGTGACCGTGGAAGTGGGGGTGGGGGTTATGAAAAGAGAAAAAGGAGCAAAGGAAACTTGTGGAAGAGACTGCGGACGAGAGCCGTTTACAGACTGGGCTTATTATGCAGACAAACCTCGAGAATGCTCGGAAACTCTCGTCCACGGACTAAAGCATTAGGAGATTGGCCGCTAGCCCAAGTTCTCCAGTTGGGTGCGTGTGTGCGTGAGGGCGTGTGTGCGTGTCTGAGAGCATGCTTGACTGTTCACTTTTTATGCCTATTATTTAGGGCAGGGTCTGTTTGTTGCTTTTGAGGTTTTCATTAGGTGGGGCTTAAAATAGCCAAATGGCAAGGAGGAGCATATGGTTTGTAGAAGTACACCTGCTGTCCTGGGAAAGCAGGAAAGCTTTGCCACTGTGCAGGAGAGAGAAAAGAGTATTTATTATAAATCAGCGATAAACAGGCACACCCCCTTCCCTCCCCCCCACTCACCTGTTCTCCAGACCTCTAACATCCATGCTCTGTTTTTTGGAGTATGTATGTGTGCGTGCGTGTGTGTGTGTGCAAAGCTTTCCTCTCTCTCCAATACTCCTTTATTTATTTATTTTTGTATTGCTCTGAACTCGGGACTTTCGCAGGTCAGAAGGAATGGTCAGTCCCTGCGAATGAAGGGGGAGGGGGGGGCATCCCTAGGACCCACTTTTCATCCCTGCAGTGAGCCATTGCAGCAACCTTTGGTGCTTCAGAGCCATAGCCCCTCTGTAGAGGTAGGGAGGAGCTAGCCAGAAGGAAAAAGGAGGATTCTGATCCTCCAAGACTGCAGACCCCCAGTTCAGGAAGCAGAAGAAGGCGGGACCCGATCCATCTCAGGGCATTTGTAGACATCATCAGGTTAGCACTCTGCACCAATGTGGAGCTCCACCACCTACACAGCCTGAGGGGAACCACCCTCAAGACACATTTACTCCAACACTTAGCACTTATAATAGGGGTACACCCCAAAACACCCTTCAAACAGAGGGCAAAGCCCGCCTAGTGACACTAACAGTAAGAAAGGGTTGTGCCAGTATCTCCAGAAGAGCACTCAACGCAACCAAGTCCCACCAGAGATCCGCACCTGCCACTCAACGTCAGGGAGTAAAAGGCATTGCTCCAAGAGCACTTAACCTGTAGACAGGCTACTTCCTGTCACTCCATTGAGTGTTTAATGGGAAGGACCAGCTTCTGCTGGGCATTGGATGTGGCCTAGGGCTGCTTGCTCAGTGCAGGGACGGCACGCCACACCGAAAGGTTAGCATCAGTTTCACACACTCCTTACCATATGCATCTGAGGACCAGCTAGCAAGGTTGTCGGGTATGGTCCATGCAGCTGAGGGCCAACATGTAGCCAGCCCTCTGTGCGCTACGCGAAGCACACCGCGAGCGAGGGATTCATTGACGCCTGTGCTTCCCCACCACCTGTGGCCGGCGCTCATCCCTTGAGTGGGTACTGTGCAGGATTCAACAAGCATCCCTGGCTCATGAAGGTGCCAAGGAAGGAAAACCTCACACCGTGGAAAAAGGAACATTGCCATTGGCAGATACCTCACGCCGTACACACAGGTAGAGGGCAATGACACTCTCAGGTGGGATACATTTAAAATGCAATGTTGTGTGGATATATCCACCTGCAAAGGTTCAGAGAGCTTTGGCGTGCAGACACTGTGGATTCTGACACTTTATGGCTTATTTATTTTCTATTTATTGAATTGTCCAAAATAAAAATTAATTTTAAGGAGCATCAAAGCGGAGTGCTCAGTGTCTGCCTCCCCCGGCCCTCTCAAACACACTAACACCCACTCCACGATGGCTTGTCAATAGTTTGAAATGTGTTTAAATAATGTTAAAAACTGTTTAAAAAAAAGTTGTACAGTATTTTTTTCTGTAAAATTTATATAGAACAAAAGTCTGGTTTTCAGAGCATACTGCTGCGCGGCCCCGGTCCCTCTTAGAGGGTAATCTAGGGTACGTGGCACTCTGGGGCCACCCAATTGAGGGTGCATTGGTTTGTATGTAATGTGTGCAATGCGAGCGCTTTTCTAATCCTACTCTAGGTTTTAGCTTTTGATTTTCTTTTTGGGGTGGGGGGGAGCCTGGTCTTCAGACTGTCTTCATACCTTAGCACTGACGGGGGCAGTCTGACTCCAACTTTTAACTTGAATTTTGTAGAAAACCAACATAATGTTCAGATATTAATAAGCAGTCACTAATGAATAGCTTGTTCAGATTGTTTATAGAAGTTTGTAGTTAATTTAATTTTGGGGTCTCTCAATCACTTGTGTGCATATTTCTTAGTTCCGTTTTTGCTTCATGTTTTCATGGCTAGCTCAGCGCTGTGCCTGACCCTCCCTGTTCCCCTCAAAGAGCCCATCGTATCCCCGAAAACCCTTTGGGACGTGATGTGGGGCTGCTGGTCTGCCTCTGTGGTGGCCATGATGTATGACTGCGGACTGGCCCGAGTCGTCGGGGAGCAGGTTTAGCACACTGATGTGGGGGATCCGAAGGGCGGAGAAGGGTCTGGCTGCACGAGGCAGCAAAGTGGTACTTCTGGAAGTAGGACAGCTGTGCTGCGTTGATATGTTGGACAGTGAGGTAGGGCAGCCTGAATATATGGATACAGTAATGTGGCCCAACTTGCTTCCTGGACAAATGGCACAGTAATTTGGGATTACTGGGTGACCTTAAAGCAAGGGGGCAGTATGTGGGGCTGCTGAGGGGGCCTCTGTATTTGGGGCAGTGATGGGTGTACAGTAATGTGTGACTGCTGATGGCCCTGTACATGTGTGGCTTTGCCCTGGGACTGCTGGCGTATGCGGGCAGGGTGTGGAATTGTACGCCCACGTTCTGCCTTCCATCTTTCTAAGTGAACGGTACAATTCAGTGTCAATACCCCACCGCTACTCCCACATGGTTTGAATGACCCCCAGTCTCCAGCATTTAAATGGCCACATCTGCCCTCCTCTCACCTTAGTCTCCTATCAGTTTAGCCTGGCAGAGGTGTGCACATTGGATCCACGAGCAAAGGGTTGAATTAAGTGGACTAGTCACCATTGTGGGCAGATCAACAGACCGACTCTCTACTGGCTTTCTACCACTCATTGGCCAATGTCTTTTATCCCTCCTCTCTAACTTGCCTTCTTTCCCACTGTCCCCAAGCAGGTACTACCCAAGCCTACTAGTGTCGAAGCCATTTACTCATATTATCACTACATGCAGGGCCACTCCACTCGTCCCCTTCCGCACCCCACTTTCAGTCCTAATGTCACTCCAGCCGGGCCCAGAGCTGTCCAAAAAACCCACTGTCACCGCCAAGTTTCTGCACGAGGTCTTCCTCCCTCTCCAGTGATGGTTACGATAATGACCTCACAGCTGCAATCTCCCCCATCAGCCCACGGGCTGTTGGGCGCTCTACAAATATGAATAAATAAATAAATATCATGCTGAATTTTCAATTAAATGGCAACAAGAGAGCAATTTAAGGAGTGGGTATCAAAAGACACTCTGTCTGCATCTGCACCATTCCAACTCTCCAGCAAACTGGATCATCCATCGCTGTCGGGACAGGAGATATCCCAAGAGGACTACAATGTACCTAAACAAAATGGCGAGGGAGCCCTTGCTTCTCCTGGGAATATTGCACAGAAGGATTCAAAGCCATCCCCTATGGGCTCACTGTCAGACGGAATGTCTTTTTTTGTTTTCTGTTGAAACCAAGTTTGAGTAACCCACCCGAACTGGACATATATATGTGTGGACACGTCATGTGTACATATTTATATATGTTTAAAGACAAAAAATATGTAGAGATGTAAGCAGGGGAGTAAATGATTTGGTCCGAGTACTTGAATTGGGCACCTGCATTATTGCGAACAGAATACTTCTCCACTTGAATTTAGAGCGGTTAGAAATTTAATATATGTGTTTTATTTATTTGATTTTTTTGCATGACTGATGCAAGGTTTGACATTTTCACTCAATAAAAACTGGAAAAAAAACTGTCTCCCAAATACTTAGTTTGCCTTCTTTTCAGCGTGGAAGAGCTTTGGATCACAAACCGGCACTGGATTCGCACGCTGCTGCAGCAGCGCTCGCTGCGGGAGTTTATCCTCAACCCAAAGGTTATTTGCCTGGACGATCCTTCTTTAGCTTGAAAATATTTGCATTCTGCCTCTACAAAAATATGCATGCGCATCATGTCACAGAGAAAAAGAATCCACACATTTTAAATGCATTTACATGTCTTATTTTTTTGAGCTTCTTAGAAAATTCAGAAAGGGCAATTGTGAACTGCGAGCCTGTGTTTGTAAAGCAACATTTCTTTTCCTGCGTTAGCATCCTGATTTACCTCGACTTTTGCTGAGCTTCACCATGAATCCCTTAGGGTTTGGTTTAACCTCGCCTCCTAAACCTGGTAGACAATGTGGTGCTCCTCGACTATGTCAACTACGCCTTCTCCATCTATCTGGGAGGGATATTGATTTCCCTAAGATCACAATATCACCTCCCTTTTGTGCATTCCTCCATCAGAATTGCCTCAACATCTTCATGTAACTTGAAAGAAAAACTGCAGATATTTCCATGTTCACCAACAGGTGAAGCCGCCCCTCTCCGTCCTGTGCTTCATACGTTGATGAGTCTCCCCCAATCTCTTGCCACATCGTTTTTGCTAGGTCCGGTTCTGCTGATTTCTCTGGTGTCAGTCGCTATAGAACATAACTATAGAGAGAATTCTTGTTTAAAGACAGCAGGTAGTGTGCAAAATTGACCACCAATTGGAGGGTGGAATTGCTGAAACCCAAATCTTTCCTGAAGAATTCACATTCACATTTTTTACTTTCACTAGTTGCCGATAGGAGTGCTCTCAAAATTACAGCAGACACTATATTTGCTATAGAGAATGTGTTGTATACCAGAAAGATTGCGCTTGTCCTCAACATTTAGTCTTGATGTATTTCAATTGCAACATCAACATTAAATTGTTCTACTATGTGATAAATCACAAAAGTCGGATACAATGATAAAGTGAAACCGGTATTTAATGATCTTGATCTCAGATCAAATAACCTGACAATGTACAGTCCGTGAATCAGTCCCAGCCGAGCTTCAAATCAAAGACTTTTACAATACAAAAAAGATATTTCAATTCAATCGGAATGGCATGTAGCAAACATATGCCCAAAACTACGGACAAGAGTAAGAGACTGAAACAGAAAAAACAGAGTGCTACCCACGCAAACTCCACTACACAAACTATTAAAGGCGCATTAAGCAATGCTAGATCAGTGGTGGCACATGCCACTGACATTGCTGACCTGATCACACTGCAAAAACCTCGACTTCTTAGCAATAACGGAATCCTGGCAGTAGGTCCCTCACTCCTACTTGCAGTACCAGACAAGTACACTATCATAAGAGCAGATAGAGCAGACTCTAGAGACGGTGGCATTGCCATCATTGCTAAGGCCAACTTAAACTTAAGAGTTGCCATCTCGCCAACACTCACATCCTGTGAATTACTCACTGCTAAAATACCCATCTCTAACGCCCGTACTTTAACTGTTCATCTTATCTATAGATCTCCAGGACCGATCAGCACCTTCAAGGAAGACATTATGACAATATTAACAGATAACACTAAAGCCTCCTCTCAAATATCACTGTTAGGAGATTTCAACCTAGTATTTATTGACCCTAATGACCACCAAGCACTAGCAGTATCCAACACCCTTACCGAATATAGCTTTATTCAAAGAGTTACTCAGTCTACTCATGATAAAGGGAGTACCTTAGATTGGGTAACTGATCTTAACTGCGAAACTGCAATCACGTCAATTGTACCACAATCCTGGACATACCACTATCTTCGGTCCTTCCCTCTCTCAGCCAATATCCTCATAACTAAGTCTAACCCAACAGTGCCTCCACTCCCTACTAGGAATAAACGGAACATCACAGCGGACACTATTTTACCACATGTAATCCCTATTCTCAACTCTTTGAAGGACACTGCAGATCCAGCTATTCTAGTAGATGTCTACAACTCAACTATGACTAAAGCCCTAGACATAATTGCCCCGCTTAAAATGCGCAAAGGCAAACCGAGAGCTCACCTGAACTCATGGTTCACACCTCATCTAAAAGCCATACGAGCAGAAAAAAAAGAAAACTGGAAGGCTTATGGAAACAAATCCCATCTGCATAGAATAAAACAAACCTGCTGAATCTCTCAGCTAAATATAAAGAAGAGATATTACTTACCAAACGTGAGACCTACAACAATAGGATAAACAAAGCTAGTCCTAGTACTAAAACACTCTTTGTTATCCTTAGAGAAATGGAGGCCCCCATCCCCCCAACTGACAACTGCTTAAAGGATAAACTCTGGTGTACTAACATCCAGAATGCTGTAACTAACAAGATTGTCACCCTCCAAAACCAAATAGCTGACAAAAGATTGAACTTACCTAGCATAGGTACCTCCCATAAAAACCAAGGGCACTCCACAGAACCTCCTCAAGGCTTCAAATGTTCCAAAGTTTCCATCCTCGAGGTACAAAAAATTATTGCTTCTCTGAAAACTTCAAGTTGCCAAGGAGATAGCTGCCCTGCCCAGATAACCAAAGATGCCGCCAGAGATCTGGCACCTTTTATTTCAAAACTAATCAATGCCTCTTTCTCATCTGGCATCGTCCCTAGCAACCTAAAGGAGTCATGGGTCCTACCTCTCCTAAAATAACAATCCCTGGACCCTACTATCCCCACTAATTAAAGGCCAATCACAACGGTCCCATTCTTATTGAAGATACTAGACAGGGTTGCATGCCTTCAGATCCAGGAATACCTAGAGGCCAATCATCTCTTAGGGGTTCGACAGTATGGCTTTAGGCCTCAACATGGCACCGAAACGGCGTTGATTGACCTAAAGACCCAGATTGATGAGCTCAAAGACAAGGGGAAAACTGCATTGCTATTACTCTGTGGTCCACCAGATCAAAAGCGGCCGATAGATCCAAAAGTGCTATGCAATCACCTTGCCCCAGCAGCCCATTTCTCCCAGGACGCTACAGCGTGGATTCAATCATTCCTGAACAATAGGACCATGACAGTCTTCTCCCAGTCGGCGGCAGCCAACCCTATCCCTATTACATGCGGAGTACCCCAAGGATAGTGCGTGTCAACAGCAATGTATAACATTTTCATGAAGCCTCTGTTCGACGATCTGGATCATCTGGGTGTCACCTACACTAATTATGCAGATGACACCCAGATCCTCTTACCTGTCACTGGAAACTATGACACCGATGTAGTGCTGGTGACTACAATGTATCTAATCATTCAGGCATGGATGGCCACCCATGGTCTCTGCCTGAATGACGATAAAATGGAGCTCCTGATTCTAGGCTCCCCAGCTAACCTGAACAAACTTAGCAATGGTTATTCCTCCTTTAACATTGATGGGAACAACATTAAAGTGGTAAAAGAGGTAAAAACGCTAGGCTTTTACCTAGACTCAGCACTTAACCTACGCAAACAAGTGAACGCCACGGCATCGGCAACAGCATATACTTGCAAGTTGATACGGGCATGCAAACCCTTTCTCTCTAAAGAGAGCTGTCTTATGCTAGCCAGAGCCCTCATCTTGTCAAACTTGGATTATTGCAACGCACTCTACTTAGGTGCAAGTAAGTATGTTGTCAATAAACTCCAAATTTTGCAAAATTATGCACTGAGGACTGCTCTGAGTAAATCTAGGAGAGAACACATCTCTAAGTCAGGGAGACAGAACAAATTGGTTCTCTATCAAGGACAAGATTCAGCTTAAAACCATGTCTCTTACCCATAAATGTCTTAATCATGCTGCCCCACCATACCTAATGCAGGAATTCATCTTATAATCTTCAATTCAAATCACCAGGTCGGCAAACTCTTCCTGTCTGGTTGTTCCCAGGTACAAACTAAAAAAAACAGGGGGGAGCAGCTTCCCAGTTATGGCAGCTCAGCTGTGGAACACACTCCCACCCGCCCTAAGAACTAACCAGTCTTTCCCTAACTTTAGGAGAAATTCTATAACCTGGTTGTCTGAGAAGGATCAATGATGAGGTTATGATAGCATAACGTCCACTGACAATTTACTTGACCATGTTCTTTCTGTGTTGTTCATGCTGTATACATTGCCTGTCTAATGCCTGTTTTTATGCCTTGTACATTCTCTGTACGCACTGGCGTTAATTTTTGCTTATGATATGATATTTTATTTGTATCGCGCTCGTACACACGTTTTTCAGAGCGCGACTAGGCAAGGGAGAGGAACAGGGGAGAACACGACAACACAACCTCTTACTAAGCCCAGTGACATTGAGAACGTGCAAGTGCATGGGAAAGGGAAAAAGTGCATGGAAGGGGGAGAGTGGAAAGTGCGGAGCAGAGGAGAGCAGAATAAATAATAATAAATAAAAATGAATAGAACATTGAGGCAATAAACAATGGTAGTGCAGCCAGCAAGTGGCAAGTGCTATGTTTAAGGCAGCAGACTGGGTAAGTCTGATAAGTGCAGAAAAAGAAGAAACAAATGGGGGGGGGGGGCTGTATGGGTATAGATACAGTCCCCAGTGCAAGGTTGTAACCTTTGCTGCAATGCGCCCAGATACCACCGGGTTTGGTGCGCTATATAAAGCAATAAACAAACAAACAATTGTGCCCCAGCCGACACGTGTTTCAACCTCATGTCCTTATCAAGGCTTAAAACTGGGCTCAGAACATATTGACAAAACTACTAATCCATCATGGTTCATTTGATTAGATAGAATCATAACAGCACTATTGCTGGCTCCAAATCACTGATTCTCGATGAGTCGTCCAAAATTGTTAGTTTCAAACGATGCTCACGTTGAATTGTGGATACATAGTATTGCTGGTAGTAACATTCTCCTGTATCCATGAATGTTGTGTTAGGATTCATCCCAATTCCGGTTGGCGTGCTGCGTGTAGTTTGTCGTGTAGTAGAATATAATGTTGATGTTGCAATTGAACTAAATCAAGACTAAGGGCCTCATTAAGAGGTGGGTGGTAAGGGATTACCAGCACCGGTAAGGGCACCAGTGCCGGTAATCCCTTACCACCCTACTACGAGTTCCCTTTGCGGGTCCTTCCTTAACGCCTGGTTTTTTCAGGCGTTAAGGACGGACCCGCAAAGGTACTCTAGAGCTAATAACGGTACCACAAATTGCGGTACCGTTATTAGCACCTTCCCCATTCCCATTGAGCCCTATGGGGGATCAAATGGGAATGGGGAAGGGCCCTGGTGAATGAGGAAGTACCGGTCCCGCCAACCTTGGAATGGACCGGTAATTGCTCCATTCACCCGGGCGGAGTCGGAACGAGTTTGGAGGTAGCCATGGTGCTATTAGCGCTATGGCTACCTCCAACCTCGTAATGAGGCCCCAAATGTTGAGGACAAGCGCAATCTTTCTGGTATGCAACACATTATCTCATATTTATATCAAGAGGCAGAGCCTCAGTACACCAGGAACTGCAGCTATCCTAAAGAAATTTAGAAAAGACCCTCTCATAATTGAGCTATATTACAACCTAGGTGCACTATTAACCCGGCTTAGCCCCGATATTAGTAACTATATTTGCTTGGTTAGTTGCAGTAAGGTGACTCTGCCCTCCTGCATGTTAAATGTAATCAGGCTGTAACCTATCACAGGGCGATGCTGCTGATGCCTTAGCAGGCGAGTTACAATTCACACATTGAAGAAATCGTCATGCATAGATGGCTGCATTGATTGGTTCATCTTACCCCAATGTCCATTATCAATTTTCCTTTCCTTTTTTTAATCTCCATCGTCTCCTTACCTAAAGTCCTTATTTTCGTTAGTAACAGAAGGGACGCTTGCAAATTGTGGTTTCGGGGCTACCGTGACAGCACAAAAAGATTGATCTCGGGAGGATAGCTCAGGGGCAACGTGCTTGCCTTGGAAGCAAGATGACGCAGAGCAACATGGGTTCGATCCCTGGGTCCACGCTTAGAAACCTCTGGGTATTAAGCGTGTTATAAATAACCCATCATATCACATCATATCATATCTGGGTGCTGCACTGCTGCCATTGGTCAAGAAGAGACCTGCAGTGAAAGAAGACCTATTAGGTGATGCCCTTCTAATGATTTGTATAAATGATAATTGATTAAAAAAAATTACTATTTACATAGTTTTTAGGTTGATTATACACACAGTTTCGTGGAATTACCGGAATGGGTGGCACGTCAACACTATTCAGTATTTTCTGAGTGCAAGGTACAAGAGTCAACAGGCGCTACAAACTAAGACGACATCTTTGTGACTTTCTTTATTTCAATATATTTGTTAATTGTGATCTCAGAGTATTATTCTGTCAGATGTTTGGCTTTCATCCAGACAAAGCATGTACTTGCATTTAGATTTTCTAGGTCTCTAGTGTTGTGAAGGTTTTAAAGTCTTTGTCTCGGACCCTAAGACGCGGGCTGCACCTGGATCTGCATTCACCTTGCATAGGTTGAAGAATGGATTCTCTGCCTGCTACGGATACAACAAATTCTCCTTAAGTAGTACATTGAAGGCAACCTAGTAAACCTATCCTTACAGCTGCTAGCGTTCAATTTGGAGTTGCTTGCAATTTCGTATTGATGTGCTCCATAATCAAACAGGGTGCATTCCTTCGGAACTAAGGAGACGCAAGGAAACCAAATGTGTTTAGGCCTCATCCTATACAGAAACACTTTAAGATTGATAAAGTTAAAAGTGAATATGCAAAGCTAAAGAGCAGGAGTAAACTATAGAGCACTCACTACTCCTAGACTCGGGCAATTTACTCTTTCCACATCACAAAGAGTTCCTGCACACTGTACACTGCAAAATGCACTAGATGATTCTAGGGAAATCCATGAAGTGGAGTTACTTTTTTTAGTTTTCAGACAACAACTCCTCTCTCCACTCAACAGATTTCACTCAGCCTGTGCCAACTTTGTCAAGAAATTGCATAGGAATAAAGAGCAGAAAAAGAAGGCCAAATCGTTCACCCACTGTAAACACCCCACTTTCCCATGCACTCTGTTCACCCGCCCTGCATCACCGCCTATTATCCTTACTGTCCACCTATCACTCATGTTTCACAGCGCACTTCTTCAGGAAACACCTCTGCTGTTCCATGGGCCATGAAAGAGGATGTGCGTCGCCTATACATCCTGGTCCATAAAAATATGTTGGGTGGAAAGTTTAAATTCAACTTCACAACTGGCAGTGCATTGGGCAATCGGTCACACCACCATTTTCAGCTCATCTGTGCCATGGTATGTGGGAACCAGCCATGTGCAAATCACTCTTAAATGTGACCACTGCAGCCAGAACTGGTAGGTCACATCTTTTCTGCATGCGACCGCAAGCAACCCCAAACATGTTCTGGCCTTGCTGCAACTTATCAGTGTGGTACAGCTTGGTTCCCTATGGGCAATGAGCAAGGGTCCTATGTCTGGCCATAACCTCTTTTACACAGGGAGATAAACTATAGGGCAAAATGTGGTGGGTGTAAGGTGTTGCGTTAACCTTAACCACTGGCAGTGCCCTACATACCCTTCCACACCTATCCGATCTGCACCATTCCAGGAAAGGACCAGCCTTATGCAAATCTGTGGAAGCAGTCCAACCTGTCTCGGCTTGCCTGTAGTCCTGCGCAGGAGGGATATGGCCTAGCAGTTTGGACTGGGTAACCATATTTGTGGGTGATCTCAAACGTGTATTGTGTAGGATCTTTCCCTTTCTGAAACACATGGAAAACATTGGTATGGAGGGTTACCCAGAGCTATGCCAGAGCCTGTGATTAATTCAAAGGCATCCGGCCATCAACCTTGGGTTCAGTTAACATTCTAGTCCATCTCCTCCCCATGCCCACCAATATGTTCTAGTTCAGAAGACGCCTTTCTGTGTCAGTATGTAGGGCAACTTTATCCCTCTTGAAAAGGAGTACGCAGA
Organism: Ambystoma mexicanum; assembly: GCF_040938575.1. Lineage (NCBI taxonomy): Eukaryota > Metazoa > Chordata > Amphibia > Caudata > Ambystomatidae > Ambystoma > Ambystoma mexicanum. The sequence continues at coordinate 432,142,689 of NC_090929.1, forward strand.
ATTCATTCTTTCAGACACAAATGCAAAAATATATAGGACGACACCCATTCTATGGCATGTCACAGGGGCTCCGTATTATGCACAACTTTTCAATTTGTTCCACAAGAAGTAAGAACAAAAATGCATTTTGAATTAAAAAAACACTATAAGAAATGCACCTCCCATAAAGCGCACTCTAATGTGCTTGACCAGTCGCTCCATGGTAAGTCGCCTTCCAGTATTCAAGCCCCAAAGAGTGCTCCAGGGGAAAGAAATGTTATTTGAACATGTGTTTGTTTTGGAAAATTTGTGAAGATAGTTCCCCCAGGCCAAGGGATGCAGGGTGGGGGCTTACTGCTTGTTCGCGGATGCCTTTCTCTCTGGATCCAAAGCCCATGGACCCTCACATTTCTGGCAGTGCATGGGTGGTGGGTGCAGAGAGAGGGACTCGGGACGGCTTTAAGTGATATTAACGAATAAATAAATAACGAAAACATTTCTAACTGAATATTTTGACTGAAAAAATAAGATTATTTTTTTTAATTTGGGGGGTTCTCTCCAAGGCCCCCATTTCCCTTTGTTTATAACCCAACCTCAAACCCCTCCCCACCCGTTTTAACCCTTTACCCCGCCTCCCATATATATATATATTTTAAATACTGTTTTTTTTATTCGATAATATTACTGGATACCATCGGGATATGCTTGGATTCTCGCTGGTCCTCTGTGGCGGTACTTCCTGGGCATTGCGTCAGCCCCCCTCGCGGGAATTTGGGAGATGCCGAGCTAGAGGAAAGACCCCAGCGTGACATGTGCTCCCATGTCTGAGCGCCGGCTGCTGCCAGTTTCTGTCTGCAGGTGGCTAGACGCCCCTTTTTCCCAGGCAGTGAACAAACTATTTTCTAAATGTTTTTCCTCTCTTTCCAAAACCCTTAATGATACTGAGTCATCCACTCTAGCTCACTCAAGGAAAGCCCACTATCTATGCTCTACCTGGCCATTGCAGGGGGTCAGTCTGGTGATGTGGGGTGTGTCCCCATGGGGAGAAAGGCCCCAGCACAAAGGAAACACCCAGCAGGGACAGTGGACATCCACGCTGCTTATCCCATTCTCGTTCCCCCACAGGGCAGTGATGGTAAATGGGACCACCCGTGATAGAGTGCTGCACGCCCTCACTGGACCTTCAAACCATGAGGATTGACAGAAGCTGTCCAAGAGACTAGACACTTATGGCTTTGGACTCATCGCCTAGGGACCCAGGTCTGGAAACCTTGCTCTTACATCCCAATCATGGTCATAATGAGAATGCTGAAGAAGCTGTTAACAGTGACCCCAGCCCTACTGAGATCGAGCTTTTCAAAGACCTGGGAGGGCACTTCGAGATTCAGTCGGGAATGCAAAGGTAAATCCAGAATCGCGCATGTGCTCGCTTCAATCCCAGGCAGTGTGGTCGGTCCATTAAAAGTAGTTGGGTTCTCTAATGTTTCCTTGCATAATACACTGGACACTGCTCCCTGTGATATAATGAAGGAAAAAAGCCCCAGCCCTATCTGCCATTCCCGTTCAGAGAATCTCAAGCTAGCTGCATTTTTATACAAGATATGAGAAAGATGTCAACGAGGGGATAAACAAGACTTGGCATTGTTGATAAAATAGGATTCTCGACATCTCTAGTCCATTGGTAAAAATCCTAGACCTGGCATTTGGAACCAGGTTTACGGGCCATTCTCCTTGGATCCTGAGGAATTCATCATTTGGGCCTAGCATGCTTTATCCTTCCTCAGCGATGCTAACTCCACAGTCTCACATGAGCATCGCAAGGACATCCTGTTCAAAATCAACCCTAAACTGGGGGTTTTACCTGAATCCAAACAGGCTTTCCAGTGAACTGCTCATTTATCCGGTGACACCTTCATCACAGAATTGGCAAGATACGTCAGTCCATTTATGTCAATGGACATGGCTCAAGCGTCCCTCAAATGATTGTTGCCCCTCAGGTTTCTACCAGGGCCGGCTGTATTAGGTATTGCATGGCCATCAGGCCCCCCTGCCGTGCTGGCCCAGCAGGCCACTCAATACAATGCATTATTCCAGGGATCTGTATCATCGTTTTTCCTGCAAAGGCCTTGCAAATTCAGAATAAAGCACCCCAATATTTGGTATGACGTCCTTTCATCGCGGGATGTTATTTCGCGTGGGTTTTTACTGCTATTATTTTAACAAAACAAAACCTCATCGAATTTTTAGAGGTCGGGGTTAGGCAAATATATATATGGAGTGTTGGTGTTCGAGAATAGCAAAACAATTAAAGGGGTTGGGGGAACCCCCGAAAAAGAAAAAAAATGAAACATTCGATGAGTTTTTTTCGTTAAATAATCTGCGATAAATACCCCTGCGAAAAAACATCCCACGATGAAATGACATGGAACCCAATATTTAAAGCAGCGCAGCTGGATACAATCAAGGTGTGCCCGCTTTTCCTACATTTTCATATTTGCATGTTAAATGAAGGTTGAAGTTATTTGTAAGAAACTGGCATCACTTTTTCCAAGACCCTTGGATACCGCAGACAGTTCAGCGATTCCATTTTGAGTTTGTGGACCCCCCTTCCCTCTCCACTCCAGTCAGGGTAAGGACACACTGAGCAATGTTGTATTCCAGGCAGCATTTAGCACTGATATCCCAGGAAGTGGAAGGCCTTAGAAAGACTCCCCTTCATTCAGGGGATTTTGTCAGCAATATGTTCCTGCTGGTAAGGAAGGACAAGGTATTTCACTAAGTTATAAACCTCTAGGTCCTAAACTATTTTGGAGTTTATTGTCACTTTAAGAAGGAGACAATTGCCACATTGAAAGACGTGTTGAGGCCAAGAGATTGATTGGTTCAATTGTTTCTCACGGACTTCGATCTTACTGTCTGTATATGGAGTTAGCACAAGAAAAAGCCACAGTTTCAGTGGCCAAAGCCCTCTATTCAGTTTGCCACCTCACCTTTCGGCATTTCCTCAGATCCTTGCTGATTTAACAAGCTGTTGAAACTAATATCTGCCTTTTTAGGAGCCAGAGGTGGGCAGTTTCTGGTGTACCTGGACAACATTCTGATCATGGATAGATCAGCCCAAGAACCAGTGCAGCCCCTTGCACAGTGATAGGTCTCGTGCAGTTCCTGCGATTCCTTGTAAAAATCCAAACCTTACAGCAGTGTACTGGTCAAAGGGTTGGCTTTGGAAGTAAAAAGTTACGCGCCCTGCCTAAAGTTAGTCTATAAATCTATCTAGTTGGTGATCAAAGAGACAATTCTATTTGGGATCATTAGCGAATTTTAATCAGACAAAAAACAGCCACAACAGTGTATGCTGTTTCTAGGATGTGAAAGCGACTGCAGGACTGCTCCTTTCAGACTTCCCCAGCAGAAGGTAAGACTTGTCACGAAGGAGCTGCAGAGGAATCTGTACCTCTCTGAAATCTCTCTGATGTGCCTGATCAGACCAACGGGGCTTCTCTTCACTACATTTCAGGCTATTTTTTCTGGACCTGCTGCACTACAGGGCCTTCCAGTGGTTGAAAATAATAAGTCTGCACCAACGTTTAAGGTATTCAAGTTGGCCCCATTTTCCATCCATGGAAAAAAAAGAGTGAGAATATTGGATAACTTGCCTAATCACATGGGCCAGCAGCCCCATCTTTGCTTCACCCCCTACTTACACTTACAAACAGATGCAAAGCTGAAGGCGTAGGGAGCCAGATGTGTTATGCCCATAACTGGAGGGCTATGGTCCCTTTGGCATGTCAAGTGTTACAAATGATTATGGACCCTGTTCAAACAAGTGCTTTCAAGAAAATTATCCCAGCGGCTGGTAACACTGTTAATGGACAAAGTCCCAGCAGTTAGGTAGATCAACAAACTCGGGAGGACACAGTCCACATACTTCACAGAACTAGCCAAGAATTTTGGGAATGTCTTTCTACCCTTCTGAATCAAGGTTCAAGCAGAATATCTCCCAGGGAAAATAAATCTGGCAGCAAATTGGAACTCTTATCAGTGGTCTGACATGAGGGATTGTAGACTTAATGTATCCCTGTTTCAGAAACTCCAACTCCAAGGACAATAGGGTACTTTCCAAGGGGATCAGTATGCATTCTGCCTGAACACCCTGCTTCCAGCATTCTTCAGCTGGAAGCCTAATCCCTTTTCCAGGGCCATGTATGGCTTTTTCCAGAAATGCAGCATGGGGATTCCTTATGCATCACCCCCTTCTCCAAAATAGCTCAGATACTACAGCACCCTCAGTTACATGATTAGTTCTGTAACACCATTTTGACCATCCCAGGCCTGGTACCCATCGGCCCTGTAAATAACCCTGGATAAACCCCTTCTTCTCTCTGTTTTCAAGGGTCTTATAACTGGATCCCCTCCTCTACCCACATCCAATGATGCTGGAGATCACCTATCAACTGGTGGCCTGGAGGATATCAGAAACAGGTGGTTCTCCGAGGGCATTTGGCAAGAGGGTCCACTTTCATACATCAATTTTGGGACCCCAGCACTATCAGGGCCAACGATTCTATATTGAAGGCAGGGGAATTCTGGGGTTTACCAAACAACTGGATCTGTTTAAAATGCTTATAGGTCAGCCATTTGTTCCGTATGGGTGGGGGGGGTAGGGGTGGGAGAGAGAATCCACTTGTCTGTTGTCTGTGAAAGGACGTCTGGGTGCAGCAGCCTGTTAAATTGTAGCGAAGGAGCTAAGTACCCCCGCCTCAATCACATTGCCCATCTTGCCTATATGTTGAGAACCAGAGTGTGAGACACGTGCAGTACCAGTGAAAATACTGATACCAAGGAGAATCCTGGAAGCAAGGTTCCCATTGAGAAAACCATACTTGCATATGAGACATTATGATGGCCATTTGAATGACATCCGACTAGAGAATGCAGATATTCAATAAGGCATCAAGAAAGTATGGAAGATAAGTGGCCTCTTGGTATCAAGATGAAGAAACCTATGCTGCAGAACTGATGAAGATGTTAAGTCAGTTTACACGTGTACATATGCTAAGAAACGCAAGCAGACGAAGTATTCTTGAGGCTAGCTAAGTAGTGAATAGAGTGCGGCATGAATAAATATATATATATATATATGAAAGAGTAAAGAATGGATGTTTCCACTACGTGCTATAGCAGAGCTGGGCTAAAGAAGGAAGGCCTCTTTTCCAGTATGTTGCAGTTGGAAAACAAGTGAATTACGAAGTGAATCTCGAAAAAGCGATACTGGATGAGCCAAGAAGCCAAGGTCTTATCAGGCTGGAGTGAACAGACATTAGATACAAATCGTGTGAAAGAACAGAGCTCCTGTTCAGGAGGCATGAACAAAACAAGGAAGACATCAGAGGTCTATTAGATAATAGTATTTTTAATACACGAGAGGCTCGATTTTGTGGTCTTCAGTCACATGGAGGGATGAAGTTGGACGAGCATGATGGTCACACCTACGCACGATACAAAGCGTGGCAAAGCATGTCTTCAATCCCTTGAATTCCCCAGAGCAAAGAACATTCCCAAGGACAAGTTCAAAGCCCTAATTGACAGCAGACCACGAGGTGATGATGTTTGAATATGCTAATTGGTGGGAAGCTATGGTTGAAGACTAGCTCACCAGCACCGGGAAGCCCAGTCTGCGTGCTGCTAACGTAGGTGGAAAAGTACTAACAGAGGTTAGAGTGCCAACCAATGATAGGGGGCCACGTGATTAAGGCTTCTATAGTTTGTGTAGCCAATGGGACGTTGTGTATTTAGTGACGTTCATAGTGACCTGTTTAAGGGGAGGGCTTAGTTGCCCTACCTGATGTTAACAAACTAATCACTTTCTTTCACTGTCTTAGAGTAATATGGATCATATACGAATATGTTCCCTTAGATCCTTTCACAATTGCCACTAGGTCTTTGTAGTTAGCCACGTAGGATGACGCTACTAATATGCTGGTTGACGTCACCTATGACGATTTCTTGCTATAAAAGAATGTTTTTTCTTAGGATGCATTAAGATATCTTACGCTGAGACGTCTGTTGTGCTCCCTGTTTTAGATAATTGATATTAAAACAATTATCCTTTTGCCAACTACCTGAGTCGTTTCGATTATTGATGTTTGAGTAACTTCTGCATCCTCATCCATTTTAAGGGTATTGCTACCTCATCTTAAAGGGCTGGAAGACCCCAGTTCACATGGTAGCAGAGAGAGAATGGTTAGACACCCATCGAGAGAGTAAGCTTTGGGGTCCCAGAAATATCACACAACCCCCTCCATTTGGCTAAAAGGACTCAAAGCTCCCTGTAAATAGCGGTTTTTAGTTTAAAGCAAAGCCTTGCGAGCCAGATTAGACAAGTCCCTTGTTTTCAGGCAGAACCCCCTCCCGGCAAATACAGGAAGCTGAATGCATGGAAAGTTGAAGAGGCTACTGAGGAGGCGTACGATCCTGAGAGTCGGAAGCTGAAAACACAAATGGTGAGTAAAACTGAGTGAGGTGGCAAAAGTGTGATTGGGCAGTGGGTGATGGATGTGATAAGTGGAAAACAAGTAAAGGAGGGAGGCTGGGATAAAGTAACTTGAGAAACGATGAGTATTGAATAATAAGTAATTGACTTGAGGAGAGGCTAAGCAATTAAGAGTCATCATGAGAGAGGCCACGATAGAGGATACGCCCATATTCTCTGTGTTTTAAAGAACACAGAAGAAGTCATACCTAGAGCCCTATTTATGAGTGATGTAGACTACGAACTCAGTAAAAGATGAGTTTAAAGAGGGCAATTTACATCCTATATCGGGGTATTTTTAGGGGCAAGACAGGTCTTAAAGATAAGACTGAGATATATGTGGCCGGTCGAGTATGTCCGTTTGTCTGTTTGTTTTATGTGATTATATATGGTGAAAAAACAATAGAAGAATTGATAAACATGAAAAAGAAAACACGAGAATTATGAAAATTAATTATTGATTTTTTTGGTATTGAACTAATGGTGTTTAGTGACAACATAGAATAAAGTCAAAAACATGATATGGAGGGTTTTGTGCCTGCGATGATTGGTGCACGCTCATATTGTTTTGTTTTTCTGAAACATACTTTTAAATCTGCAAAGAGGAAAGGTAAGTATTGACAGTCAAGAGTGATGTGTCAAAATGGAGGATATTACTCCACTTATGCACCTCTGCAAGCATTTACCCAAGCATACACATAGACTTAAACAGTACAGTGCAGAATGGGTGAAGGGTACAGTAGACAAAATGTTCATGCCATGGCCACAAGGGGGATCACTATTGAAGGTATTTCTGCAGCATATGATGACATATTTGCACGCTGCATATACGGGAAAAAAGTTAGAAAAGCGATTAGCGACCTTAGAGCTCTGAAAGATGTATTAGGAGGAGAGAGAGGAGCCGCCTCCTGTAGATTGGAAACTTAATGTAGGCAAAGAGGGCGGTGAGGAGCCTCCTGATCCACCCGCAACACCTGGAGCAGATGGTGATGGTTAGAAACATGATGAGCTGTACCCATTGAGGGAGCTCAAGGCAGCAACAGGGTATAGTAACCCGGCATATGAGTTGCCTGCGCAAAGCAGCGACGAGGGCCCAGAGAAAAATACTGAGAGAGATGTAATCTCTAAGGTCCTGAGGGACAAGGAGAGACAAGATAAGGAGAGGCGTGATCGACCAAGTACATCCATAGATATAGGACGAGAAATAAAGAGATGGAAAAGAGAAAAAGGTAAGACTGATGAGTTAGCGCTTATACCAAACGAATGGATGGGTGGTCAGATTTTGCTCAAACTTGATGGTAAAAGCATTGAGGACAGAAGGCGAAGAAAATATTGAGATGAGCAAGATAAGAAGGATAAAGAAAGAGAGGAAAGATAGAAAGACGGTAGGACAAAAAGAAAGGATAGACAAAGACAGGAACAGTTGTATCAAGAGAAACAACTGAGAAAGCAGGAAGGAGCAGAGGAGCAGAGAAAATATGGCAACGGACAGATCGAAATCGAAGAATGGGAGAGATTACAAAGGAAAAGAATAGAGGAAGAACAAGAGAAATTAAGAGATAAAAAGAATTCAAAGATGTAGAGATGAAGAAATACGAAGGGCAAACGAGAGAAGAGACATGAAGAGAAAAGAGGAAGAAAGGGTAAGACAAGAAGCAAGAAAGCAAAGAGAATTTGATGATGAGTTAGAACGAAACAGAAGGCAGAGAGCATGCAATATTGATCGTATGGAAAAGGAGGTAATGGATCCTAATCCAGAAGTGTCATGGGAAGATATAGAAGAGTTCTTCCCAACACATGAGCCAATAGCAGGTCCGTCTAGCGCAAATCTAGAGGATGAGTTCGACTCAAGCAGCAGTGGGGATGCAATCGACAAATTCTATCATGATATGAAGACTAAGAAAGTACTGCATGGGAAGGGTAAAAATGATCGACTCGAGAGTACGCAGCTGTACGATAAAGAGGGAGCCTCATGCAGTTTTCAGCCAAATGAGCTGTCTTCTGGACAGAGACGAGGAGGAGAGAAGTCACACGAGTTGGGGACAGGATATGTCAGACGAGGACAGAACAACCTTGCTTGGGGAAGAGGAAGGTGACACACTTGGCCCTGAAGGGTGTTTTTCAATGGATAAGGAAGTAAGATGGTGGAATCTAGACCTACCCAAATCTCGGGCGTCAGAATCATTGACGCGGCTAGATCAACATAAATAGCGATCCCATGGTCAGAGGGGGGACTCGCCACCATATGTGAGCAGGCTAAGGTCACTGCCAGGTAGAAGGCGGAGTGGTACCATTGTCCCTGCTATGGATAGACAGACGATGGGTGACAAATGCGAGTTTGGGATTTCACAGTTTCCTTTGTTAGAAAAGGGAGGAGCGAGGCCACAGTATATGCCTTGGCCACAGATGGATAAGGATAATTTAAGGTGTAAACTTCTGAGTTTAACTTATGGCGCTGGGAAATGGATACATTAATTAGAGAAAATGACAGGAGGAAACACATTAGCTATAGGGGACAGTAAAGGTCTCCTGATTGCTATCTTTGTATGTATGTATGTATTTTATCTTATATAGCGCCGGTAGCCCGCGGGCATCAGGGCGCTCTGAACAAGACAAACACTTACTACCTCATGGCCTCAACGAGCTGAAACAAAAAGGGAACCTAGTACAACTATGAACTCCTGTCTTATCTGAATAAGAGTTTCTTAACCTGTTTCCTGAACACTGAATGGCTGCTTTCGGATCTCAGAAAATCAGGCAGATTGTTCCACAGTTTTGCTGCCAACACCACAAAAGAACTTCCTTGCCCTATCTTCAGTTTGTACTTAGGGATGGTTACAAGGCTCTTACCTGTGGACCACAGATTCTCCTTGGGGAAAGGGCTGATGACGTTTGGTCAAGAGCAGGGTATTCTCGTATTACCATGGTAAACACCACTCATGATGGAGCACTGTCCAATAACTGTAGGGCGGCAGTCTGGAAAGCGCTTAGAGTACTGTATACGGACACATCCAATATGGGAGCTATAATGGCAAAAAAGATGCAGGAAGAGGACGATCCACTTGTTTACATTCAGAATTTCCAAGAGCAGTGGGCCTTCGGGACAGGGGAAGCTTGCGGAAAATCTATACCTCTATTTTATCATATACTCTGCCAAGGGCTGCCAGAACCAGTGCAGAAGCAGCTCAAGAAATTGGTGGGCATGGAAGCGAATACATGGTCAGAAATACAGTTGACCATTGTGCATTATTGCAGGCTTTTGCAAAAGAAGAATCGAAAGAAAGACGATGTTAGGAAAGGTGAAGAGGCAAAGTTAGTGCAGAAAAAACTATCCAAGTACGCCATTGAAGGGGCAATGTTAATTAGTGGAGACGGGTCAGGTTCACAGCAAGCATGCCGCAGGTGAATAACCAGATGCAGTTTGATCAAAATAATAGTGGATTTATACCACGGGGAAAAGGAGGCTTCTGAGGTAGGGGCTTCCAGAATAATCAGGGAAACCTCCAGAATAATCAAAGTGGGTTTCAAAACATGCAGAATGATAATCAAGGCATGCACGAGGGGCAAATTAGAAGGCCTCCGCCTATATGCTGAACATGTGGTATGACAGGGCACTTTTCTCACATGTGTACAAGTCAAGGATTTGTGCAGAATGGCCAGTTCCTAAGAGGGGGGCTATAAACCCGCCTGAATATTCGCAGCAAAGTGGAGATGGGTTTGCTCAGAATCAGACAATGCAACAGACACAAGCACAGAGAGTGCTGCAAGACTTTCAAGCGCAGCAGACAACAATGAATCTGCCACAAGGGCAGTCACAGCAGTCACCTATGCAGATACAGCAGAGCACAAGCACGGGACAATTAATGACTCCTAGAATAGGTGGTGTCACTGTTGATGGAGGAAATCCTTTTACAGGTACGGGGATAAGAATGTACCCACAATAGGACAGCTCAATGGGAGACTTGGTGTGTTCAATACTATCTATAACGCCTAATCCTCAAGAGGAACCAAGGGTTGATGCTAATATAGGAGGCAAATCCTTTTCGTTTTTAGTAGACACGGGTGCAACATGCTCATGTGTACGAGAGGGGAAATTTTCAATGTCTGGAAATGCCATGAATGCTCAAGGTTTCACAGGAGCTACAAGCAGAGTTCCTTTTACTGACACATTGCCAGTCTCTATAGGAGAGTGTGACATGTCTGTGCCATTATTGTATTCGAGGCAGACACCTGTCAATATATTAGGTCGAGATTTAATGACCAAGTTGAACATGACGATTTTGTTCACTGATGAAGGCATAGTGTGTTCAATACCAGGAATGCATTATTTGAACATGAGTGAATATATTATGACATTTGCAGGACAAGTGGTCATACGAGGAGTGCCATTAGAACCAGACGTTTTTCACTATGGGGTACGCATTCTGTTAACATGGCTGCCAGGTTTAGTGGGTAAAACTGTGAGAATACCTGATGAATTTTTGTTCAGGCCAAAGATACCTATGGATGAAGAGGAAGAACAAATCTTTTTTTTGCAATTACATGCAGCCATGGTGCGAGGAGACATGGCTTTGCTTGATGGGAATGATCATGAGGGTAGACGATGGTGCACAGTGATTGCCATTGGGGAAGGTTATAGATTGACTGATGTCACTGATGAGGATATGTTTGGAGACCATCCAACAGACAAAGCAATATTTGAGATGAGTTTCACTTATTGGGTGAGAGCAATTAAACATGAAGTTCCTCAGAAAATGATGTTAGCACGGAAGCGCCCCGGGTATTTTGATGATGACATGGTGAAAGTGCCAGTCTCGTTATGGAGAAAAGGCCCCTATGACATAGGCCTATTGAAGGGGGCTGGAGAATTGAAGATTAAATTGAACCCAGGAGCAATTTTATCTTGAGCACCACAGTATCCTATGTCTCGTGAGGCAGATGAAGGTATTTTTAAGACGATATCTACAATGATGGAACAGGGCGTCTTAGTGACATCAGAGTCACTGTGTAATACCGCAATTTATCAGGTTAAAAAAGGGAAAGGAGGGTTGTGGCGTTCAATTCAAGATATGACACCGATAAACCAGATTTTAGAAGCTGAGTTCCCTCTAGTTCCTAATCCAGTGACAATCTTATGTAATATACCTGTTAATGGACGATATTTCACTGTGATTGACTTGAAAAATTCATTTTTCTCAATCCAATTGCATAAAGACTCGCAAGATCTGACGTCATTTACGTTCAGACAGACTCACCTGAAAAACACTCATTTACCTCAGGGGTACTGTGAGTCTCCATCCATTTTTAATAGGGTCCTACAGATGGACTTAAGCAATGTTGATTTAGAAAGTGTTGTGTTGCAGTATGTGGATGACATATTGGTTTGTAGCACCTCATCGGAAGAGTGCAAACGTGATTCAATCCAGGTAATGATTATTCTTGCAGACAAAGGATATAAAGTAGACAAGGAGAAGTTGCGGTACTGTCAAGAAGAAGGGCTGTACATAGGCCAGTTAATTTCATATGACGGAAAGAAGGTTACTCCTGAGAGGGCTGAGGCTATTTTGAAAACAGTAAAGCCACTCATGAAAAGCACATGCAGAGATTTTTGGCACTGTGTAACTATGTGAACATGGGTCTTTGATTACAGTTCATACATAAGGCCCTTGTTACAAGCTCTGAAAAAAGCAAAAGTGAATCAGGAAAAATTGTTTGGACTGAGGAAATAGAAGAAGGGTTCGACGAGTTGAAAAAGGTAATTTGTACGGCACTAGTTTTAAAGATTCCCAATTTTGCCAAGGAATTATTTTTATTTTCGCACACAAATGGCACTGTTATGACAGCTGTGCTCATGCAGAGAACCACATTGGGGTACAAGCCCTATGCATATTAAAGTGGGATTCTAGACCCAGTAATGGGAGGTCATTTCCCTTGCGAACAGTCGTTGGTAGCAGCCGCGTTCGCCATTGAGAAGGCTACTAGCACAGTGATGGGGTGTTCCATGACGTTATTTGTTGAGCATGCATTATTTGCTATTTTGGAGAAACCTAAAGGCATGTTGACATCTCAAAGGACTTCTGCCTACAAGGTAGTCATATCAAATCTGGTGATTAAAATAGCCAATGCAGAATAGTGAATCCTGCCATATTTGTAGCAGAACCACTGGTAGAGGACAAGCATGCACATGATTGTTCGAATTATGAAGAATTCTATGACGAACTCCCGAGGGTGAAGGAAAATGCGCTGGCAGCTGGACAAATTATTTTTATTGGCGGTTCTTCGAGAATCGATCACAATGATAGACAGAGATATACAGGTTCCGCTGTGGTGAAGCACACAGCCAATGGAGAGTGTGAAGTACTGATAAGGGCACGACTGCCGTCTCACTTTTCGGCACAAGCTGCAGAATTATTGGTGCTGATTATCACTCTCAAGAGACATGCAGACCAGGAAGTAACAGTGTACAGTGACTCCGCCTATGTGATGTCGACAGCACATGCAGCTGGCACGTTGGAAAAGCAGGGGATACCTCCAAGTGGACGGTATTCCAGTACAGCACACAGCCTTATTGGACAGGCTTATTAGAGCACTACAACTCCCAGTAGCCATTGCAGTCATTAAGTATGCAGCTCACACTAAAAGGGCAGACTTTATCTCATGTGGAAATCAAAAAGCAGATGAGGAAGCAAGGCAAATTGCATGTTTAGAAGTTATCATGTCATTTGACATGCCTGATGTGAATGAAAGCATGGTGGTGATGATGAGTGCGTCTGAATGTTATAATAACTTGTCTAGGACTCAGCTAGCAGAGATCGAAGGGGAAGCACCGCAAGACAGAAAAAGACTTGTGGATGCGGAGAGGGTGTTCTTTAAACCCCCTGAAGCATTGTGGCGATAAGACAGCACTGGTAAACTGGTGAAGCCTGTAGCCTTATGAAGGGTGACGTTGGAACAGCTACACTAACCTGCGCACATTACGAGAGAGAGCCTCACCGCAACTATTGCAGAGGATTGTTTAGTTCCAAAAATAGTAGAACACATTGAATTTTATGTAGTGAATTGTATCGTAAGTCAAAGGTTTACTGCTGGGCACACATTGCGCACAATTAGAGGAATTATTCCGAGACCTAATGGTCCCTTTCAGCATTTACATATCGACTATGTCGACATGCTGCAAGTATGTAATGGATATAAATATATGATAGTGGTATTGTGTCCCTTTTCAAGATGGATTGAAGCTGAATCATGTACACATACAGATGCCACCTGTACAGCTACATTTTTAGTATGAGAAGTGTTTCCTAGATGGGGAATATGTGAAGAATTGAGATCAGATAATGGCTCTCATTTTGTTAACAAAGTCTTTGAGCAAATAGGCTTGTTGCTTAGCATAAAGCATAGGTTTTCATCAACGTATCACCCGCAAGCAAACTGTATCTGTGAGAGACTCAACGGCTTGCTTAAAGAGAGAATAGCCAAATCAAAACTTACCCCGAAGAAAGGATGGTTGCATTGTCTACCACTGGCATTGTATGCATAGAGAAACCAGCCAGGTTCAGACAACCATCTTACCCCCCACGAGTTATGACAGGGAGGAGAATGAGGACACCTCCCACACCTCCGTCTAGAAGTACAAGTGAAGCCCAGCCGACAGCGGAATTGTTAGGAAAGGAGCTACGTGATTATCTTACATGCATGACCTCCAGTATCTCTGTCATTTCAGATCAGCGGAAGGGGGTGTGGGGCAACTCGAATAGCAGAAGGAGATGTTACAGCAAACGGAGTTAAAGAGTTACTTCTTCCCAAACCTTTACCCAAATATGCAGTCCTAATCCACAACTTCACTAGAAGGTGGCACGAGCCGTGTTTCAACGGCCCCTTCATAGTGGAGGACGTTACACCATCTGCAGTCAAGGTACAAGACTGACGTGCTTGGATATTTCTTGGAGACGTGAAGATCTATGCTGAAGAACCCCCTTCACCTCCACCCCATTGGAAGTAAGCATCGGGGAAGAACCCCAGCACATGCAGACCAGGTCTATGAAGAGGAAGAAGGACGCAGAAGCTGTTGAATAAAAACAAAGAGTACATTGGACTGTGGCTTATTTTGGGACACTCTTTTCAGTCACTAAAGGAGTAAGGGAAGCTATTTGTTCTTGAGCCACAGGAAATTGTTAAACATTGGACTGAGGCATGCTTACGCCTTGATTGAAAAAACAAAGATATGCCAGATCTGGAGCTCCTTTTTTAACAACTGGAAGAGGGAGCAGTTCCCCGATTCCTTTCTTACTGCTGAATTTCTGTTTGGAGTGGCCCATTGTGATGCCCAATGACAACATTTCACAAATCATTCTTGCAGTTTTCCTGTATATTTTGCGTGCATACCCTGCGCTTGTGGGGAGAACGACTAGCGTTCATCTGTTCTTGCAAGATCCTAAGAATAGTCCAATTGTGAGGAGATTGCTTACAGCTATCATTCAGCAAATTCTTCAGCTTCTTGAGTTCAGTGGGGAAAACGCAAATGCCCCTATCACCAGAGAATGTGCATAGACTGGTCAGTTTGGTGTTTTACTATCTGATTGAAGAATGTCCGCATCTTGTTGGGAGACAAACTGATGTCAGAACCTTCCTGAGTGACCCGAGGAACAATGCAGCGCTCAATGAAATACTGAGAGACATCATAATACAAGTGAATGGGTACACAGAAAGAACATTGAGAACTCAATGAGACATTCGAGGGAGAAGATCCAAAAGTCTACTGATTAAGGAACTTTGTTTCATGCTGAAGGAGAAGCTTCATGCCATCTGGTAACAGGTCAATTCATGGCCTTCACTGGGAACTTTTCTTCATCATCGTATTGTCACGACCCACACTCTGAAGACCCCCTGACCAACCTATGGGCCAGGGAGAGTCTTGATTCCAGCCCCCGCTAAACCCAAGAAATTGCAGCATAGGCCTTCTTGGGGCCAGGCTCATGTTTTAATATGGACTTGTGCTTAGGAACTACTTTTCATTGATGCCACTCATGTGGAGGCATCCTCATAACCTGGCTCTTTGAAACCAGGCTTTCAGTGTAGTGTTTTTGGGTGTGGTACCATGGGGACTATTTTACCTGGACTTCTTTCTTGAAGCTATTTAAACCACACCCGAATAGACTGACACGCTTCGTGTTAGTTTGCATTACTGCAACGTAACGTTCACTGTGTTCAGCTTCAGCCACGAACCTCGTAAGGACAGCACCTGCAAAGGAAAGGAGAAGACATTGTGAGAAAAAGGCAGCAGCTTACCTGAACTTCATCACCAGCGGTCTGCAGCTCTTCCGACCATCATCCTGGAAACAGCGCTCCTCCGGATCGACGGACCCGAAAAAGAGAAGAAACAAAGGCATTAGACATTGTACAATTAACGAACTGTGCCGAAAGGCTTACCTCGCCGGCCGCTCCTCAATCAGCATCACGACGGAAATTCCATACTCGGGCCGAGTACCGCGACCTGTGGAGAGGAAAAGATAACAGGTTAGCAAAGGCAAGGCTTCTTAAGCACAGTGCATAGCGCCTACTCACCGCATCAAGGCGCTCCAAAAACACCCATACTTACCGGCGAAACACAGATTCCGCCTTGCCACATATTGGACTTCCACGTACCTAGGAAGAAAAAGACATTGTTTAAAAGGCATGCAAGAACAGTAATATTCACCGCAATAAGACCTACCTGAAAGACTCAAGACGGGCTGGCATCAGTGAAGCAACTCGATCGCCATTGCCCACCTAGTTCAACGCGCCCCTGCCAAGACAGCAGGACAGAGAACTTGCCAACATCTAAAGCAAGGTGAGGAGAACTCCAGAAGTGTCACAGACCTACAGGGTGGTGGGAGGCTGTTTACCCCGGTTGCCCAGTCCTGAACATAGCTTACCTGTATTCCAGGCAGAACTCTTCCGCTGGTCGCATCTGGGCATCGCAAGGAGGGACATCTGAACCCCAACTGCTGGGTGGTGCCCCCTTGGAACCAGTTGAGCGTAACATGTATAGCCAGCTATAGCTGATGGAGAGGAACTTTTGGAGCTCACTCAGCAGCTTCCAGAAGTAGTGCATGATGTTGACCGATTAAAGATTTGTTTTTCCTTCCTTAAAAGTAACATGGATGCCATCAATTGCAACTTTGTCATGGCAGATCACGATAGACCTCCACGTTGTGCAAAAAGCTATTGCTGCAAGTGGTCCCGAGTGTCATTTATTCTTACATTTTGTTCATAGTGATACTGCTCTCATTTACAGTATGCACTGCTTACTACATAGACGCAAGTGGAGCAAAGATTCCTGTGTATCCTCCTATACAAGAGAAGAGTACAGATGTGGCAACTACTAGGCAGCCTAGGCCTTATGTAATCATCCCTATTCCAGTAGATGTTGTAAAATTGCCTGGGTCTATGACAAATGTCACTAGACATATTTCGTTAGAAAAAAGTGTTGTGGAGATTTCTCTTGAGCACCAGAAAGAGGTTTGAAAGGAGAGACAAAGGAAGAGATTGTCTAGGAGTGAACCTACACAGATAGCACATTTAAAACCACCCAGTCCACTGACAGATGTTCCTATGATTGGTCCGATAAGGAAGAGTTATGCTGACATGTTTCATGAGATAATTATAGAGGCTCATAAGAAAAGAATGAAATCTAAGAGAAATGTTAGGGAGGATGATCATAAGCTAAATCATTACCTGGACAGTACAGCACACTTGGGGAATAACATATGATATCAGCATATGAAAGAAGTGGGAAGGAGAACCTCGAAGGAGGAATGCTTTGTATGTGCACTTCTGCTTTATAGCATGGGGAAGTCTAAGATCTTCATAGCTATTGAAGCATACGTCCAGACAGCACATTGTCTTTCCCACATAGCATTCTGTCGAACAAGAGGCCAGTTCATGGGCTGAGATGCCTATCTCAAATGGGCAACTGAATGGACAGATACAGATGAAGATGACTATGTCCAAGATGCAAAGACAATTTCAGACTTGCTGTGCCGTGAAGAGTATTAGGGCCTCTGTCCCCAAGTTCCTCACAGAGAGATATAAAAACACTCTCTGTGCGAGCCTTGAAGCCACGGGTGTTGGTGTTGTTGCACAGGAACCAGGCGCCGCCGAAGACCCCAAGGCTGTGGGAAGGAAGCCAAGTATTAGCACAAACAGGCACAGTATTTGATCTAACAGGCAAATCCAAATACCAAAAAGGTGCTTACCTAAACCCGATAAGGAGGGGCCAGAATCGGGAGTTGTGGTGCAAGGGGCGCACAAAACAGTCCCTGAAGCCTGGCACCCGATTGTAGTACCGGCTGCAAACACCTGGATGATTTGTGGCACTTGGTAGGACGTGAAACACTTGAACGTGACTGTAACAATTCAGGCAAAAACGAAGGCAGGTCCAAAAACAGTCCTAGGTTCAAATTTGGATAGACATGATAGGGTTGACAAACCAGGGAGTAGTTCAGAGGCAGTCCAGAGTTAATTATCCAAAGGTAAGAAATCTGTGTATCCGTGCAGATCAAAGTAGCAATACCAAGGAGTGAGAGATAGCAATCCGTGAGCCGAGGTCGAGTAACGTGAATCTTGAATCCTGAGTCAAGACGCTGAACAGTTTCGCGTGAGAAACAGCTGTGAAGCAACAAGCATTTCGAATTGACTGGCTTTTATGCACGGCTCCCGATCACGTGAGCGGATGACAAAGCACGTGATCAGGAAAGCGTCCCGTAACCAGGAAGTGAGTGCGATCGGCTGCTCCTGCCCAATCGCAACCTCCAGGGAAGCTGCCAATGTTAACGAGGAACCCAATGAGGGTGGCTGCAGCCTCTGTTCTGAAACAAGGAGCGCTTACGCTTCCCTCGCACCACAGGTAACCTAGGACCCTTAACTGGGAGTGCCCCGGAAAGCTTAGCACTACTGCTTGTCGGGGAGTAACCGGGAGTGGGGGTGCTGATATCCCCATCTGTATTGTTCTGGATATTGGGCATGATGGGGTGCATGATGTTATTCCTCCCGCGCATGACAGACAAGGCTAAGAGATCATACGAAGAATCACATGATCAG
This sequence comes from Ambystoma mexicanum, assembly GCF_040938575.1. Lineage (NCBI taxonomy): Eukaryota > Metazoa > Chordata > Amphibia > Caudata > Ambystomatidae > Ambystoma > Ambystoma mexicanum. Next base: position 432,161,281 of record NC_090929.1, read on the forward strand.
ATATGAAAAGGCTGGAGTTAAAGGAGCTGGAATCAGATGGGAAGTAAACAAAAGACTTGAGAGTCCAGGAAAATCTGCAGAAGAAATCTGAATTTGGAAGAACAGAGGCCAGATGCAGATTTGGAGATCGGTGTTATCACCAGATGGCTGGGAAGAATGAGTGATTATCTGCAGAGCCTGGATGGTAGTTGATCATCCTGAATTAACTATTTGAAATGCAAGCCATTATGGCCGAAACTTGCTAAACTACTGACCTGGGTCGAAGACAGAGGAGGACCCTTGCAGATAGTGCCTTTGGAGAGTGCAAAGCTGTGCTTCAGTAATAATGGCACAATAAAAACTGGAGGGAATCAGATCTGTAGCCGCATCTTTGAGGCATCAGGAATGAACATTGGAACAGCAGTGATCATGGATCACTATTGGGCATGTGGATCCAGAGCATACATGAGGTTACCCAAAGATTGGGGAGGATTATGCACACTGGTGAATGTTCATGTTCCAGCACTGGTGATTCCTAAAAGTGATTTAAACCTTGACAGTTTCCCGAAAGCAGATGCTCACCTGAGGAAGAAGAGATCTGTGGAACTGATTAATTGAATGAAGAGGGGGAACTATTTCTTTGCCAATTCAATAGAAGCCTTTGACTCCATCCAGTATGAACATAGACTGTTCAGCCAGACTTTGCCAGTATTTACGTTAATCTTCATGCCAAGAATCCAGGTTGGAGCAAATACCAAATGGCTACAGATTTCCAGATGGGAATTGCTGCAGATGATCAGCACAACCATAAAGGTATTCAATTCTATCAAAGAGGGGAAAAGAGCCATACGACTGATGACTCTTCAGAACAGATACATCCTGGACATGTTCACAGCTATGGATGGAGGTGTTTGTGCAAAAATTGGAGAATCATGTTGCACATTCATACCTTCTCATGATGATGAGAATGGAACCTTGACAGAGGCCATACAGATACTAACAATGTTACACATCCAGATGATAGATGAAGTGGAAGACATTGCTGATGACAGCTAGTTTGGAGCATTCTTTTCTTGGGTTCCACAATGGATGGCAGATATGTTCAAATTCTTTGGAGCCCTGATCGTGTTGGTGTTGCCTGGGTTCTGTGTGATCAAGATAATAATCACACAATGCAAGAAGACAGCAAAGAAAGTCATAGGGATGAAAATCATGATCAATGTCGAGTCAGGATGGAAAGCCAGAGACTTGACAGATGAAGAAATAAGAGACATTGTGAAGGCCAGTATCCATGCACCTGAGGGGACGAAGTTCTTGCATCTAAAGAATCATAAGAAGTATGTGGGAAGATTGTTCTATTGCAGTTCAAGTGGACAGTGCATGCTCATGACTTGGAACAATGATGAGCATGTAAAATCAGCTGGATGCCTGAAGGGAGTAATAAAGGTATGGATCCCAAAGAAGCATTTCTGCAGACAAGGATGTCTAGGTGTGAAGGATAATGGGAGAGTGGTCAATGAATCACCCAGAGGAGGGAGTGTAGAGAAGGAGTTAAGTACCCCCACCTCAATCATGTTGCCTATCTTGCTTATATGTTGGGAACCAGTGTGAGGCACGTGCAGTACCAGTGAATATACCGATACCAAGGAGAATCCTGGAAGCCAGGTTCCCATTGAGAAAACCATACCTGCATATGAGACAGTATGATGGCCATTTGAATGTAATCCCGGAAGAAGTAGAGCAAATGAACGGCCAAGATGAATGGTGACATCACACAGAGCTAAGCTGACATACATAGAAGAGATGCAGAGACTAGAGAATACAGATATTCCATAAATTATCAAGAAAGTATCGAAGATAAGTGGCATCTTGGGATCAAGATGAAGAAACCTATGCTACAGAACTGATGAAGATGTTAAGTCAGTTTACACATGTACATATGCCAAGAAACTCAAGCAGACAAAGTATTCTTGAGGCTAGCTAAGTAGTGATTAGAGTGCGGCATGCACCAACATATACATATATATATATGAAAGAGCAAAGAATGGATGTTTCCACTACGTGTTATAGCAGAGCTGGGCTAAAGAAGGAAGGCCTCTTTTCCAGTATGTTGCAGTTGGAAAACAAGTGAATTACGAAGTGAATCTCGGAAAGGCGATACTGGATGAGCCAAGAAGCCAAGGTCTTATCAGGTTGGAGTGAGCAGACACTGGATACAAATTGTGTGAAAGAACAGAACTCCTGTTCAGGAGGCATGAACAAAACAAGAAAGACGTCAGAGGTCTATTAGAAAATAGTATTTATCATACACGAGAGGCTCGATTTTGTGGTCTTCAGTCACGTGGAGGGATGAAGTTGGACGAGCATGATAGTCACACTTACGCACGAGGGCAGAGCGTGCCTTCGCTCCCCTGAATTCTCCAAAGCAAAGAATACTCCCAAGGACAAGTTCAAAGCCCTAATTGACAGCAGACCATGGAGGTGATGATGGATGAATATGCTAATTGGTGGGAAGCTATGGTTGAAGACTAGCTCACCAGCACCTGCAAGCCCAGTCTGCGTGCTGCGAACGTAGGTGGAAAAGTACTGACAGAGGTTAGAGTGCCAACCAATGATAGGGGGCCACATGATTAAGGGTTCTATAGTTTGTGTAGCCAATGGTACGTCATGTATTTAGTGACGTTCATTGTGACCTGTTTAAGGGGAGGGCTTAGTTGCCCCACCTGATGTTAAGAAACAAATCACTTTCTTTCACTGTCTTAGACTAGTATGGATCATATACTTACATGTTCCCTTAGATCCTATCGCACTTGCCACTAGGTTTTTGTAGTTTGCCACGTAGGATGGCGTTAGTAATACGCAGGTTGATGTCATCTATGACGATTTCTTGCTATATAAATGGTTTTTCTTAAGATGCATTGAGAGATCTTATGCTGAGACGTCCGTTGATGTCCGTTGTACTCCCTGTTTTAGACAATTGATATTAAAACAGTTATCCTTTTGCCAACTACCTGATATGATATGATATGGCATTTATAATGTGCTTATACACAAGTGTTTCAAGGCGCGATGAGGCAAGGGTGGGGAACAAAGGGAGGAAGCACATCGATCCTACTAGGCCAGGTGTCATTTAGATTGCGTTAGTGCGTGGGAAGGTGGTAGGGACAGTGCAGTACATGGTAACAGTAAGTAAGTGATGGCCAGCAGGTGACAAGTGCAAGGGTAAGTGCAGACGTCAGGTGTCAAGGGCTGGTAGGGGGACTGTAGGGATAGAGAACAGTCGTTTTGATTATTGATGTTTGAGTAACTTCTGCATCCCCATCCTCCATCCGAAGGGTATTGCTACCTCATGTTAAAGAGCTGGAAGACCCTAGTTCAAAATCTAAGTATTCTTTTCCACATTCTGGGGTGTGTGCTCAGTCCTGTATCTGGTTAGGAATTTTCTTGATAACTTTGATATTTCTTTACAAGTCCTATACGTGATGTTCACAGGCTTGGTATAAAACAAATATGGCTCTTCTTGCTTCCATTTCTGCTTAAGGGCGTCTCAGAGTGATTTTGACAGGTTGCTTTGAAAAGAGAACTGTGTTCATGACATGGGTACTGATGAAGAACCTAACACGGAATGATTGTTCCCAGACACTAGAATTGGGAATAAGGGAACTGTAGTTGTTATGATATTTGTGTTTAACATTAATCTTTTCTTTCTTCCTGTAGAATAAATAGAAAATGGTTGTGCACAGCATTCACCTCTGTGTCTATAATGGAATCCCAGCTCTACATCATATGCTAGTAGGAATGATTCACATTCTGGGTATTGTGAAGGCAGCATGAGTCAGACATAGTCAACAGGTTCAAGTTTGTTAACAAATCTTTTATTAAATCTTTTATTAAATGTAAAAGGCAGGGTGGAGCAATGCCTATCTTTCCCTATTCTAAGGTGGGATTTCCCTACCTAAAGAAAACTAGGGATAGTCTGCGTGAGGCAGTCCAACTAAAATGTCTGTCTGTGTCCACAACCTACACTTGCCCTCACAACAAATTGGATTTAATGTGCATGGATGTCAGCATCAAAATGAATTGTGTTCAAAATAAAGTTCGGAGCTTCATCCAGCTCTTGGCTTGTAATCAGCTTTTTCTTTCCCCAAGTTCAAAGTAGTTCATGCAAAACAGGGGTTCCCTTCCCCAAGAGTTCAAATCTTCCAGCTTTTAACAAACAACACAATTCCTTGGGACACTTCCCAGCTCTTTTGAAATCAATACTTTTCATTGGCTTACACAGATAGTTCTATTTCTTAATGCTCAAATCACATAAGCGGCTGATGCAAAATACAAGCTTCTTCATGGATGCTTTCCTTGGCTTCTCCATACGGGGGGCACTGGTCTAGGCGCAGTTGTTGGACCACACGGTCCACCCATTACAGGCCACTCAACTGATGCCCCTTCTTGACTGCATTCCTTCGACAGTGAAGCTCGGTTCTTTGATCAGTGTCGAATTCTGCTAACACTGTTCCATGGCTTGCTGGACCACCATGCACTTTGCTGCCCTTGTTCTTTATTCCTCTGGCTCTTGTCAAAACAGGTTTCCTCTTAACCTGCAGTTTCTTGAACTCTTGTAGCTGTGCCCAATACTTACTTTCTCATCTTATACCCTTCTTGGTATTCTCTTGACCTTTGCTCCTGCTTGGGTCTCAAACAACACATTCCGTGGTAGCTGCCACACATACCTTTCTATCACTCCACTCACTAGTGCTCACAACTTGATTTTGCTATGGGTGGCATTCAAAAGTGCTTTTAATGTCTTTCAGTTCATTTGGTATTCAAAAGTACTTGATTCGGCATTCATAATTGCTTGCAATAACTTCCAGTTTGTTCAGTATTCACAAGTACTTGTTTTGGCATTCACAATTGCCTTTCTTACATTCCACGTTTAAAAGTTTCATTAATATATTGCACATATGGACAAAACCCACCCTCTTGCCGTGTCTGGGCCCGCTTTCCCAGGCTGACTCACTGGATGTCTTTCACAGCACTTCGGCAAGGTCCCAGGCAGCCACCGTCTTGCTTTCCCTCTGGGTGTCTCACTGTAGCAATGCAGCAGCATTCTTTGGCTTCACTCCCGCAGCTGGCGTGCTGTCAGCGTGTTTGGCCTCGCTGTGAGTCCTCCAGTCGGTGACTGCCCCATCCTCGCAGTTCACCCCGGACCTCTAGCCTCCAGCAGCCTTGCTTTCCGCTGCTTTCCCTCTGCACCCAGTCTTGGTTCTCCAGCCATTCTCATGCCACAGCGCTCTCTCTCCACTCCGGTTAAGGAAGTTGCTTTGCCTTCTCCGCCTTCCTCTCCTGCTACCCAGCTGATCTCCATTAAACTCTTTAAATATCCCGTGATGAGGCTTGTGATCATTGGAGCTAGTGCGCTCACCTTGAAACAAGTCACATGTAGTCTTCATTAACTCTGAACTCTTCATTGCCCCAGTATGAAAATGGTGTTTGAGGAAGTTTGTTTTAATAAAGGAAGTGTGAATAACTCTGTGTTGTCTCCTCCTCGTCCCAGTGTTGAGGTGGTGTTCGTGGTGGACCTTTTGGGGGAGAAGAGGGAAAGGGCTGACAGTAGTCTACAGAGGGAATGGGGGATACCATGTCTCACCTAAGAAGGTCCTCTCCCCAAGTTCCCTCCACCCAGATGATCCTCCCTCGCATGTCCACCCCCAGGGTCAGGATCCGAAAGGGATGGCCTTTCTCTAGCCACCTGAAGGGAGGATCCACGGGGAAAAGAAGTGAGGACGCCCTCGGGTTCCTCACATACCCTTCCCCTATGCAGGTTGGACCTCAGTATTTCACATGGAAACCGGGAAAGTAAGTCGACGTTTGCTTGATTTCAACCATTCCGGTGTTCCACTGTGAAATAATATGGCTGAAGCTCCAAGAACCACTGCATAACTCTCGGGTTTGATTCATTTTCGTTGACTGATCCACACCAAAGGAGAATGATTGGTAGTTAATCTAAATTTGCAATCCATTAGGTAGTATTTGGGATTGAGTATGGCCCACTTGATTGCCAGGGCCTCAAGCTCAATAACTGAATAATGTTTTTCCCTGGGAAATATCTTCCTACTGAAGTAAACTAGGGGGTGTTCTAGTCCATCATGATCTTGAGCAAGAACTACTCCGAGTCCCATTAAAGAGGCATCTGTTTGTAGAACTAACTTTTTAGAGAAGTCAGCTACCTTTAACATGGGGCTCTGACAAAGGGTCTGCTTTAATGTGGCATAACAGATTTAATCTTTTTCATTCCACCTGACCATTTGGGGCTCAGCGTTTTTCAGTTCATCTGTGATTCTTGCAGTTTTAAGAGAAGTTTGGAATAAATCGGTGGTAGTAGCCGATCAATCCCAAAAAGGCTCTAAGATCATTCTTGGTCTTTGGTGGGGGGTATCAAGGGCAGCCTTAACCTTGTCCTGCTGGGGCTGTACAGTGCCATTTCCCACATACAATCCCAGATATTTGGCTGTAGATTGAGCCAATTTACATTTTCTTGGGTTAGCTGTTAAGCCTGCCTTTCTCAACACTTGCATGACTGTGTAAAGGTGATGCAAATGATGTTCCCACGTTTTACTGTGTATCACAATATCATCTATATAGGCCCCTCAGAATTCAGAGTAGGGTTGTAAGATCTTATCCATTAGTCTCTGAATTGTTGTGGTGGCCCAATATAGACCAAAGTGTAGTACTTTAAAGTGGAACAGATCGATAGGTGTTGCAAAGGCAGTTTTTTCTTAGCCAGGATCATATGACATATTCTGCCAATAGCCTTTCGTGAGGTCTATGGTAGAGAGATAGAACGCATTACCCAGCCGGTCAATAAGGTCATCAATATGTGGCATTGGGTAAGCGTTGAAGGCAGATATGGCATTAACTTTCCTAAAGTCGATACAAAATGTCCAACTCCCATTAGGTTTTGCCACCAACACGATGGGGGAAGAGCAGGGGCTAGCAGATGGTTCAACAATATTAGCCTCAAGCATCTGCTTGACTTCCTGGATGATGGTTTCTTTTCAGCACTCAGGTAATCTGTATGGATTTAAGCGTACCACTTTGCCCTGTGGAGTGCGGATGTGATGATAGATATCCTTCACCTTTCCTAGTTCCTCTCTAAATACATCAGTAAATTGCATTATGAGGTCATATAAATCTTGCTTCTGGTTATTGCTAGGTTCAGGTGGAATCAGAACTGTGTTATCAGAATCCTCAGTTAACAAACAGGACAAAATGGTGGTATTAGACTCTCAAGCATTTTCCCTCCATTCCTTTAAAAGGTTAATGTGGTAAACTTGTGTTTTTAGGCGGCAATCAGGTTGTGCAATTTTGTAGTTACAGAGTTCTGTCTGTTCTAACACCTCATATGGTCCATGCGCCTTAGATATTAGTTTGTTCTCAGAAGTGGGAAACAATACTAATACCTTTTGGCCTACTGAGAAAGATCTTAAAGAGACTTCTCCATCATAGGCGGCTTTCTGTTGTTCCTGCGCTTTGGCCATATGGGTTTGTACCAAAGACCTAACTACCGTCATGTGTTCTTTAAATCGGTTTGCAGCTTGGGAGAGTGGGATTGGGGCTTCCTCCCTTTCTTCCCAAGTTTCTCTCAACAAAAATATGATATCTCGAGGCTCCCATCCATAGTGTAATTCGAACTGGGAGAATACTGTAGAAGCCTGGGGGCTCTTCCTAACAGCAAATAAAGTCAATTGAATCATTTAATCTCAGTTTCTGCCAACCTGTTCCACCAACTACCGCAATATGGTTTTCAAGGTCTTATTAAACCTTTCTACAAGGTCATCTGTCTGTGGGTGATATATGGAGGTACTTAAAGTGGTAATATGCAACAATTGTTTTACGTACCCCATGAGTCTGCTCATAAATGTAGAGCCATGATCTGTCAGCATTTCCTTTCGAAACCCTACATGAAAAGAAAGGGAGTAGGTGTTTCAAGATCTGCCGGGTGGTATTGACTCTCAAGGGAAAGGCTTCTGGATATACAGTGGCATAATCCACTATTACCAAGATGTACTTGTTCCCTAATTCTGATGTTTCCAGGGGGCGTACAATGTCCACACCAATTCTTGAGAATGGAATTTCAATGATTCGCAGTGGCTGTAAGGGGACTGTTGGTGGTATATGGGTACTGTTCTTTTGGCAAATTGCGCACGACTGGATGAAGTTTTTAATGTCAGCATGAATTTCTGACCAGAAGAGCTTATGGATGATTTGGGCCTGCCTCTTCATCTGTCCTAGATGACCTCCGGTCAAATGGGAATTAACTATTTCCAGGACTACTTGCTTATGACTTTTAAGGACAACTAATTGGGTTTTTACTAGGCCATCTGAAGTAGTGTCTCCCCGGTATGTAAACCCATGTCTCAAAAAGAAAAATGGCCCTCCATTCTGACAGCCCTCTTGCCCAGGTGTAATTTTAAGAAGGCTTCAGCCAACAATGGGCCGTTCCTTTAGGCAAAGGCTAGGTCGGGAAGAGTTTGTTTCTTCCCCTCTGACCTTTCTGGGTTTGGGGTCTTGAGGGGCATCATGTGTGTCATCCACTGCCCTGAAGCCTCAGGTACCTTCATCTATGACCTCCTTCCTGGCCTCTTCCTTTATCCTAGGGAACACTGCTCTCTCGAGCACCCCATGTACAATTTCATCCCCCTGATGGATTTGAAAGGGATCTTTTGCATGATTCTGTAATAACACTTTGATGCCACCTCTGAAGTCGGGATCTATAATCCGAGCTAGCACATCAATTCCAAACCTCCATGCTACTCATGAGTCAGTCTGATGAAGGTATCAGGGGGTGGAATCAAAATACAATCAGTGGGTATTAGTCTTCTTTCACCTGGGGGAATGATATTGTCCCTACTACTGTAAATATCAAACCCAATAGAGCCCTTAGTGACTACTGAGGGGTGTGATGTTCTGGGAACTACCTTTTCACATTTTAGGGTTCCCCATATTGTATCAGTTGAGCCACATCCTACTCCTGATACCATTTGTGAAGGCATTATGAGTCAGACACAGACAAAAGGTTCAGTTATGTTAACAAATATTTTATTAACTTTAAAAGGCACGGTGGAGTAATGCCTATATTTCCCTATTCTAAGGTGGGATTTCCCTATCTAAAGAAAACTAAGGATAGCCTGCGTCAGGAAGTCCAACTAAAATGTCTGTTTCCAAAACCTATAATTGCCCTCACAACTAATTGTATTCAATGTGTAGGGATGTGAGCATAAAAAACGAATAGTGTTCAAAATAAAGTTCTGAGCTTCTTCCAGCTCTTGGCGGCTTGTAACAATCACCCTCTTCCCCAAGTTCAAAGTAGTTCATATAACAGAGGACTTCCCTTCCCCAAGAGTTCAAATCTTCCAGCTTTCAGCATAACAACAAAAGGGGTTTCCTTCCCCAAGAGTTCAAATCTTCCAGTTTTCAACAAAACACCACAATTCCTTGGGACACTTCCCAGCTATTTTGACATCAATACTTACATAGATAGTTCTGTTTCTTAATGCTCAAATCACATAAGGAGCTGTTGCAAAACACAACCTTCTTTATTAATACGTTCCTTCGCTTCTCCATACAGTGGGGGAACTCGGTCTAGGCGCAGTTGTTGGACCACACAGTCCACCCCTTATAGGTCACGCAACCAATGCCCCTTCTTGACTGCTTTCCATCAACAATTGGTCACTGCCTTCCTTTGACAGTGAAGCTTGGTTCTTTCATCAGTGTCACACTCTTCTAGCACTGTTCCGTGGCTTGCTGGGTCACCGTGCACTTTGCTATCCTTGTTCTGTATTCCTCTGGCTCATGTCAATACAGGTTTCCTCTTAACCTGCAGTTCCTTGAACTCTTTTAGCTTTGCCCAATACTTGGTTTCTCATCTCATACCCTTCTTGGTATTCTCTTGACTTTTGTCCCTGCGTGCATCTCAAGCAACACATTCCGTGGTATCTGCCACAAGTACCACCTCCAATCATGAGTGCTCACCACTTGCTTTTGCTGTGGGTGGCATTCATAATTGCTTTCAATAATCTCCAGTTCGTTTGGTATTCACAAGTACTTGTTTTGGCATTCACAATTGCCTTTCTTACGTTCCCCGTTCAAAGGTTTCATGAATATACTGCATATATGGACAAAATAGGCCTCTTGCCGTGTCTGGGCCTCCTTTCCAGGTGGACTCACTGCATGTCTTTCACTGCACTTCTGTGAGGTCGCAGGTAACCACTGTCTTGTTTTCCCTCTGGGCCTCTCATTGTAGCAATGCAGCAGCGTTCCGTGGCTTTGCTCCCACAGTCGTCATGCTGTCAGTGGGTTTAGCTTCCTAGCGTGTGTCCTCCAGCTGGTGACTGCCCCATTCTCGCAGTTCACCCCAGATGTCTGCCTTCCAGCAGCCTTGCTTTCCACTGCTTTCCCTCCTACCCAGTCTTGGTTCTCTAGCGATTCTCACTGCTCCTGTCAAGGAAGTTGCTTTTCCTTCTCCACCTTCCTGCTACCCAGCTAATCTCCATTAAGATTTTTAAATATCTCCCGCTGAGGCTAGGGATCTTTAGAGCTAGTCCGCTCACCTTGTAACAAGCCACATATAGTCTGCATTAACTCTGGATGACCCTTCTTCGTCACAGCATGTAAATGATGTTTGGGGACGTTTGTTTTAATAAAGAATGTGTGCATAAGTCTCTGTTGTCTCCTCATCTCAGTGTTGAGGTGGTGTTTCTGGGGGACCTTTAGGGGGGAGAAGAGGGAAAGGGCTGACAGTAGCCCACAAAGACTTGAGGGATAGAGGGCTTACTCTGCAAAGGGAATGGGGGATGCCATCTCTCACCTAAGGACGTCCTCTTCCCCACTCCCCAAGGTCGCTCCACCCAGGTGATCCTCCCTCGCATATCCATCCCCATGGTGAAGACCCAAAAGCGAAGGCCTTTCCCTGGCCACCCAAGAGGAGGATCCCAGGGGAAAAGAAGTGAGGATGCCGTCAGGTTTCTCACAGTATCCAAGATGGACAGTCTGTTATTGGTATGCGGTCACTATGCATTCTGCAGAAACTTTCAAATGAAAAAACAATTGAACATAACACACATTTCTCTCCTTAAAGGACACTATCTCTCCAGTCTCAAGAACCTCTGTAATTAGTTATAATGTCATTAATGTTGATTGGGCATATATTTTCGAAAAATATCCTTAAATCGTTAAGTGCAAGTTACTCACCTTTTTGGCTATTGTACTCTTAGCCCTCTTAACCTTAATCAGACTAATGGAATGTCTACACCAGCAATGGACGTGATCAGACACATTCTGCTCAACACTAAACCGAAAGAAATTCAAAAGTCAGTACACAAACTTGGCTGATCCTTTGCAATATCCCTCCCCACTGGCATGCCTACCAGTTCCCCATAGCTCTGATCCCTTTCAATCCCATCCACACTACAAATATGAGGGATGATATCTGGTATAAGGGGGAGATTAATGACTAGGCATTGAAGAGTGATTAATAATGTTCACCTTAGGGCCCAGAATAACTTTCCATCGTGATTATTTCAGGACTGTATTTCAACCAAGACCATCAAGATAGACCAACACTGTTAAGCAAACATCTCCAGAATCTGCATTACCACTGAGGTGTGGGTGCAGGTAAGTAGATCTCTTCTTCCAAGCATTGGTGATCAGCTTCCTTTAGTCAGCTCTTCGTGAAAAGAGGAAATCTTTCATGCATGGCTTGATCTGGTATTTGCTGTAGTGTGTCCAACCCTGGGATGCAAACCAGGTGTTGCACCAGGTCCTGCCTGTCGGTGCTCTACTGGTCTTACACTAAGAGTTGCCTCGAAGTATGGAATGACGTTTTACACCAAAGCTTGTGATAAGGTCCAACTAATGGTGTCTTACACAGAGGTCTAACAGCAAGATATCTTGCAGATACCTGGCAGGCCTTGCAGAGGGGGCTTCCATGAAGGGTTCTTGACCGAGTTCACGGATGCTCTCTGAAACATATCCGCCCTTGCCAGAAGTTTCAGAGAAATGAATTCGAGGTTGGAGGTGAGGGGTGCAAAATCACCTGGTCCACATTAATGTCACTTAAAAAATAAGTGCACAGAATAAGAGAAGGACAAGACGCTGGTCAACAAACACAGCGGATGTGCCTTTACTGGAACACCCCGTCAAGACCCAAACCTGGCAACAACGGGAAAAGACAGAATATGTCTGACCCACAGTTACAATAGATTTTGGACACCCCAGTGAGTGCGACTGCAGTATGGCAGTTTGTGGGTCAAACAAAGCAGACCATTCATCTATGACTAGGGCCCCTAGAGTCATTGAACGAATGTGGCGGGTAACAGAACTCATGTACATGGTCTCACAGCCCTCTATGGAGGATTCTCCTAAAAGGTCCAGGGTCACGCTTTGGAGGATCCTTTCTCAAGGGGATTCACTGCAGCTGGTCCTATAAAGACCTACTCTGACTTCCCTGTGGCAGCCTTTCCTTCCTTAGGAATCGAGTCGGCAGGCTTTATGAACATCCACTCCACTGACCCCACCCCAAAGCTTCCTCATTTGGGGTGTCTTATGCCAGTCCAATTTATTGCATTACCTGTCCAGGTTTTCACACTAGTGGTTAGGATTTAATATCAAAATGTATCTCCCTCACACAGCTAGACGGGTTTGCCACTTAGCTAGTTCCTTGCCTGTACATTCCATAGTCTCACACATTTAAAACCTTTATCAAAAGCCCAATCAAACATATTCTTGAGGCCATTTTTTTTTAGAAGGCTCCACTAGTTCTGTCCATGTCTGCTCTGTCCTTGTTTTTGTTGTGGTCCCTTTTCTGCCTGTTGCTTAGGACCCAGGTGTGTTTTCTCATAAGCTAACAGGATACAGTTAAAGATGGTGGGATATCATAACCTGCCCATAATGGACAGCTAGACCTTGTCAAGAGAAGATCTTATAATCCAGGTAAAAAGGCAATGAGAGTGGATGTTCCCCTCCAGCAAAACCCTTCAGGAATAACTGGGTGTCATGAGGCTACTGATGGATGGAGAAGCTGCAGTCTGCAACCCGAACTCCCTGTCTGGATTTGGACTCTGAGACTGAAAAAGATAAGCATCTAGAAGAAGGTCACTTTGGTAAAATATGTTCATGCCTTTATGAATGCTGCCATTTTTTGTGAACCAATCAGGGTGATTTCTAGCCCACCAAGAAAGGTGTCCTGCTCCTATATTGCCTTGTTGCATAGCCAGAGGTAGTCCATTGGTCTGCCAGCAGACCCAATGAAAATGGCTAGCTAGATATTGCTGGCGCTTTATTCTGCCACAATGGTCTCTAAGACGTTACACAGTCATTATAAGTGTTAATATGGATATATGTTATGTATGTATGTATTTTATGTTGTATATATAAAGCCGTTGGCTAAAAGTATATTACTAATAAATAACAAAATAAGTGTTCTCTGCAATCATGCATGGTGCCAGCTGCTCCCAAACTGGGTAACTTCCCAGGTTCCACTGCCTCGGCTCTTCTAGATAAGGGTCATGCATCATTCCTTTCCATTGGTAAGTGCTTTTACTAATAAAAACTTGCTTCGGATTAGGCATGCTAAATTCAACACTATGCTTTGTGCCTGCTTGTACAGGCGTGTCAAGACGTGGACACATTCAAGGAAGAGCTTCTTACGTCCTCCCTGAAGCAATATAAGGAATGACAAGTAAAGTGTAAGCCTATACCAATATTCTTTTTATAACTCACACTGCCCACTATGGATATGGGACTACAAAACATCCCCTTCAACACACTGTTGCAGACACAAGCACTCCCGAGACCAGGCTCAACTGGGTCAGCTTCACCCATGCATTCTATCAACAGACAGGTGACTTCAAATCCATCCATAGAGCACAGGGATAGGATGGGCCTCGGACAAACAGACTATGGCAATTGGCTCGGCCTCAGTCCATTGCCCTGCGCATCAGACACAGGATTTGAAGTCCCTGCTTGTATTGCGACATGTAGAATAATGCATGGGAAATATTCCACCGATGGGACAGTCCCACCTGATAGATAACTAGAGGGAAGCTTGAGTAGTCTAGGATGTGACTGAGGAACAGGTACCTCTAGATGATAGTCACCCATGTACAATTGTATGTTGTATATGGGTATTTATTAACCCATTCCACCATCTCAAAAAAAAGAGAGGGCCATTTCCTCAAAGTGACCGTCACTTCCTGCTTCAGTGCAGCTGGCGTGTGGGCAGCAGCAGGTGGGCTCTGGGCTGCTATTGTGAATAAGGAGCATTCCGATGAAGAGAGACTTGGCACGCCTTTTGATACAGACAGCAGTAGAAGGTAGGTGTGTGGCTGTATGATGTCACCGTAGTCAAATATGACTTTCATATTTCACTGCAGTGACAATAATAGCCGGGACGTATGACTTTACGATTTCTGCATGGTGTATGAATGGGTTAATGGAACCAATATGCAACATCCTTGTTACGTTCATTGAGCTGGCCAAAGTATACGAGGCCGGTCTACCCCATCAACACAGATATGGGACTTCACAATCTCCCCATGATCACACTCCAGGCGGGGAAAGAGAAACTGGAACACGCCTAAACTAACCTATTATCATGAGAACAAGACGATGGGCACGCCAGGAACCTCTGTTATTATCAAAACTGTCAGCCCAGGACTACCCAGCATTATCCCCCACTAACCTACTCACCCTTTACCTCTTTCCACCTTTCACTTCACACGGAGATCCCCACACACACAGCAGCCTAATGCTTGCTAGCACCTGCACCACATCGCTCACCAAACCACATCCCTTAACACACATGTACCCCCATCTTCCAGACCAGCAGCCCGCCCAATATACCTGCGCTGGTAGTGAATCAATCCTTTGGTTCTTTCGCCTATATATAGATATACCCAAGTGTAACCACCTGAAACATACCGGCACACAGTAACCAGGTACTTCCGATCTGCATCTGTTAACACCCGATGATTTGCACCTCTCCTCTCCCTATCTCTAACTGATTCCCCATTCACTTCAAGATGCAGGAGTCCAGAGGTTTCCAAAAGGGCAGAAGGTGCGCTATATTAGACCAATGAAAAAACAAAGAGGTGATGGCTGAAAGGCTTAGAATTAATCATAAACCTCTGGAAATTGTTCTGGGCAACCCTCCAGACCATCGTTCTTCGCCTGCCAAACCATTACAGAAAGGGGAAAGAGCGTATGCCAATCAGGCGTGGTTCCACCCCCAGAGGGGCAGTCCAGCCCGAACTGCTAGATCACATCCCTTCTGCACGAGACCACAAGCATCCCCAGAAATGTTTCAAACTCATTGGGCATCATCAGTGAGAAGTAGCTCGGGTATCTAGGCCCAGTAAATACAGGACCCACATCTGGGCATACCCTTCCCACTCACGGTGACAAAGCAAAAACAAAGAGGTGATGGTGGTGGCAGTTCCCGACTGATTTGCATATTGCTTGACCCCATCTGCAAGGACGCAGATGGACTGAAAATCAGTAGTATGGGAGGTTGCCCAGAGCCGTGCCAGTGGTTCAGCAGATGTATTGAAAATGTTCCACTCAACACTTTTTTGGTTATAAGTTTAGACTAATTAGCATTTGTTATTTATAAAGTAGGTCAGGATTTTGATGAAATGGAGGCTCAACTGGGTGCATATCCTAATCCATGGAAATACTGCATCTCCAAAAGAGAGACCCAGTTAGGTCATCACAACAGCTTGTCTTCTGGGCAGCGTCCCACATTGTTTGAATGTGAAGCAAAACATTCCAAAGGCGTTGACCTGCCTTTGCAAGAGGCAGAGGGGAACTGTTGTTTCCTTGTTCATGCGTGGTCGAAACCAATGCACACTCCATGAGTAATATCTCCTGTATTTGGGAGAGAGGGCCTTGCACATTCCCTGCTTCAGATCATGGTCCTCATCATGAGTTTGGTGATAATTCAGCAGTATCTCCACCGAATTAAAGCCAAAACATGATTACCACCACTTGGTTTTATGGGGTTACCACAGGATTACAAGTGGTGGTAGGGGGGTATAATTCCCTAGTTTGGGAGTGGATAGGACTCTGTGAGGATTTTTGGCACATTTACCACCAGGGAATTACCACACAGTGATTCCATTGCCAGTAAATCGGCCAAAACGTACAATTTGGCGGTGTGGATAAAACAGTGGTAATTACATTACTGACAAAAAAGCAACATGGTGGTAACAGAATTACTGCCATGTTTTTACACACCGCCGAACTTGTAATGAGTCCCATTGGGTTCTACTTGATGGTTCTTTTTACATATGTTTTTCTGCATCCATACAGTAACTGTTCTATGTTCAATGACAGGGTCACATTTGGGGCTATGCGGAGGTCAGGGGATCTATGACGGAGAGAAATCCCACTGCTTGATGATGTGACCCATGGGGGTGGTATGTTGGGAATTTGCCAAAGTCTACCCAGCCTCCACAAGCCCCTACAGCTCGGAGCCCAGAACACCCCCTCTAGGGAACCCTCCAATTTAAGAGTACCAGAAGGTGGGTTATATATGTGACATATCAGAATCACTACATGGGAGATATTTATTTTATTTATTTATTGAATTTGTTAAATGCCCAAACCCTGGGGTATCACAGCGTTAGTTACATAAGTTTACTTGTTACAAGATTTGGTTGCAAAGTCCCAGAACATATTACAGATACAAGACTTGAGAGCAGATGAGGACACATCAATCACATTTATCAAAGAGCCATGTTTTGACCAGTTTCTTGAAAAGCTGGTAGGATTGTTCATTTCTAATTTGTGCAGGCAAAGTCTTCCAAAGCATAGGTGAGGCCACGGGGAAGCTAGAGCCTCCTGCCTTTTTACTCTTGTAACGCGGAATGTTCAGAGACGTGCTGGTAATAGATCTTAGCGTCTGTGGTGAAGAATTTAGGGTGATACTGTCATTGAGGTAAATAGGGGCATCCTTCTGAATGCACTTGTGGGCAATGGTGAGGGCCATTTAGAGAATCCTCGCTTTCATGGGGAGCCAGTGCGACTCTCGTCTAATGGGTGAGATGTGATTGCTTCATTCTAATCCAAAAGCAGCACGTAAGGCTTTGTTCTGAAGTAGTTGTAGTTTGCAGAGATTTGCAGTCGTGGTGCCCAGTAAGAGAATATTGCAATAGTTCAATTTTGAGAGGATCACCACTCGTGCTAGAATCAAGCAATTCTGGGGAGATAGGAATGGTCTACTAAGAGATATGAGCTTTGCGGTGTAAGCTGTGGAGGAGGATAGGGCGTTTATGTGCTTGGTCATAGAAAGATCAACTTCGAGGTAGACGCCTAGCGTTTTACCTGTTTCAGGACTGGGATGGATTTGCCATTAATATTTATGGTGGAATAGTTGTTGTCTAGGGATTTGAGATGGACGCGGGAGCCTACAATGAGGATTTCTGTTTTCTCATCATGGAGGCATAAACTATGTGAGGCCATCCAATTTTGGATGGTGGTGTAAATCTTGTTGATGATGGAGGTGTCATGTTTGTGGTCACCTGTGGTAGGGATCAGGATATGGGTGTCATCTGCAAAGTTTATGTAAATGATGCCCAGGGAGTCTAGTGCAGCAAAGAGTGGTTTTGTGTATGTATTGTAAAGTGTTGGGGAGAGGCAAAAGCCTTGGGGATCCCAAGGGGTGCTGATAAGGGATCAGCGGCCTCTTCACCAATGAAGACTCTTGTACGATCAGAAAGGAACAATTTAATCCAAAGTGGAGAAGTGGACGTTCTGGCTGAGTGATTGGCAAACCTTGTCACGATCCACTAAATAAAACGTGGCAGAGAGGTCAAGTAGTAAGAGGATACTTAAGTTGCCAGAGTCTCGGATGCTATCCAACTGGATTTTTAGGTCAGGTAGAGACGTTTCAGTGCTATGCTTGGGGCGGAAGCCCGATTGCCTGGCTCCAAGAAGGTGCTACTTTCAAGGAAGAATTGGATTTGTGTGTAGGCTACTCAATCTATTATCTTCAGCAGAAAGGGAACAGTGGTGATGGGCTGGTAGTTGGTGGGGGTAGCAGGGTTGAGGGTCGGTTTCTTGAGTAAGGGGTTATGCAGGCTGATTTGATATTGGTAGGGACTTAACTTGAGGAGAAGGAGGCGTTGATAAAGTCTGTGATGAAGGGAGTTAAGGTGGGTGCACAGAGTTTCACCAGATGAGCGGAGGAAGTGTCACCCTTGGAGTTTGGTGGTTTAAGGCCAGTGATGGTGGCCAGTACATGTTCTTGGGTGACTTTGTTGAATTTGAATCAGGGGAAGCTAGCTGGAGAGATTGGATTGGAAGTGTTAGAGGAGGTGCGTGTAATTGCCAGTGCATCTCTTTTAGTCTTTATTTTCTCTTAAAGGGAGTACATTTTATGCACCAGGGCATTCTGGATGGTAGTACACCAATATTTGTCAACTGGAGTGGGGGATATTGCAGGGATGGGCGATTCCAGTTCCCTGAGTATGGAGAAAAGCCTTTTGGCATTGGAGGCTGCATGAGTAATACAAGAGTTGTAGGAGTTAGCTTTGTGTGAGACCACTGCAGATTTGTAGGTGTTGGTGGCTGAGACAAGGGCATTGACTGTAGTGATGGAGGGGGTATCTGATGTCAGAGGTCAAAGGGACTCGAATGAATAGAGTGAGGGGTTCCTGCACAACAGTTGTGTTGAGTATAGGCTTTACACCTGCTCGCAGAGCAAGAAGATCTCTCAATCAGCATTCCACAGGCTCCCGGGGTTATGTCTGACCAGACACAAAGAGGGGAGGGGGTTCTCGAGCAAGGTGGAGAAAGTGAGCTATATGTACACAGAACACAAGGCAGCATTCCGAGAAAAAGACTCCAACAGCAGGATAGACAGCAGACACACAATGCTGCCTAGCCTCCACGTTGATTATGTCTGATTCAAAGATGGTGGTCGGCCATCTTAAATCCTCAGCTCATGGAGGAAAAAACCATCATTCTTGAGTTGGTGTGTTCACTGAGGAGAGGGGGGGTTGGAGAAAGAGATGGTGGAAGGAAAGGTTTGTTGAATAGTTAGCTCAGTTTGTGATCTTGCAGGAATGGCAGCTAGCAAAGGGCTTGCTTTGGACTATTGCCAAGACCTTAGTGGGAAGCAAAGGCCACCAGAACTCATAAGGAGTTTTGCCTGCTTGCTGGGGCCACATACAAAGATCCTGGGAAGAACGCAGAACTTGAAAAGGAGAAAGCAGAGCGTGTCGTGTTCTCACATCTGCAAATGAGAATCCAGAGTCTGTAGTGGGTTTGTGTGTAAGAAGGCATGGCTTGTGAGTCTGAAAAGCACCCAAGGTGGAATGGGGGAATTCATGCTGGTAATTCATCTTCCGCATCCCATAAGACCTTAGGAAATCATAGGTTCTGCCTGGCAGATGTGCTTTATCTACAACCTCAAGGCCCAAGAGTGTGATCTAAGTTCCCAGAAGCAACAGTCAAGACCAGGAAAGACTAATGCTGGCGCACTTTAAATACCCTAAGACTGTGAGAGAACAGAAGGTGGCCACATAGTGAGTCAAACTGGGCTCCTGCAATTTGGAACAGGGAAAAAAAACTTCTGACATGTATAGCCATATATTCTCCCTCTTCCATTTTAGCCATCTTCTCCCCAGGTCTGGTAGGAGTTCCTTCACTCATGCCCAGAAGAAATGAAATGTGTTGGTACTTATTTATGTTGTCCTAAGTCTTATTCCCTATACTGAATCTCTGATCACAATCTAGTTTTGTTTTCTTGTTGGGGACATGATGGAGTACATAGCATTTATTTTTCCTTGCAGAGACTACAAAATATTTATTTTGTTGGTTTTAAGATCTAACTTTTTAGATTCTATTCCAAACAGAATACTGGCCCTTTTATTAGTATTTTGTCTATATTTGGATGGTTGGGAATTTTCATCTCTTTGGATACACATATGCACACTCAGGACTTATGAAGAACTTCTAGTGAAAGGTGTGTTGATCAGGATTTAACACAAAGTTGTACACAAAAGGATATTTTAAGGTGGATTATTTGCAAAGAAATTCCTATTGTTAGCATCGTGTCTGCCCCCCTTGAGTGAAAAAAGTGGCTGGGTGCGAGGAATTGGCAGGTGGGGAACAGAGCCCTGGCGCGGCAGAGGCAGAACCTTCAAGCAAGCTGAGAAGTGTGTCCCTTTGGTGAGGAACTTTACAGTGGATCATTGGCCCCTGTAGGAAGAGAGAGAGGGCTAAAACCAGACCTGTGAATGATAAACAATATCAGATTGAGAAATATATTCTTGGTTGAACGTATTTTGAAAACACTTGTGCTCTGAAACACTTGTGTACGAGCGCGATACAAATAAAATATCATACCATATCATAAGTTATCTTATCCTCCCTCCAGCCCCCTCCTGTCATTCTCTTTACCAGACCTGGGGACAGCTTTTGGGAAATGCTAAAGATGAACAGGTCTGGTTTTGAAGACCAGGACCTATGGGACTCAGAGGAACCTTCTTGTTGTGCAGATCCAAAGAAACACTTGCTTTCCTTTCATAGTGGGACCATTTTGAATTCAGCCAATGCATTTAAAAAGATTTAATCTGAACAGACAATTAGATTTCAGAGGCCTGCAGGTAAATTCAGACTGGTGGCAAGCTTTCCTATTGGATAGTCGGAAACATGGCACATGTTTTCTTGATTGTATCACCTGGTAAGGCTTTATACAAGTAAAGCTTCAAACAAGAGACAATCAGTTTAACTTGTGTTCTCCAATTGCTCGCCGTTTTAAAAAAAAACAGTTTCAATCAAGACACGTTCAGCGTTCACAGTGACTTCTGGTTCACAGTGTCTTGTGTGCACAATGGTTTTTGGGTATGCACTGAGCTTTCAGGTGCACGTTTTCAGTTAGCTTAGCCCTTTCGGACTGCACAGCACTTGTTGGATGAACAGCGGTACATCAGGAGGGTTCACAGCCTCAGGGGTGCACCATTCCTCAGCGGTGCACAATACTTCAAAGGTCCACAGCAACAGCACCCAGGGGCAGAGGATCAGTGGCGTCTCCTCTCCAGGCTGTGGGCAGTTATTCTGAGTTCAGTCTAACTTCTTTGACCCTCCCTCTCCTGGAATCTGATTGGATGGAAGATCCTGTGTCTCGCTCAGAGCTCCATCTGTCATCTGATAGATTTTATCCATCAGCTGTGATTATTGGCTACTGAGGCTTGAGCCTCATTACTCCGTCTTCTCAGGTTGAGCGTGAAGTCGTGGGTTAGGCTTCTTCATGGTCTGTGTGGACTTGTCACATCAGGGCTGGTTGCACAGGGTCTTCGCCGTTAGCTCCGCATTGGAAGTCAGGCCTTAAGTATAGCCGTTCTTGCCCCTAGGCTTTGTGTTTGGCCCACATCACGTAACCGGGGAAACCTATGTAATAAATGTAGGGTGGCCATTCCAGATCTCCACAAAAATGGTTTATCCTGAATGTTGGTTGACCCCCCACCCCCATCCTAATGCCCTTAGCCATGCTGCTGCTCTTTTTCTCGTGCTGAGAACCTCTCCTCAGTCATCACTCTGTGAATTGTGAAGATGTTCTGAGCTTTGCATCCTCTCTAGAATTGTCAGATCAGCAACTCCATCATTGGGCAACGGTTCCAAACCATTGAAAGTGTAGGAATGTACACCATTTGCCTTATTCTTACTGTCCAAAGAGGAATGATGATTTGTGCACTAACGTCTTATTAAAATGTTTCCTGAAGATGTTCCTAACACTTCGAAGTTACCTTCAGCAATTGAAGTGCACTGTAGGAAGGCCAAAACCGCTTTTAAAAGGTCTGCTAATGGGCACAGTACTGCATACCTTTATTCCATGGCTGGTGACCAGGTGTGGCTGTCTAGAAACTAACTATAGCTTTGAGGTCATCACAAAGGGCCTCATTGTGTGGCTGTGCCAGATGTTAAAGGCATGGTCTAGTAAAAAATGTTATTGTCCCTACGGGTCGGCCATGTTTTTTTAAGCCTAAGTGGCTCGATTTTAGAAAATTTTCCTATGGACCTTACCCGAGTTTTCGTCCATTAAACGCACGCGAAAACAAGCACCACGGAGCCGCCATTTTCTCATAATCCTATCTTTTCCCCAATCGCCCTGGCTGACCTGCTTTTGCGGCACTAAATCAATTCCCCCGCCCCTGAGCCTGTCATCAGCAGACTCGTACCGGCCATTTCCCAACGCCAAAGCACGTCTCGTGTCAACATTCGCTGCGCTTCAGCTAATGACGTGTCGCCATGGAAATGGCAGGACGCCTCTCTCCTCAATATGTATAAACAGACCGTTTCACAACACACAGCAGCCGATTTTCGATTCCATTCCTCTCTCTGTGTTTTTTTGAGTATTTTGTGACTCGTTTCAGTGCTCTGGTCAGCTACCTTCGCCGCTTGTAGCCCGTGTGAACAGATACCAGTACCACCGCTATGAATTATTTTAGTTTGTTTAACACACAATGGCTATAATAATGCCCTACATGTACGAGCCTGAGTATACCGAGGAGGAACTACTGGAAAGGGAAGCACGCGAAAACGATGGGGATTCGGACAGCAGTTGGCAGGACGAATCAACAGATGAAGAGCCTGGGCCTAGTCGAATGGACGGCGTCTCCACCTGGTGCACATGCAATCGGTGCGAGCTAATGCCAACTGAGGACGAGAAATGCTGCTGCCGAGAAAACTCGGGATGCCTGGCCTACATTTCGGAAGGCGAGCCACGACCACAATGCATCACCGAGCTGCCAGACTTCAGGGCAGCCTGCCTCACACGGGGCGTGTTGAGAATAATGATGGTGCTTATGCACGAACTTCGAGCAACTGTTCGTCCTCGTAATCCGAGTAACGAGTAAGTATACTGTGCTTGTCATGCCACTCCTATTTCATGGTCTTCTACTATATCCAAAATTACATCTACATATCATTGTAACGCATGTAAGTCGTTGAATAGTGTGCATTGTCTCGATAGCATTTGTCCGTGTAAAATGCCATTAGTTACAAGAATTGTCATTGACAACAAACGTTTATTAAACTTATCTTGGTAATTTAAAAACAGTTTATTTCATTCCTTTTCACAGGTGGTACAGGCTGGTGGCCTATCGTTCCTTTACATGGTGGCTTCACGGGAGGCTTGGACACCGCGTTCGAAGCGTGATACCCGCCTGTGCTGTTCATGCCATTAGAGAAACTTTCCCGAGTGACAGCGGTCAGTACAGGGGATTTTCTCTCGCTGTGCTGCAACCTGACCTGTATAATCTTTAAAGTCTTGTATTTTTGTGTCGTGAAAATAAGATACAAAATAAAACACCACATATATTTTAACAACGGTTGTCTCGATTTTTTAAATGAATCAAGTGTGTCTCCATTCAAGGATGGACGTCAGACATCTGTGTTCCGAATGGGTGAAGGTCTGGTTGCTGTAAAGCAGGGTGGTCACTATCTATCTAAGCTAACATAACATATTCTCGATAATGCATGCACTAAAACACACTTGTTCAAAGTCTTTCAGTAGGTTATGTCTCTATAAAAGTCACACATATATCTATACTAACATTTACCATTGGATTATACAGTCTTGACCACTATAATACACCGGTTGAAATGTGGGTCTGTGCTCACAAGAATCTCCGGTATGTGGCATTTGTTATTGATAAGCAACGATATACTATCATTGATATAAAGGCGATATACTGTATATTGATATAAAGGTGGTTCACGCCTGTGGATGCGCGCTGGCATGGGGGGCTGTCAGGGGCGCGAAAGGCCAAGGTGCCAAACTACATGTACACTTCAAAAGGTGTCCCACGCCAAGGGGCCATTGTTCACATGGTCTCCTCAGACCCTGTGTCTCCAGGCAGGCCTCCCCTGAGGCAGGCCGCCCCCCTGCAATCCACATAAGTGGGTCTCCATTCAGCAGTCTTCCTATGCCTTATCTGCACGCCCCAGGGCCATCCATCCCACCCCCCAGTATCAAAGGCGGTTCGCGCCGGTGGATGCGCGCTGGCATGGGGGGCTGTGACGGGTGCAAACGCCCAAGGTGCCAAACTACATGTACACTTCAAAAGGTGTCCCACGCCAAGGGGCCATCGGTCACATGGCCTCCTCAGACCCCGTGTCTCCAGGCAGGCCTCCCCTTGAAGCAGACCACCCCCCCAATACCACGACATACATACGTCATTCATTCACAAGCACACCCCAGTTTCTAATTACAACTTCTTGACTATCCCTTGAATCTGAAGCAAGAACATTCTACATCCTTGACGTGGTCGCAATTATCAACCACTTCTAGCGCGTATCAGGTAATCTTACTAGGCTAATCCGCTACATATTTGTTTTATGCATGTCAAGTAATAGTTTTATTCTATCGTGTAATTATTTTACCGAATGTTTGGTTACTGCTTTCCAATTGATATACACCGTAGTTATCGTCCACTGGTGTTTGTTTTCAGTTTTAATTAGTGTTATCCATACTAATGCAAGTACTGTCTTTCAGGGAGATGCTGAAGCGTCCGCCACTTCTACAACATTTCTAGATGTTTTTCAACATCAGGAGGTATGGATACTGACAGCTCCATCGAGCATCATCATCAGAGCTGGAATTCTTGTCGTTTGATTGTTCTACACAATGTTTCATTCGTGGTTAGCTGTTGATATGTACCTGTGCTGTCGACCCCAGGTGTGTGTTATGTTTTCACAATTGTAATCCTCACTAATGCAAGTACTATGTTTCAGGCAGTTGATGGAGCGTCAACCCCTGCACTTGATGCAGAGCCTGACATTCAAGTATACGAATCGGCGCAACAGCTTTCGGAAGTGTGCACTACATTTGCAACATCCATAGATATTCTTCAGCAGCACGAGGTATGGATAATGACAGCTCCATCATGCGTGATCATATAACGTGTTTCCATTTGCTATACTTTCTTCCCTATTAATGCAAGTGCTGTGTTTCAGGGAGACGACGAAGCTTCCACCACAATCACAACATCTCATTTAGATGATGCAGATGTAAAGGAATCGTTGAAATAAGTCGATAAAATGTGATCATATTTGGATTTTCCTTGATTCCTTTGGACAATGCATCTTTCGCGGTTATCTCTTTATATGTACCTGTGCGTTCGACTCCAAGTGTGTGTTATGTTTCCAATATTGAAAACAATACTAATGCAAGTACTGTGTTTCAGGGAGATGCAGATGCCTCCTCTCCAATACAACCATTCATGGCAGTCCATGCAGAGCCAGAGGTATGGATACTGACAGTTCCATCGAAATAGATCATCACTGGTCGAATACTTGTCGTTTGATTGTTGCACACAATGTTTAAATCCTATTTGGCTATTGAGATGTACCTGTGTGTTCGTCCTCACGTGTGTTTTATGCTAACAATATTTTGATACATAGTAATGAAAGTACTATGTTTCAGGGAGACGATGGAGCCTCATTCCGTGCTGTCTATGCGGATACAGAAAATATAGTCGTTGCAGCGCAAGAGGAAGGGAGGACATGCGGAAACGAATCGGAACTTCAGCATGCAGATGTTGAAGGTCGAGTCAAAAAATTTGCTAAGAAAAAAAAACAAAAAAAGGTTAGTTACAAACAGTTCATAATTTAAAAAAAATGTTTGTGCTGGGGACTATTTTATGTTTTTTTCCAGTCAATTCTACTGCACTCCATCTTGTGTTTAAACTGAACATCCCTTTTCCAATCTCTCTTCCAGTTACCCGTGGGTGTCAGAACTATACACACACAGACAGTGAAGCGAATGAGAGATGTGGCTTGCCAGACCGTGTACACTATGGAGGAACTATTAATTGAGGCGAGGCGTGTTCAGGCTCGAGATGCTCATGTCCAATGGCCAGAACATAAATTAATTGTGTTTGGAGACTACAGCAAAGTTGCATTGGACCATAGCTACAGTGCGACCGCACCACCACAAGAAGATGTTATTGAATGTATTGAAGATAGCTCTGAAGTAGTTGCAGATCAATTTACACAATCTACACCCGCCAAAAATTTGCCACCAAAAAACCTGTCGACATTGTTGTGTTCTCCCATCAATGTTGAAGTAATAGATGTTGAAATGACAGAGAATGAACCAGCCGCAGCATCCATAGACGCATCAGAACTTGATATCAGCGATGTTACTTTCCAATGTGTTGAAATCTCCACAACGTCAAAGGCCGAAACAACATTGACGCAGGATGACAGTCTAATGAAAGAGAGCAAATACATTGTATTCGACAGTTGTTTGATGGAAATTATAAGTATGCTGAAATGTGTGCATTCCATTAGAGGGAAAGTTTGTGGGAAGCCATTGATTAATGTGGCTCGTCAAATAAAAGGCAGTAACGTCAAAATAAATGCCGCCTGTAGATTAAATCATAGGTTCTCATGGTCTGCACAACCGATGCTGGGGAAACTGCCAGCAGGCAATCTACTGTGTGCAGCTGCATCACTTTTTAGTGGCTCCAGTTTTAGAAAGTTAGAGGCTTTCTTTCAGTTTGTGGGACTCCATTTCATTTATAAAGCGCTGTACTACACATACCAACGTGATTATCTGTTTCCGGCCATTAGTGATGCTTGGAAAATTGAACAATTGTCTCTAGCAAGTACATTCGAAGGCAAACGATTCAGGCTAGCCGGCGATGGACAGTGCTGCAGCCCTGGATTTTCTGCCAAGTACTGCACCTACCACTTTCAGGACATGGATAGTAAGAAAATTGTGAGTTTGGTGGTCGTGCAGGTAACACAATGTACATCCTCAGTGGCCATGGAGAAACTAGGTTTTATAAAATCAGTAGAATATCTACAATTGAGGGGAATGCACATCGACCTCATAGCCACGGATAGACATGTTTCAATTGCCAAGACAATGAGAGAGCAGTTCCCACATATTAAACATCAATTTGACGTATGGCATCTTGCTAAATCAATCAATAAGAAAATCTCGGCTGCAGGGAAAAAAAAGGTTTTGAAAGTATTTTGCAGTGGTCACATTCTATCCCCAACCATCTTTGGTGGAGCTCAAAAACTTGTGAGGGGTCAGTCGAAATACTACTTGAAAAATGGCGGTCACTGATGCACCACTGTACCAACGTTCACCGCTGGACAGCAAATTAACATTTCCACCAAAGTGAACATGGCCCTTTGTCCCCAGAGGAGGCACGGAAGAAGAAGTGGTTGATTCCATCTTCACCGACACACAAAGCCATTGAGAAGATTGTTTTCGACAAAACTCTATCAAGAGATTTGAGAGGACTGACAGATTTCTGTCACACAGGAGATTTGGAGGTGCTCCACAATATGTGCCTAAAGTACAGGCCAAAGCGCTTGCATTTTAGCTTTCGGGGCATGAAACATCGCACTCTACTAGCGGTCTTGGCCCATAACAGAAATGTCGGACGTGAACAATCTAGGACTAGGGGTAAAGTAAGGATGCCTCGCTACACTAAGGTGTTTTCAAAACGAAGTAAGCAATGGGTGATCAAACCAGTCTATGATGAAATGCAGTTCGACTTTGTGAAAGGCCTTATTGTTGCTGTGTTAGAGAAGCACAGATATGGAATTTTGGACGTTTCTGTGCAGAGCAGTGATCCATTGCCACCGAACATTGCGACTGTGCCATGCCACCCGAAGCACAGCTGATTGTGAAGTACAAATCCCGGTTTAAATAATTGCAATACGATTGTCTTTTTGTAAATAAATGTTATTGTACAGTGTACCTGTAAACCTAACCATCATGGGTGGCGAACAAGCTGGGTGTCATCTTTGAATTCTCTCTATTCACCTCACATATGTGTATGTATATATTTTTCTCATGTCTCATCTCATGTAAATGCTGTGCACTGTTAACGGAGGGGAGGCTTGCGTATTGCAAATAATAAAACAAACAAACAAACAATAAATCTCACTTTTAACTCAACTCCTGTGGTACTCTATACTTTCCCTGACCTTCCGGCAAAAATTAAATGTCTCAATTTGGGTTGCAAAGCTTGCAGACAACGGGGACAAAATTGGGGCACTTAGAACGCGCCAGCCAAGCGGGCCGTGGCATTTGGGAGAGAAGCCTGTTCGCATTTGCACATTGAGGCGCACTACATAGACGGATTCTAAACTTCAAGTTCTCAGAGATGCCTATACTACGTGATGTTGCAAATAAAGAATGCGAAGGACAGCGCCCAGATGAGGCCCACAAGTCGCACTGGAAGTATAAGGGTCTATTGTTTTTTGACCTTGAGACAGGGACCATGCCGATAGAACTACATTTTAAGGGAGTGCGCAATAACATAAGAGACGATAAGGCAGAAAATTCAGAAACTAGACCGAGTTTCAGTTTTAGGTCAGTATACGAAAAATCATTGTCAAGAGCATGGTCCATTTTACAGACTGCCTTACGAAGAGACACAATGGAAATTTCAAATATAATGTAAGTAAATCTTTACACGCTTTTATACCGGAATGAAGATTTAATGAATGGATGCATGAATAAATGAATGAATGAAGAGCTAGGAAAAGCAAGTAAAACTGTTTGTAGTGGGCACATGGGCATGCAGGTGCACTGGTCTCACCGATCTCGGTCCTTGGCCCAGCCACTTTTCCCTGCACTACGGGACTGTCTCTGTATCCTTCAGCCCCTTCTCCCGGCATTTACCTTGCACTTGCCACCAGCTGGCCCTATTATTTAATTTGTATTTAACTAACCATGTGCAGCCCTTCCCCATGCGCGATCAGAAAGACACCTGGCCTAGTAGGATCGTTGTCTGTCTGCCCTTGTTCCCCACCTGCCTCGTCACGCCTAGAAACACTTGAGTATAGGCGCGTTACAAATGCCATATCATATATCATATCATTCCTCACGCATGTAGACTGTCGTTTATCATTGTGTGTTGGCCTCGATTTATCTTGTTACTTTTCGCATTGATTTTAGAGACGAACATACTCCATTGAACTATCCTTGCAAGCAAATAGTTTCTGATCGGCCGTAATAAATAAAATGAGTAATATTAATGAAGTTCGGCTAGCCAGACTAATTATCATTTTTTTGTTTTCATAACAGGTATTTGATCCCTTTCTGCCACTGCCATCTGTTTGAGACACCGGCGGATGGATTCTTCAGCAGACACCTGCAGCTTTGTGTCAACAACTGGAGCACGATCACCATATTATGGGACGATCGCCAAGGGCCCACATGCCCTTACGCTGTACTAGTGGCTAGAAGCAACATATCAACCTTTAGGCTGGACTAGTGCCTAGTTCATGGAACAGCCTTGCGGTTCACCGTGCTTCCAAAGTGATTCCTTTTACGAAAATGAACACCCTGTGTACCATAAAGGAACAGCGCGTGACTCAAGATGAAACGGAACAGTTATTGCGGATACAGATAAAAGAAAATAAATGGCTTCCGGAGCTCATATGTCAATTGCTGAATATTCTCTAAACATTTAATGTCAAATAAATGTACTTTACCAAATGTACCGTGTTGCTGTTTCATTTTAAAGTACAGTTTCACATTCCGAATTGTGGCGCGCTGTGTTGTGAGTTGATCTGTGTTGGTTTCCGGGTTCTGTGTGGAGTCGCGCAGAAGACGACTGGGCGCGTTTGCCTACGCAGCACAGTAACGTCACGGGGAGAGGCGGGGAATATGAATGTTTTGATAATGTCAGGCTCAGGGGCGGGGGAATTGATTTAGTGCCGCAAAAGCAGGTCAGCCAGGGCGATCAGGGAAAAGATAGGATTATCAGAAAATGGCGGCTCCCTGGTGCTTGTTTTCGCGTGCGTTTAATGGATGAAAACTCGGGAAAGGTCCATAGGAAAGTTTTCTAAAATCGAGCCAGTTAGGCTTAAAAAAACATGGCCGACCCGTAGGGACAATAAAAATTTTTACTAGACCATGCCTTTAACCCGGTGGCTATGTGATCACATTTCCAGAGAAAATCTTGGGCTTTACCTTCTCTTTTTGGGACCGTATCTGGACACTAAAGCATAGTGTATCCGGCACCTACTTCAGGTCCTTGAGACACTGAATATGGACTACACAGTTAGCTTGACTCTTGCATTGACAGGATATTGTATGGGTGATTGCAAGTCCTGTGGTCTGGAGCAGCAGTTAGGAGAGCAGACCTCTGGAGTGTGCACTTATTGTTGGTCAGCCCAGGCTTCATTCTTGCCCACAGATTAATCTTGGTGGGAAGGATATTTCTTTCAGGATTGGGGAACTTGCATGTAAGTAGGCTCCTGTTGTACCTCTTGGTCATTGACTGCTGGCTTTCATTTGAAATCTGCTGGGGAGTTTGTTGTTTCACCTTCTTGCTTCTTGGATATTGAACTCAAGACTATTGAGTGACTGCCGCTGAATATCCTTGCATCAAATACTTGGTATGGAACTTCCAGCAGAAGTTCCCAGGCTCTTAGCATCTGCTAGCATGGGGTTAGGACTTGGATAAAAGAAAACAGCTTCCAGCTCCAGTTTCCCTTCTGTAGTAACTATCTTGGTTTGCGCATTCTCGCATATGTCAATCTTTTGATTGCTGCATTTCCATTTGTATTTTGAGAACCATATTACACTTGTTGCTCTTTTCTTTTTCAGCTTGGGTGGTGTTAGGCCACTGATTATTCTTCCACACCTTTGGGGATATCCACAGATACGAGGATCCTTGCTCAGACCAGTGATCTAGGAGGAAGTTCCGAGGGCTGTCTCCTTGTGGGTCCCTGGAGTCCCAATAATCAAAGCCAACCGGGGTGATAAACATGCTCCATTTTCTTCCAAGCTAGTAAATATGAGGGTTTTATATGTATGACGGGTTGTGGAAACAGTAGAGTGCTTGGGAGGTTTGGGGCTTCTGTCACAGGCACTCCTGTGAAGGATGCACAATGGAAGGTGCCGTGACTGCTGCATCCTCTTCTCTGCTGCTCTTCCTCCACCAAGAGCTTGTGAGCATCAAGCTTCTCTTAAAGGTTGGTCACCAGATGGCCAGTTCCAGGTGCGATGCTTGCACAGAGACCAACACATTCTAGTAGGCTGCATACAAATGCTGGAATCATTCAGTATCAAAACATTCTTTTGATATTGTCGAAAAACGTAATAACTCTCATTCGTCATTTTTTGTCTCCATCCATTCATTGGCCCACTTCAGGGGACATGGTGGTCTCACTGCAATTGTTTTGCATTTGTGAACTCTTTATATTAGGTAGTGGGCTGCAGCACAGTTGGTAGGCAACACACAATCACAACCCTATCCACAGTGATAGTCTTGGCTCTTGTTGCAGATGCCTGGTCTTTTTGTAGCAATGATCGGGATGTAATTCTGCTGGGGGGTGGGGGGAGGGGTTATTTCCACCACCCTTGGTGTTCAGTATCCTTCTCATGCAGGACCATCATTAGGACCTGGTGAGACATTGCCAGGACATCCACGGCCCCAGGAAGTAGCAAGCAAGCTGGGTGGGTGCTGATCTCAGACTCAGCCACAGTCTCCCCCAGCACATGGTTCTTCACGACCAGGACAGTCCTCTGCCTGTTGAACTACAAGGTTCCACCTTCCATTTCTCACTTACTATGCTTCTTTCCTCCTCCTTCCCCTCTTCAACCTTATCTCTGTTCTTTCCTCAATTAACATTAAGGTTCTGCTTACCTCTCAACCTGTCTTCCTTGCCCATGCTTGCAACCCTCTGGCCTGTACCACTGCTTCTCTTCTTCCTCTGGTTTCTAATCACTGTAATGCTGCCGTTTCTATTAACTCTCTATGTCTTGCTCTTGGGTTCTTTCTCTTGGCTTATCAATTTCTCTGCTGTTCCTCTGATGGTCTCCTCTCCCTTCACTGCCTCTTTTGCCACTTCCTTTGTTGATTTTCCAGCCCCCTCCTCAATTGTATGTCTCACCACATTATTTCCTTCACCTGTTTGTCCTCTGTCTCTCTTCACCTGCTGCACTGTATATCCCTTCACCTCCTTTTTCTTCGTTATGACTCTGTCTTCGCCTCCTCCCCTCCCCATCTCCACTGCCTCCATTGCATCAATCACCACTTGAACACTTTTCTTCAACTCTCCTGCCTTCACCTCCACCCTCCTCCTCTTCAGTAACCTCCTCGCCGTTAGGCTGTGCACTCTCCAGGTCACTCTGACTTCTAACTCCCACACCTTTCTTCGTTCCCAGGGCCTTTTTGTATTTGAGTGGGACATCCTGCAAACTGTGTTATCATTTTAGGTGATGCCCCACGTTGTACAAGCATTGTAATTGGCGGTCCTAATCGTAAACTATGAAACTCACATCGGTTTTCAATCTGTCGGTATCTACAAAGCCCCACAAGCCCTGGTTCCACAGGCCGTCCACCATTTTGCTTTCACTTGCTTGCTGCCTCTGCATCTATTCACTACTGGGCAGCCCGCAGCTGTCACTTCAGGTCAAGTATCTCCAGGACCATGCACACTTTCTGACTTCCTTCTGCAGTGGCTTTCAAGCACCTGAGGGGAGTCGCCATGCTGGAGAGTGCATTGTGCACTGACAGACTTCTTCAGAAACCAGATGCCTTCCTTTGGATGGGTGAGTCTACAAGGGCGGCAGTTCCAGGAAGGAGCAAATGCTTAGGTCAGCAGCCATAAGTAAAAACAGTTTCTGGGGTGTCCAAGTCCACTGCTTAGTAAGAGCCACAATAGCAGATATCTCTAAATGGGTTGGTTCAACACAATCATCCCTTTACTACCCTTTAGAATGGGGACCGACTGTCACTTTATGCAAGTTTGGAGGGGAGGGAAATAGCTACTGATAAAGTTAAGTCTGGCTTTACCCTGGAGTTACAAATTACTATAGGTCTCCCTATCTTTGTTCCCGGTGCACAACTAATGAGTGAGATCTTCCTGTGTCACCAACCTGTTTCTCTGGCAGATGGTCATATTAGAATTCAGGGGTCTTGGAAAGATGGCAGGTGGGGGAACTTGGGATCACATGGGGATTGGATCTCGAAAATGTCCATGAAGCTCATGATATGATAGGTTATTTATAACGCGCTTAGTAGCCAGAGGTCTGTAAGCGCGGAAACCGGGGATCAAACTTGTGGTGCCCCATGTCGTCTTGTTTCCAAGGCAAGCACGTTGCCCCTGATCTATCCTCCTGAGACATGATGGAATGGTGAGCCTGGGGATTCCCACGTGTGCCTCCCCTGGGTGCTACATCATTATGTCGGTGGTGACATCCAGTCCCGTAGGTCACCCCAAGGATATCACCCAGCTTCCATGAGCAACTGCGAGATACATGGTGGCAATGGCAGGTCTGGGTACAAGTCACACACGTACACAATCTCTCTATGAGACTCAGGGGTTTCAATTCAAAAACATGTGGTCCCGCATAAGGCACCCTCCACCCCGATGATATACCTTTTCTGTATTTCACTGTTACAAATCATGGGGGAATGTTACATTTTTATTTTTGAGACCTCCCCTGGGATCCAGAACCCAGTTAATGGCGCCGTGCTCTTAAATGCATCCTTCCACTGTGCTTTACATGTACTATCAGCTCACATGATATGGGATTTCAGGTGTAAGCTGGGGGTTACAGAGGCATGGTGTAGGTAGAGAGGCCAATACCTTCATCTGTGGTTCCAAAAAAGGAAATAGGCACTTGGGTTGTAGTAGCAGTTCACTGGGAGCATTCCCCTCTACAAGTAGTGAAGTAGATGAAAATGTTAGCATACCTACTGGTAACTCACAGGGAGCCGTCAGTACCCCACTAAGGACTGATCACAGTATCCCACCAGTACAAACAGTCAAGGGAGCAGCCAGTACTTCCTGATATCAGCTCACAAGGGAGCAGTCAGTACCATGTAGCACCCACCAACAAGGGAGCAGATGGTACCATTAGTAGCAGTAACATAACTGAAGGCTGATGGCTGATAGGTTTTGAACAGTGGCACATCATCCATAATGGGTGACATGGTGCTGACCCAACACCCATTAGGCATGAGCAATTGAGCCAACAAGAGCAGGGAATTGTGATTTCCTTTTACCTTTTGCAGTTTCCTTGCACGCATGTTAATGTTAAGCGTATTTGTACCGCGCACTAATGGGCCATTCTAGGATAGTGACGTTTTGCTTCCCCAGCCTTGCATGTCCCATTGTGGATGCTGGCTGGAGAACTGCAAGGCCAAATGTGCGTATGGGTGCTCCTGTACCTCCCTGCACACTGGGCCGTAGGCTTCTGGGGCTCCAGCACCACTGTGCAGGTCATGAACCAGGCAGAGACTCCCCCTGCTTCCTATCTGAGCCGGAAGGCCTGGAGAACTGTTTGGTAGGGGTGTCAAGTCCAGAGCTGAAGCAGACAAGAAAAGAAGCACGTTTGCATGTGTAATTGTGTGTGCAAGGGTGTGTAAGTATGAATGTATGTGTCTATGTAAGTGAGTGGTTGTGTCTGTGTAAACGCACATTACATGCAGTGAGAATATTGTGTGTATGTGCGAATGAGCGTGCAGTATGAATGATGGAAAAGCATGTTGTGGTGTGTGACAGTGTGTGTGTGTTAATGGGGTGATAATGGGTATGAATGTGTGTGCCCGCCAGGGAGTGAGACTGAGTTAAGGCTGTTGGAGCAGCCAATGTGGACTTTTTCGTACAGTTGCATGGTTTATTTTACTTGCATTATGGGCAAAGCCAAAATTATTCATGTTATTACATGGAATACTTGCCTACATCAGTGCAGGCAATTTGGACATGTTTTACTTGCATTATGGGCAATACCTAATGATTGGATGTGGAATACTGACCTAGATTTGTGCAGTCGGTTTGGAGGTTTCTTTCAATGGCATGGAATGCAACTTGATGTCTTCTTAGGTGGTGGGGGATACATTGGGGAGCAAGTAGGGACGCTTTTATACAGTGGCATGATATTTTCTGCTGGCATTATGGGAAACATCACCATCCATAATGGGTGTTTTTATGTGGCTATACTGGCCTATAATGGTCCAACAAGTATGGGCATGTTTTCTTACATTGGCTTGGCATTTTGTACTGGAATTATGTGCAAATCAAACAGGAGTACCTGAGGTTACTGACATAGTGTCAGACCTAGCATGAACAGGTGTTCTTATGGTAGTATTTCTTGGCATTATGGGCTGGGCAAACATGTGTATATGCTTATGTGTGAATACTGGCATATATTGGTGTAGTCATCATGGATGTGTATGGGCACAGCCAGTATAACATGTTTTTTTACACTGATAGAATACTGGACTACATTGTGTGCAAAGTCATGATTAAAATATGTTGAAAAATGCTCCTGTTTACTGTTGGTGGAGTGCATCTACTGGATTTTAAGTGTTACCCCACAAACCTGATAGTAAACTATACACAGAAACTGTGCTGTTAAATGCACCATTTTAACCCAAAATGTTAAAACAATCCCTGAGGGAGAGAAACACTGCCCCTCCTAATCTCCCTTGGTTGCTTCCATATATTCATGAGAAATGTTTATGCTCCTCTTATCAAAAAAATTCACCAGCCACCACTGGTTTTGAATTCATCATAAACTCTGACATTGTTCTGGGCAACCCTCCAGATCATTCTCAGTCGGTCATGCCGCTACAAAAAAGGTGGCACCACGTTTGATTTGCATAAGGACTTTCCACAACCGTAATTACTTAAATTAAAAAACTTCTATCTATTAACCTTCAGTTGTGCTAATGTCACGCCTCGTGGGATGGGCATGCCTAGACAATGGTTCCAGCACTGATGTACCTACAGACCCACGCCACACTTCACTGGCAATGACCTAGCAGTACGGGCTGGACTGACACTTTAACAGTGGGACCAAGTCTGATTGGCATATGGTCTTTACCCTTCTGAAATGGCACAGTAGGCTGACAAACAATTGTCTAGACTGGTTACACAGAGCTGTCTGGGGTTGCTGTTCTGTTGGTACTCTTGTTCAGAAGAGAATTGCCATGCATTTCGGTGCTGGACTGCCCTAGGGCAGGACAAAGACTGATATGTAGTGGATATTTCCCCTCTGTGAAAGGATGGTGAGCTAAAGACTCTGGTTGAGACTCTAACCAGGGCTATAGGCTGGTAGTGGAGAAACTCCCAGAACCCCCCTTGTTTTTGCCTACACAGAGCAATGCCACAGGCCATGATTAATTCAAAACCTTCCAGCCCTCAACATTCAACTGCGTCAAGCCAACCAGTACCAGTTTACAAGATAGCAGTCATTACATCCATTAGTAACCGCTCACAAAGAGCAACCAGTACCCATAAGTATCATTTTACAGTGCTGCAGGTAGTACCCCCATTAGTACCGGCTCGCCTGTCAGTATCAGTTCACAGGAGAGCGTTCTGAACCACAAAAGTACAGCAGGACACTTAATAGGGGAATTGCCCATATCCCATAATAGGAATGTCCCCCCCTCCGCCTCTGAGTCCTATTTATGGGCACCTAAACAGACTTTGTCTGTAAAGTATGTTTTTTGAGCTGGAATAAGATCACAATACCACATCAAACCACAGAGCAGACGAGGGAGGGGAGCAGGAACTGAGGGGTAATGAACCCTTTCCCGTCCATGGCGGATGATTAAAGGTTCGCCGGTGAACACAAAGGAGGGGGCTGTTTGTCTTATCAGCACAGAAAGATGGAGCAAGGCAGGGGCGTGGCAGGGCTGGGCACAGCGGATTTGTTTGTCTTATTTGAATACTGTCAATGGAAGCAGCTTTTGACCGCCTGCCAGCAGGGAATGGCGCCAGGGCCTTGGCACTACCCGCCTCCCTGCACCTCGTTAACAAAGGGATCATGGCTGTGCTGGCCTTGAAAGCGCGCTGCTTGCTCAGGTGCTGTAGCCATCACAATGCCAGCCCCGGTGCCAGCTTCTGATGTCTGCAGGTCCCTTTGAACGTGCCGGGAGTGCCCCATGGGGCATCGTCGGCCCGTTTCCTTGACTCCTGTGTAATCTGCCCACTGGTTTGATGCTGTTTACACTCGGAGAGGTAGTATCATGCAAACACACACAAAGAGCCTTGTTTTCACTCACCAGGCTGGGACTTGTCGTGTTTGTTTTCGTCTTGCACCTGCCAATGACTCATTTAGAGAATAAAACACCAAAATCGACCTAAAGCGAACAGCTCACTTTTGGGGATAAAGTACTTAGATTATGCTTTCTGGCAAGAAAAACAAGCGGGAAAATAAAAGCTGACGTAAAGTGACCTGGAAACTCCTCGTCCATAAAACGGCCACACAAAATATCAGCAGCTGGCGGCGAGGAAAATAAACGATCAAAAAGACTTTTTTTTTTAAAGTGAGAAACTTTTAATAAATACAAAATTGAATTGCATTGACTATTCCGCGCGAACCCCTCCTTCCCCCGCCCCACAATTTCTGGCTTGTCGCCAAGGGCTTAAACATCCTGCTATTTCGCTTCTTTGTGTAAACCATTTTTAAAGGAAAACTCCACACCCACTTTAAAATATTTGATTAACTCTCACAGTCATGGCGGAGCAATACCCAACGTCGGCACCCACCGCCTTTACAAACCAAAGAACGTTTTGGTGAAAGCTTACAACTTCTGTCCACTTTTGGTTTTTTTTGGTTGAATTTCTATTTATTACACATTTATAACGTACAGAGGTTCACCGTTGGCATCTTGGTACTAAATGTAGGAAACGGGGAGCGGGGCACACGCTGCTAGTGACAGCGAACGGAGCCAACTTTTCAATTTGTTATGGAAACTGAAGAGATCCGAAATGGCCCACAAAAGGTGCAGTGTGGAGTTCCAGAGGTTGGGTATCTGGATTGAAAACCTCCTTCCGCTGGCACATACCCAGGTTTGAGCGATTTCTCCGTTTAGAAATGGATGCCTGCCTGGGAACGAACCAGGGAAATGCGTTAGTTAGGAAAACAGGTTTTGCTCCAAAGAGAGCTTTGTGTGCCAGCCACAACGACTTGAACACACTCCTAATCATCTTCACTGGCAGCCATTGCCGTTTACGGAGCGCTGGTGAGACATGATCGCTTGGCCCAATGTTGCACAGAAGCTGTGCTGCTATGTTTTCAGCCCTATGGAGTCTGCGGGTGCTTGGTCAGGAAGACCCAAATAAACGGCCCTACAATAGTAAAGCACAGAAGAAATTTGCGCATTGCCCTTTATAGTTCAAGCAAGAAATGAGCCATATTTGAAAACCTTCCCAAGAATGTGTAGCTTAAAGAAGACAGTTTTGACCACAGTCGCAATCTGACCCGTCAAGAAAAGAGAAGAATCATTTTTGATCCCACCATTTTTTTTATCCCGTCCACAAGAGTGAGTACTTTGCTCATACAACTTGGCCAGACATCTTAGGCCCCCAGAATTGAAGAACCATTCATTAGAAGCAGCTCTGCCTCACTGCCTTTCAATTTGAGACGATTTAGGGAGATCTATCGGTCCACCATTTCAAAACAAGATGGAAGTATCAAAGCTATGTCACCACTGCTGGTATTTAAACATATGGCAATTTGCATACCGTCTGGATAGCTGGTATAGCTAGAGATCAAATTACTGTATAAGGGCTGCTAGCAGGGTTACATATAGGTTAAACAGCAAAGATGACAAAGCTGAGCTATTCAGAATTCCACAAGTCAGATCAAATCCTCGAGATTCAAAAAGCCCCAAGGTTACAGTCCCACAATCAATTAAATAGTAATGGAGCCAATTTAATATGGTGTTTCGGGGAAACCTTGATAGGCCAGAGGGTTTGGCAGTTTCGAGTGGTCAGTGGTACTGAAAGCCACAGAGAGGTCCAAAAGGTCAAAGACCACTGCGTCACCTTCAACAATCTGTCTCAGGCTATCAAGAACACTGACCAAAAGGCTCTCAGTTCCCATACCAGGGTTAAAGCCAGCAGTTTAAGTGTTTAGGAAATATAATTTGGATAATAGAGGAACTTGAAACAAAGGACAGATCCTGAAAGATCTTAGGGCTTATTAACTTCCACATATTACCTGGGGCTAGACCACAAGGAGAACCCAAAGCTTTGGCAGAAACAAACCATTTTTTCCAAATTGGTTACAGTGGGTAATGTGTAATCGGACATAATGGTCTTGTGTGGGATCAGAGGTAGAGAAAACACAGGGAGGGAAGCTTCAGAGATGGGCATATCAAACCAAAGTGAGGCAATGTTATTGGAAAAGAGTTGCATTGATCCTGCGAAGGGGTAACAGACCAGGCATTCACATTAGGGGATTGTAGTTCATTTGGGTGGTGAAGATCTTCATTAGATGGACAAGTGGATGATTTATTTGACTATCAGAATAGAATCTGACTTCAGAAGAATAGATGTTTGCTTCTAAGAGCCATCAGGAAAAAGGATTTTGCAGATGCTTCATAATTAATGTTCTCTTTCGTTTTACATTGTAATACACGTGCTCTTAGTTATCCAAGATCAGAAGAGAAACGTGATTTGACTGTTTGTAGTTGGTTGGTGTTACAACTTTCAAAGGTGTTGTTTGACTCAATGTCTCCAGCAGGTTGTCATTACAGAGGGGAAATCGTATTTAGCTAGGGAGATCCACCCTTGTGCAGTAAGATCTGTTACTAGTTTCCAAGAACGCATTCTCTTCTTTTTTCCATGCTTTGTTGGGTGGAATTCTGACAGTTAGGGATAGGTCAAAATTTATGATGTAATGATCAGACCATCTACACTGTTCTGTTTTGTATAGCTGATGGCATAAGCAAGGATGGTTAGGACTCGAGCTATGAGTGTTAAGATTATATTACATTGAATCGCTTCATACTCCAGAAAGCTTTGTGTGCAGACCTTTCACAGATGTTAGCTGTATTGAACCACCATGTATTTTCTGTAGGCACAACCTGAACTTTCTCCCTAAAACACCTCCCTTTCATCTCACAAAGGCATGTGTGTTCCCTGTAAATAGTGTTCCTGTGGAAACACTTTGTAATTGGGGATCCTACACCATGCAACTGGGTACGGGGTATGAACTTTGACTTTACTCTAAGAGGAAATTTGATTCAGCCAGTGGTCTTGTTCAGGAGTGGTCATGGTCGAAAATGGGACACACCCCAACAATGCCAGGTCATTTAAGTACATAGACAGGCTTAGTGGGCATATCAAACCAAACGTTGAAGTCAACCATAATTATCAACTCGGGGGACTTCAGAAGAAGACTAGCAACAGAATGTCAATCAGTTCTCTCATCCAAGATAAAACTGTAATTCTGAGTAAAATAGATCAACATTATGTACAGAACACAAGAGTTAGGTAAAGTAATTATCGAGCATGTTAATGGGAACAATAGTCAAATCTACTTCGGTAACATTTACAGCTTCATTGCAGATTACATGATCACCTTAAAATCTCTTAACAAAATGGCAGTGTTTTTTTTAATTTTTTTTTATTAGTGAATTGGTTAAACTAGTAACCTTAAGAGATTCAATTGTATTCCAATTAATGTTAGATGAAGTATTACAAATGTCCTGTCTGTACAAAAGAGGCAGAATAATTTAGCACTTATAAAAATTAATGGTAGTACAGTAAAACCGCAGCATCTCAAATAAAGCCTCTTCACCTGCGCAATGAAATTTGATGCTTTCTCTTTTAATCTCAGAAAAACATAATTTAGAAGGAACTTGACATGTCCATATTAAAATCCAAGTAACTTATCAGTATTGAGGGGACTATCACTACATTGTCAACTTTTCAATAGCAGCCATATGGCTTTCTTCTGTTGGATGTAAATCTCATTGCAGTAGTTTTGACCAGATTAATCTATAACTCCTTCACCTTGGCATACTGGCAGATCACATCCATCAGATATTGTAGGCCACAGGGAGTGTGGTCATAGAAGACCACATCATCCACACATGACATCCATAGTATTGTTATTTTACCTATTTTTGGCGTGGTAAGCACAGCTGGGCATAAATATTCTTCCAGATCGGCAATATTAAAAAGGCAGGGAGCGAGTACGCATCCCGGCTGCAACCCTCTAACGACGTCAAGTCTTTCTTTCAAAGTCCCTTGCGAATTCAATCCAACTTGCAGGTACGTTTTTTCGTGCAGGTGGATCAATGTTGCCAACAAATAGGAATTTTGCAAGATTTCAGCTTCTTCCATAGAAGTACTCTGTTAACCAAGTCAAAGGCCTGGGACGATTCAATAGATCCCATATAAAAGGGTGGGCTATCTTTTGGCCAGGTCTTTTCCTGTAAACAGTCTACAATAAAACCATTCAGAAGAGTACCCACTCCTTTCCTGAAGCCAAACTGATATTTAGTCTACCAGTGCCCAATGCCCATGCTTCCAGATCCCGTAAAACGAAGCACGCAAAGATTCTGCACTCAGCAGCGAGGAGCGCAATTGGGCGGCTAGGTGGTTCTGCTATGTAAAAGGTTGCTGAATAGAATAAACAACATTTTAGCGCACAAAAGCATGGCTACGCCTTGATAATGAAGTTGCTCAGCCCATTCTGCCCTGTAATTGGTCAGTTAGGTTATCCTCAATTTGAGGGAACTCCGTTTTTAAAGATTACTCTATCTATAAATGGAACATAGTTTATGCTTTTAGCAGACTGACAGATCTTTGAAACGTGTCCCCTCTTTTTCTGTATAATAGCCTGCAGCATATGCTCTCTATATTTCTTTTAAAAAAAGTAACAATAACCTTTATGCCACTTTTTTGTAAGCTCTCTTCCGTTGGTGGGATTTCTTACTCTTCTCACCCGCAGTGAGTAATTGCTTCTGCAGCTGCTTCAAGTTCGACCTCAGGAGTGCTTTCTTTTCTTGGCCTGTGTCAATATACCAATTAATATTTTGCCTTCTTGGATAGGGACTGTTTGTCTCCATATTTTGATGTTCAATTATTAATTTCTCAAAACCCTCTGCTGATAGTATTACCCGTTTCCTTTCCCACTTGGTTTGCTCAAATATGTAAGATAGTTTACTATTGAAGGCTTTAACATAGGGACCCTCCTAGCAGGCGGTTAACCCCGGGATTACCCGTCAAGTTTGCCAAGGCCAACGCCATCTTGGAAGTTTGAGTTAGGTTAAAACATGCACTCAACATATTGAGGTCGCTAGCATTCATTTCTATAACTGATAGCCTATTACAAATATTGAACAGACCCCCCAGTAAATACTAAAAAAAAAATCAATGCATGTAGAAGACTGCCCACGTTTCCAAGTGCATTGTGTTGGAATGTCACCAGATACACACCCATTGACCACCCATCAATGTAATTCCAAAGCCCTTCCATTTTCGTCATCAGAATTGTGAGTTACAATACAATCTTTGTCATTATTTGTCAACAATTCAAATTGAAATCGCGACTTATCAGCAGATGTGTTGCATCATCTATTGCCATGTATCTAATAAGTATTTAGTGAAATTGCGTCAAAAACCCATCCAATGGGCAAACAACAGAATTCCAATACGTATTAAGTAATACAACAGGTGAAGGTAAAGTTCTCTCTTTCAGGGCTATTTTCACTGCCAATAGGCCATCATAGAATGTGGAATATATTTCATATTTTTAAATGATATCTGACTTCATGGCTATGATTGGTCCACCAGAGAACCTACGCCCCTTAGATGGCGTCGGAGCCTGCTGGATGAAGAAATTACTATGTACCAGAAGTGGCGACTTCAGCCAGGTTTCCTGAAGGTGTATAACGCTATGGGAATTAAACATTTTTGCTTCTTTTTTTTAAATTTAAAAATCTTTTATAGCCTCCATGAAAACAGAGAAAACTCACAAATAACTTGAGTGATGTTAAAGGCCCACCCCCACTTCTCCCAGTCTCCTGAAACCTTTAGACAAGGTTCCCAGCAGCCAGCTCCAGTCATCCTGGCTCGTTACCACCCGAGAGGTATATCTTACCAATTCCACCTGTAAGCCTGTTGCTAAATGTATTGCAAGGGTAACTG
Source organism: Ambystoma mexicanum (assembly GCF_040938575.1). NCBI lineage: Eukaryota > Metazoa > Chordata > Amphibia > Caudata > Ambystomatidae > Ambystoma > Ambystoma mexicanum. The sequence goes on from NC_090929.1 coordinate 432,204,208, forward strand.
ATATGGCCTCTCCCCTACAGTGATTAATAGGGTCCCGTGTCAATGAACATTGAGTGACCCTTTTCCTGAAGAAATATTTCTCATTGTACGGGAGGAGGTCGTAGCTCATTAGACAAATCATGTCTAATTCACTCCTTAACTTAGACAAGACAATTTTTGATTTGATTGAAAGTCTAACAATGTCCTTCGGACATCATGAGGAAAGTAGACCTGCACAATATCACCAGAAGTCAGTAAGCGGAGCTGCGGCATTTCGTGACTAAAACTGTCACATGTGTACGATTTAAAAAAAAAATCTCATCTGTGTCTAACAAACATTCCAGGACTAAATGCTGCATATCATACCCCCTTACATTGTCCTTATAATTAGGTTTAAGCAAATCCTGCCCGTTATTCTGACAACGTTTAGAGCTGTAAATCTTATTCTGTTGAGTGCCTGCATTAGGCCAGGTTGTGTTGGTCACAGTTTGCGTTTCAGTGGAGACAACCACAGGGACTTGTCTGGGTCTCTGCCCAATGACTACTGCAAATGTACCTATTATCAGGTAAGGTAGAAGGCATTAAAGCAGACAAAGCTGTTCCCTCAGACCACTTTGCAGTGTCTTGCGTTTGGGTAGCGTTATCTATCATGACCGGTACCGTACACTGCGAGGTGCGGACAACTTTCCTTGATGAGACTGCCAGTTCAACAGACTCTGATGAGACAACGTCCACCCCCTCCATGTTTTGATTGGTCCCCACCACGCTACAAATAGCCAGAGTAGATCTTTCTGGCATCAATTAACTGGGTGGCTTTTAAAGCTGTTTCTTCGGTATGTATGTCTCCAAGGAATTGTCTAGGGCTACAGGTTGTTTTCGTAAACTTGTTAGATTTTTTTAGTAGCTCTGCAAGGCCCCTCCATAAGTCCCTGTACTGGTGGAGGTGAGAAGGAAGCCTATGAATTTTGCTTCAATAGAGGGTGAATAGTAGTTAACTGCGTCTTTTTGTAGACAATTTGGCATCTCTGTCATCATTAATAGGGCATGTGCTCGCTCCTTGACTGTCCATCAGCTCCAATTTTATTTTTATGCCAATATCAGGGAGTGGGATTGCAGTTCCATTTTTATGATATCATACAGTTCCACAAATGAACTTAAAATGACATTTAGAGCCAATATAGAAGGAGAAGTTCATTCAATGTTATTATCCAATTCTCTAGGTGTTTGGCACAAACTATGCAGGGATAAAGAACTCGCTGAGAAGAGCATATCCACGTCTTCCTCTCCTTCGTGTTCAGTTAAGAGTGAAAAAGGTTCATCCTCATTTCAAGAGTTGAACTGTACCACTTTGCATTCAAATCGCCCAATGCTGGTTCTCCATTTATCACAAATTAGTGGGCGTTATTGGTGTCTTGAACCAAATCTAATAGACTACAATCTCATATGAAGAGTCTCTTCACACTCTTGCTTTGGCCATTTCCCAGCTACTTCCTGTCGGACATCCTTACTAGTCGCAGCCTTGGGATAGAAGTCGGTGATCAGCTTGTAATTTGTAATTTTGTTTATTTGTGAAGCGCAGCCAGGCCCTCAGGCAACCGGGCGCATCTTTGAGAGCAGTTACCATACATACTATGTATAACATATTTACAATGGTTTCTTAAAAAGCTAAATATTTTATCATACTTTTGTTGTCTGTCATAAAAGGCTGTCCTCAAGGTGAAGCAATATTGACTTTAATGAGTTTCCCTTGAGAGCAGGTTTTTCTTAAAAGGCCCCCACTGATCCCTATTTGAAGTCTTCACTGGGGGGTGGTGGGTGTGTTTACTACGTCTAGGACCTTGGGTCCTTGCGTCAGTTTCTTTTTATTCTTCTTTCGTATTTTTCTTTTTCCTCCTTTTGTTTGATGTTAATAATATAGAGAATTCTTCTCCATATCTCTGTGTGTTAGGCACACAATAATGATCCTTGATCAGTCCTTGTCTTCATTAAGGTTGACCAAACTGTATTCTTGCATCTTGCGTTTGATTGTGCAGATACAGTTTTGCGATGAGCTGACCGGTTCCAGTGATAAAAGACCACTTTCATCAGGACTGGGACAGCTGGCCAAAAATGACGCTGTGAGAATAATGAGTGGCTAGGTTTAGCTTCTTCAGTTGAAGGGGGACCAGTCTGTTGTAATACAGAACGGGAAGGGAAGGGGAGGGAGGGAGAGGGGAAAGAGACACAGCTTGGTGTTGAGTGTTACAGTGGCTACACAATGTGTGCTTTTGTCGCCTAGTGTGGTAATGGGTTTACCTCAGCTTGTATGTCTTCTTTCCTTGAGAAAGGTCCTAGGTGTGAGACTGTAAGACTTCAGTCCCACTGCAGTTGCCAGGCATATTTCAGACTTCTGCACCAAGTACCTGGATGTAAACCAAAGTAGGTTTTTAACAATCAAGGTACCTGTTTTTATGACAGAACTTTCATAGCATACTAGATTACTTGTAATGTTCACAGGGAACCTAGATGTAACAACACATCACTAGTTGAGTGCGTTTCTGAGGTACATGGGTACCAGACCCAGTAGGTGGCAGACACAGGGGTGTTGTACCCAATTGCAAATGCATACAGGAAAACACATGGACATAGTGTTGTAAGGAATATCCACTCTATGGTTAAGGATATTGTCACTAGGACTCGTAGATAAAAGTCACCGATTAAAAACACAGCTGGACATACCTGTTGTCCCCTTTGCTGTGCTCGCGGGTGATTTCTAGGTGAGTAAATAATTCGGGTGGAGTGTTACATCAGTCACCACACTGGATGAGACAGAATGGAAAAGAGTACAATGAATGGACACAGTTGTCCGCGCTTCTTGTTTGTAAAGTGACTGTTTTGAGAGTAAATAGGGGCATTCAGAATATGGAAAGAGCTTCCTTGTTTTACCCGAATCTTGAAATGTAGTAAGAGCCTGGTGTGCATCCGGAAGTACGACTAAATCGTTTCTTGCAGGATGGCGGCGCCGGGACAGCAGACGGACTTGCAGAGAGAGAGAGCACTCAATTCAAACTCGCGGTTAGCATCACATGATAAAGTCTGAAACGCTTTACCCTTTGCGTCAAACACTCCGTGCGTTACGGAGTGGGAGTGGCTGTGCAGGTTCGAAGCTGTATGGGGGTTGTAGTTAGTGTTGCCCAGAGATCGGAAAACGCGCTCGAGGATACTCAGAGGTTGCCATCGATGCACAGAGACCCAAGTGTGTGTCGGAGACCATAACTAGAAAACTAAAAGTTAAAGTTAACTGAATGTCATGCCAAAGTTGTGGGTAATTACATATACTTAAATGGGTCTCCATCTCTAGTCTTGAAACCACCCTGACCGTGTATTACAAACACGGCTGGCTTCATAGATACTGCCAGATCCACGCGCGCAGACTGACGCTGATCATTTCATTCATTTTTTTCATCATTTCATCTATATGTATGTTGTGTCCTATTTAAGTATATGTAATTACCCACATCTTTGGCACGACATTCAGTTAACTTTAACTTTTAGTTTTCTAGTTATGGTCTCAGACACACACTTGGGTCTCTGTGCATCGACGGCAACCTCTGAGTATCCTCGAGCGTGTTTGCTGATCTCTGGGCAACACTAACTACAACCCCCATACAGCTTTGAACCTACACAGCCACTCCCACTCCGTAACGCACGGAGTGTTTGACGCAAAGGGTAAAGCGTTTCAGACTTTATCACGTGATACTAACCGCGAGTTTGAATCGAGTGCTCTCTCTCTGCAAGTCCGTCTGCTGTCCCGGCACTGCCATCCTGCAGGAAACGATTTAGTCGTACTTCCGGATGCACACCAGGCTCTTACTACATTTCAAGATTCAGGTAAAACAAGGAAGCTCTTTCCACATTCTGAATGCCCCTATTTACTCTCAAAACAGTCACTTTACAAACAAGAAGCGCGGACAACTGCATTCATTCATTGTACTCTTTTCCATTCTGTCTCATCCAGTGTGGTGACTGATGTAACGCTCCACCCGAATTATTTACTCACCTCGAAATCACCCGCGAGCACAGTAAAGGGGACAACAGGTATGTCCAGCTGTGTTTTTAATCGGTGACTTTTATCTACGACTCCTAGTGACAATATCCTTAACCATAGAGTGGATATTCCTTACAACACTATGTCCATGTGTTTTCCTGTATACATTTGCAATTGGGTACAACACCCCTGTGTCTGCCAGCTACCGCGTCTGGTACCCATGTACCTCAGAAACGCACCCAACTAGTAATGTGTTGGTACATCTATGTTCCCTGTGAACATTACAAGTAATCTAGTATGCTATGAAAGTTATGTCATAAAAACAGGTACCTTGATTGTTAAAATCCTACTTTGGTTTACATCCAGGTACTTGGTGCAGAAGTCTGACATATGCCCGGCAACTGCAGTGGGACGGAAGTCTTACAGTCTCACACCTAGGACCTTTCTCAAGGAGAGAAGACATACAAGCTGAGGGTAAGCCCATTACCACACTAGGCGACAAAAGCACACATTGTGTAGCCACTGTAACACTCAACACCAAGCTGTGTCTCCTTCCCCTCTCCCTCCCTCCCCTTCCCTTCCCTTCCCGTTCTGTATTCCAACAGACTGGTCCCCCTTCAACTGAAGAAGCTAAACATAGCCACTCCTAATTCTCACAGCGTCACTTTTGGCCAGCTGTCCCAGCCCTGATGAAAGTGGTCTTTTACCACTGAAACCGGTCGGCTCATCTCAAAACTGTATCTGCACAATCAAACGCAAGATGCAAGAATACAGTTTGGTCTACCTTAATGAAGACAAGGACTGATCAAGGATCATTATTGTGTACCTAACACACAGAGATATGGAGAAAAATTCTCTATATTATTAACATCAAACAAAAGGAGGAAAAAGAAAAATACGAAAGAAGAATAAAAAGAAACTGACGCAAGGACCCAAGGTCCTAGACGTAGTAAACACACCCACCACTCCCCCAGTGAAGACTTCAACTAGGGATCAGTGGGGGCCTTTTAAGAAAAACCTGCTCTCAAGGGAAACTCATTAAAGTCAATATTGCTTCACCTTGAGAACAGCCTTTTATGACAGACAACAAAAGTATGATAACATCTTTTGTTTTTTAAGAAACCATTACAAATAAAATTGCCCAAATCCCAATGCCAGAACATGATAACCAAGGGAAGGTTTGGGTACTAGACCACCCTTAAGGTCCAGTACGTGGATACCCCTAAAATATTTACAACACAATACAGAGGATACATGCACAGTTACAGTATATTACAAGTCAGAGCCAGATCTCGGGTATGGGGCTTCAAGCATTCTATAAGAACAGCCAGGATTTAGTTTTGTTAGGAAAGAGGGCTCCGTTCTGATGGGAGTAGGCAAGGAGTTCCAGAGCTTAGCAGTCAGGACAGGAAAGCTCACCCCACCAGCTTTTTGGAGTTTGAATCTGGACATGATAAGGCTGTGAATATGTGGAGTTCTGGTAGGTCGTGTGGAAGTATGGAGTGTGAGCCGAGAGGCCAGGCAAGGTGGTGCTTTGTTATCCAGGCATTTGTGGGTCAATGCTAGGGTTTTCAAAGCGATTCTCTGTTTTACTGGGAGCCAACGTAAGTCAGAATGGATGTTAGAAATGTGGGATCTCCTGGGGGTGTTAAGGGCGGCCCCGATGGCATTGTCCTGGACTGTTTGCAATTTGTTGAGGTTAGACTGACTAGTCCCCAGGTAGAGGGCACTGCAGTAATCGATTTTGGACATAAGTGTTCTTGCCAGTATAATACAATTGAGCGGGATGAGTAAAGGTCTGCAGGCGGTGATAAGTTTGCAGGTGTAGTATGAGGCCGACCTAACTGCATTAGTTTGCCTATTCAGCGAGAGGGTCGAGTCCAGGTCTTAGATGACTAAGGTTTTAGTGTCTACCGATACCTTGATGTCATTGCCGTCGATATTGAATGACTTAAAGGCTTGGTCTAATTTGCTGAGACGTTTAGTTGAGCCTAGTAATAATAGCTCCGTCTTTTCGTCGTTAAGGCATAATTCATGTTGCGCCATCCAAGCCTGGATGACCAGATAGACATCATTCAGTGATTTGGAATCGGTTATGTGATCACCAGTGATGGGAATGAGTATCTGGGTGTCGTCCATGTAGTTGGTGTAGGAGACACCCAGATAGTAAGAGCACATCGAAAAGGGGTTTAGTGAACACATTGTAGAGGGTGGGTGATACACAGGACCCTTGAGGGACACCGCAATGAATTGGTGAGGGGTCTGCAGATGCTAGCGGCAAGAAGACCCGCATGGATCTATTGCTTAAGAAGGAGTGGATCCATGCATTGGCAGAGTCCGAGAAGTGGGCTGCCGATTTGAGATGTTGGCAGAGTATTTGGTGATTGACCAGATCAAATGCCGCAGAGAGGTCTAGGAGAAGGAGTAGCGCTAGCTTCCCATTGTCTTTTAGAATCTCCATTTGGGTTTTTAGGTCGATTAAGGCTGTTTCCGTCCCGTGTTTGGGGCGGAAACCGGATTGTCTTAATCCAAGAAGGTTATTAGATTCAAGATAGTCTTGGATCTGCAGATATGCTGCACGATCATGGATCTTGAGCAAGAAGGGGACAGTGGTGATGGGTCTGAAATTGGTAGGTATGTTAGGGTCAAGTGATGGCTTTTTGAGTAAAGGGATTACCCAGGCATCCTTGAGGTTGTCAGGGACAATGCCGGTTTTGAAGGAGGCATTTATGAAGGCCATGATGAAAGGGGCTAATTCATGCGAGGCTTCCTTGATGATGGGAGCAGGGCAGGGATCGCCTTGGCAGTTGGAGGGTTTGAGATTTTTCATAATCCCTTCTACCTCCTGATTGACAAGAGGGGAGAATGTGAACGGTTTACAGAGTGGGATCGTTTGGCAGGTGCTAGGCGTGGGATCGGTCAGGAGTTGATCCGACTGTGACAAGTTTTGTTTGTTTTTAATTTTGGATTGGAGGGTTGCAATTTTGCCCAAAAGTGCTGACTGTATGTTCGAGCACCAGGTGCTATCCTTTAGTGCAGGAGTCAGGGGGGTGCTGCAGGAGTCTCGAGTTCCTTAAGGATTTTGAATAATTCCTTCGTATTAGATTGTGCTGTTAGGATACGGTTATTGTAAGAGTCTTTTTTGGTCTGAAAGATGGCTTCATTATAGTTGAGAGTAGCAAGGAATAGACTGTCCTTGTGGGCATCAGACGGGTGACTTTTCCACCGTGCCTCCGCAGTACGTTTCTCTTTGCGCAACACTCTAAGCTGAGGTATGAACCACAAATTGAGGTGTGCATGCTGCTTGGGACTCCTTAGTTTAAGAGGGGCGATAGAATTTATGGCTGAGAGCACTGTCTGGTTGTAGGTATCAGCCAGGGTGGTGGGGTCTGAGCAGAGGTTAGTGATGTTGTTACGTGCAGGAAGGATAAGGGGGAGTAGCTTTTCGGCAGTGATGTTTTTTGTTTCTGGTGGGGATAGCAAGGGCAATGGGAGGCTTGGGCAGCCTGTAAAACCTGACATTCTGAGTTTTTACTGCTGAACCTTTCGCCGTTGCTGTTTTGCACTTGGGTGCACCGGGTAGGCTACCGCCCAACTGGACAGAGGCACCAGGTGAATACGATGGTGTTGCAGAATCACAAGCCGTGACTGCTGTCATGTCAGCGATTGTATAGGATCACTGAGTAGAAAAGTCACTCACAGAGCTTGGTTCATTAGGGCAAGATGGAGCCTGCTTAAGGGACCCCAAGTAAGTCTGTAATGAATCAGATGCAAGCGAACAATCATTCAGAAACGATTTACCTCATAGATTATACATCATATAGGACACAAAATGAAATTAAAGTTAAAAGCGGAGATCTTACCAGAAAAGGGTCCCGTATGTTAGCACTGTATAACAAAAGGTCCTCCTAGCCTCCAACTGCCTCTCACTGTGCTGTCACTCAGCACATGCCGCTGAACTGGGGTGTCCGACCCAGCCCTTTAAGACGAGGCAGCCATACTTAGAGACAGATGGAGATGCAGAATATTACTCAAACATCAATAATTAAAATGGACTCAGGAAGTTGGCAAAGTGTGACTGTTTTAATATCAATTATCTAAAACAGGGAGTTACAACGAACATCAACACGTTTGCTCGATCTTCACCCTCAATGCAACACATAAAAAAGCAGGTTACATACTAAAAACCTGTCATCATTGATGTCAATCTACGTTGCAATCTACAAAAACCTACTTGGGATGGTGATAGGCTTACAGGGAACATCTAGGTATAGGTTCCATACTTGTCAGGGAAGGTGATTGGGTGTCTAACATCAGGTGGGGCAACTAATCCCTCCTCTAGGGCAGGTTTATACGAGCGTCATCAAATACACAACGTCCTATTGGTTATACAAACTATAGGGCTGTCGATTATGTGTCCCTCTATAATTAGTTGGCACCCTTGTACGTCTAAGTAATATTCCACCTACGTAAGCAGCATGCTCGCTGGCACACAGGTGTTGGTGGGCTGCTCATAACCATAGCTTCCCACCAATTTGGCCCTGGCATCCATCATCACTCTTGCAGTCTACTAGTCAATTAAGGCTTTGAACAAGGTCTTGGAAATGTTCTCTGTGCTGGAGAATACGAGGGAGCATAGCACACTCTCTTCTTGGTTTCGATACAGCTCATCATAGTGTCTATTTTCATCTGACCACGTGACTGTAGACCATGTTTTACAGTCTTACTGTATTTAAAATACTATTATTTGATGAACTTCTGACGTCTTTAATGTTCTCGCCCCTCACTTAAGGCAGAAGGTTTGTTCTTTTCACACGTTCTGTAATTGTTTGTACGCACATCCAGGCCCACGGTGGCCTTGACTTCTTGGTGTTGATCCAAAAAAGCCTTTGTTTGATTTACCTCCATGGTTAAGTTTTCAGATTTCTAACTGTGACGCACTGAAAAAGTATTTCTGCTCAAGGGATCCAGCTCTGCTAAAGTGCTTTGTGGAATCATCCATAGTCCTTACATTTCCAATGTATATACGTTGGCGCATCGCCGCAATCTATTCATTACATAGCTAGCCTTTAAGAATACCTTGTCTACTTGCGTTACTGCATTTGTACAATCATAAAATGCCTTCATATCTTCCTCATTGTTTATGTAGCATCAGCATCTTCATCTTGAGCCTGAAATGTTGCTCATCTTTAACAACTCCTCTTTAGAGCCTATAGAATATTTATGTTTGCTCGTCTCCACATCTCTTCTGGGTGCGTCAGCTCTGCTTTTCATGACATCACCAGTGTTCCCTTTTGCTCAGTTTTCACACTTCCTCCAGGATTTCATTGAAATGGCCATCATATTGTCGTGTATGAATGTATGGCTTTCTCAATGGGAATCTTACTTCCAGAATTCTCTTTGGTATAGGCATTCTCACTGGTAATGCAAGTGTCTCACACCCTGGCTCCCAACATATAGGCAATATGGGAGAGGAGCTTTGGATGAGGGTACTTGTCTCCACCTCTACAATCCCCCTCTGGGCGATTCATCGACCACTCTCTCATCAGTCTTCACATCTAGACATCCTTGTCTGAAGAAATGCTTCTTTGGGACCCATACCTTTATTACTCCTTTCAGGCATCCTGCTGATTTCACATGCTCATCCTTACTCCAAGACATGAGCATGCATTGCCCACTTGGACTGCAGTTAATCAATTCTCCCACATAGGTCTTGTGATTCTTTGGGTATAGGAACTTCGTTCCTTCAGGTGCATGGACACTGGCTTTCACATAATCTCTGATCTGTTTGTCAGCTCTTTCGTCTTCCATCCTGATTCAACATCAATCATGATCTTCATTACCACAGCTTTCTTTGCAGTCTTCTTACATTGTGAGAGTATTCTCCTAATCACAAAGAATCCAAGCAATACCATCACTATCAGGGCTCCAAGGAACTTGAATATATCTGACATCCATTGTGGAACCCATGAAAAGAGCGATCCAAACCAACTGTCTTCAGCAATGTCTTCCACTTCGCCTATCATTTGGACTTGTAACATTGTCAGCATTTCTATGGCCTCTGTCAAAGTGCCATTCTCGTCATGAGCAGGTGTGAATGTGCAACATGATTTTCCAATTTTGGCGCAAACACCTCCATCCATGGCTGTGATCATGTCCGGACATATCTAATCTGAAGAGTCATCAGTCGAATGCCTCTAAGCTCCTCCTTGATAGCATTGAATGCCTTGATAGTCGTGTTGATCGTCTGTAGCAATTCCCATCTTGTTATCTGTAACCACTTACTGTGTGCATCTGTCTGGATCCTAGGCATGACGATTATTGTGAATATCAAAGTCCTACTAAACAATCTGTGTTCATATGGAATAGAATCAAAGGCTTCTATCGACTTAGAAACAGTTCTCTCTCTTCATTCGATTCAAGATTTCAGGGACTTGGCTGAGAAATAGTTCTCTCTCTTCATTGGATTCAAGATGTCAGCCGATCTCTACTTCCTCAGGCAAGCATCTGCTTTTGGAAACTCGTCAATGTTCAGGTCACTTTTAGGAATCACCAACGCTGGAACATGAACATTCACTATAGAACACAGTCCTCCCCAATCCCTGGGCAGCTTCATGTAACCTCTGGATCCACAAGCCGAGTTGTGATTCATTATCACTGCTGTTCCCATGTTCATTCCTGGCACGTCAAATATTCGACCACAATTCAGATTTTCTCTAAGCTTTCTTGTCTCATTATTTCTAAAGCATAGCTTTGCACTTTCCAGAGGCACTATCTGCAAGGGCCCTCCTTTATCTTGGACCCATGTCAGTAGTTTAGCAAGTCTCGGCCAAAGAGATTTGCATGCATTTTGTACAATGTCAATGGTTGGTTTGTAGTCTCCAATTATTACCCATGCTCTGCAGATGAACACTTCTCCTTCCCATCCATCTGAGAAAGTACTGATCCCCAAATCTGCATCTGGCCTTTGTTCTTCCGTCTTCAAATGTATTATGCTGATTTTCCTGCACTTTCAAGTCTTCTGTTTACTTCCCATCTAATTCCAGCCACTTTCACTCGAGAGTGTTCAAGTCGCATCACATGATTTTTAGTGTGGGCTCTTGCTCTTGTCTTTGTGTCTTGCACAATCATATTCATCTGGATCTGTCCATTCAGTTGCCCATGCTACATAAGCTGTTCGGCCCATGAACTGACCCCTTGCTCAGCAGAGTGCAATGTGAGATAGGCAGTGTGCTGCCTGAACATCTATTCCAATAGCTATGAATATCTTCAACTTCCTCCTCCTTCAAGGGCCCTTTGCCTACCTCTTTCATGTGCTTATACCACATATTATTTCCCAAATGAGCTGTACTGTCTAGATAATCATTCAAGATATGATCATCTTCCCTTGTACTTCTCTTAGGTCTCCCTCTTGTCTCATGAGCTTTTATAATCATCTCATGAAGTATATCTGCATAATTACTGCCCACCGGGGGAATCATAGGGACATTCATCAGTACAATCAGTGTCTTTACATGTGTTACTGGTGTAGGAACAATCACATAAGGCCTTTGTTGCCTTACACTAGTCACTTCTGTACCCTCCTGCTGCATAGGAAGATATACAGGAACTACTGCCTTGTTTGGATCTACATAATAGCCAGTACGTACTGTAAGATATGTACCAGTAAGACCACCATATACAACAATAGCCTCTTGCACGTCGTTGCGGTCTATCATTGTTTACCACATTATTGTTGCTATCAATGTTGCCCATTTTCTATTTTTTACTTTTAAGGAAGGAAAAAACAAACTTTAATCGGACAATCTCATACAGTATCCTGATAACTGTTGAATCTTTTCCACAAGCTGCTGGCTGATTGCAGGACGATCAACTGGATTCCGGATAAAGACAAAGCCTTGTCGCCAAAGAAAATAAGGATGAACTTCCAGCAAATAGAAAAAGATCAAGGTCTGCAGATTATGGATATCCTCACTCAATAAGCTCATCAGGATGCTCACTCTGTTGTCTCAGACAATAGACAAATTTGCCAATTATATCACGCAGCAATTGATTAATTGCTGGTTGATTCCTAGGGTCTCTCAGGACTACACCAGTGTTGGTTTGACATCTAACAAGGTGCGCGGGTTCCTCAATCAAGAAATAAAAGACCATTTCAACTAGTCTATGAGTGTCTTCGTCAGACAGAGGCATCTGGGGTTTCCATACAGTACTCAGGCAGTTGGAGGATTTGCTCTATAATGGCTGCAAGCAATCGCCTCACGACTGGACCATTTTTAGGATCCTGCAAAAATACATAAATGTCAGTAGTTCTCCCAACCAAATTAGGATACACACGAAGAATGAAAAGGAAAACAGTAAGAATGATCCGATTAACGTTGCCATTAGGCATCACCATGGGTACTTCCAAAGAGAAACCCAGTGAAGGAAGGAAGGAATCGGGGTACTGCTCCCTTTTCCAATTGTCAAAGATGAACTCTGGCTGTGGTATTTCTTTTCCCTTCAAGACTTCAATATGGCTCAAGAACAATAGCTTTTCCTTTCACTACTTGTTTAGCAGCTACAAAAAGTGTCTCGAACAAACCACAGTCCAATGTACTCTTTATCTGTCTACTGGACAGTCTCTGCGCCCTTCTTCCTCATCATCGATCTAGTCTGCGCATGCTGAACTACTTCTCTGTGGCTTGATTCCGAATGGAGTGGGGGAGAGGTGATCTCGCTGGTGTCGATCTTCACGTCTCCCAGGAATATCCAAGCATTTCTTCCTAACACCTTTACTGCTGATGGAGTAATGTTCTTGACAATGAAGGGACAGCTAAACCTGGCTTGATGCCATTTGCGGACGAAGTTCTGGATCAGAACCTGATCTCCGAGAAAAAGCTTTGGAAGTTAAGTTCAGTTGATCCGGTTGCTGTATGGTCTTCATCTGTGTTCTGAGGCAGACACCCCGTCGGTTTGACTTGGTCTGAAATGACAGAGATACTTGTAGTCATACATGTAAAGTATGCATGTAGTTCATCTCCTACCAATTCTGCTGTTGTCTGGGCATCACTTCTAGTCCTCGATGGAGGAGTGAGAGGCATTCTCATTTGCCCCCCGTTACTAATTCATGGGGCATAAGATGATGGTCAGAGCCTGGTTGATTCCTCAGCGCATATAATGCAGAGGCAGGCAATGCAACCATCCTTTTTTCAAAGTTAACTTAAGCTTGGCTATCCTCTCTTTAAGCAGGCCATTGAGTCTCTCACAGATTCTGTTGGTTTGCAGGTGATAAGCCGAAGAAAATGTATGCTTTATACTGAGCAATCAGCTGATCTGCTCGAATACTTCATTCACAAAATGTGAGCCATTATCTGATCTTAATACTTCACATATTCCCCATCTAGGAAATACGTATCAAACTAAGAACCTCAACAGCACAAGTGGCATCTGGATGTGTGCATGGGCCAGCTTCGACCCACCTTGAGAAGGGGCACACCACACTATCATATATCTATAACTATTACAGAACTGCAGCATGTCAACATAATCAATATGTAAATGCTGAAAAGGACCATTACATCGAGGTATGACTCCTGACTGTTCGCAGCGTGTGCCCAGCAGTAAACGTTTGACATACAATGCAATTTGCTACATAAAATGCAACGTGTTGTAACAAACTTGGTACAAACCATTCCTTCGCAATAGTTGCTGCAAGGCTTTCCCTAATGACAGCGCAGGGTAGTGTAGCGGTTCCAACGCCATCCTTAATAGGTAGAAGAAGTTGAGGTATCCTCAATTAATCATTCATTTGTCCTTGACTCTGTTGAATGATTGAGGATATATGTAATAGCAACATGTCTACCTCACCTTCTTACACCTTCTTACTAACCGCACAATATTGTTCCAATCCAGTGAATTTGTTTGCTTCAGTTGGTTGAAGATATCGACTTTCACAAATTGTCATTTTATGTGATGTTCTGTGTTAACAAAATGCATTTTTGTCTCTTTTAGAAATATTTTGAGTGTTGTTATACTTATAAATTAAAATATGTTTATCTCTATTTTTCATGTTTTGATCTATTGACTTACATGACTGATAGCACTTGTTGCAACTAGACACACCCAGTACGTGTGTAGGCGGGTAGCTGTTCTCAGTGGTATTTTTCTATATACATGTTTATACCTGGTCCTCAGCCACACAGCCCCCTAAAAAAAGAGGACCCATTAGCTCTAATTGTTTTTTCTACTGAACATAAATTACGTCAGATCTTGAGAATCTTTATGC